>NC_059192.1:38480452-38786758 GCF_020615455.1 Coregonus clupeaformis | reverse complement strand
GGATTGCCTCTCCACCCTGATCAGGGCCATATCTTCTCTCATCTCCTGCCAAGTCCATCCTCTCTGCTCCTCCTCGGCACACTGCTTGGTCCAGGTCTGGTGGGGTCTTCTGTCACGTTCGTTCATGAACGGGACGGACCAAGGCGCAGCGTGATATGCGTACATGTTTATTAAATATCAAACCCAACGACAAAATAACAAACAAAACGAACCGTGAAGTCCAAGGCAGCACAACACAACATACCTTAACACGGAACAAGATCCCACAACCCACTAGTGCCAATAGGCTGCCTAAGTATGGTCCCCAATCAGAGACAACGAGCGACAGCTGCCTCTGATTGGGAACCACACAGGCCAACATAGATCTAGAATACTAGATTCTACAACATAAAACAAACACAACAAGGAATATACACACCCTGACTCAACATATAAGTGTCCCCTAAGTCAGGGCGTGACAAGCTGGGCTTTACGGAAGAGTGGCCAGAAAAAAGCCATTGCTTAAAGAAGAAAATAAGCAAACACGTTTGGTGTTCACCAATAGGAAATGTGGTAGACAAGCCAAACTTATGGAAAAAGGTACTCTGGTCAGATGAGACTAAAATTGAGCTTTTTGGCCATCAAGGAAAACGCTACATCTGGCGCAAACCCAACACCTCTCATCACCCTGAGAACACCATCCCCACAGTGAAGCATGGTGGTGGCAGCATCATGCTGTGGGGATGTTTTTCATCGGCAGGGACTGGGAAACTGGCCAGAATTGAAGGAATGATGGATGGCGCTAAATGCAGGGAAATTATTGAGGGAAACCTGTTTCAGTCTTTCAGAGATTTGAGACTGGGACGGAGGTTCACCTTCCAGCAGGACAATGACCCTAAGCATACTGCTAAAGCAACACTCAAGTGGTTTAAGGGGAAACATTTAAATGTCTTGGAATGGCCTAGTCAAAGCCCAGACCTCAATCCAATTGAGAATCTGTGGTATGACTTAAAGATTGCAGTACACCAGCGGAACCCATCCAACTTGAAGGAGCTGGAGCAGTTTTGCCTTGAAGAATGGGCAAAAATCACAGTGGCTAGATGTGCCAAGCTTATAGAGACATACCCCAAGAGACTTGCAGCTGTAATTTCTTCAAAAGGTGTCTCTACAAAGTATTGTCTTTGGGGGGGTGAATAGTTATGCACGCTCAAATATTCAGTTTTTTTGTCTTATTTCTTGTTTGTTTCACAATAAAACATATTTTGCATCTTCAAAGTGGTAGGCATGTAGTGTAAATCAAATGATACAACCCCCCAAAAATCAATTTTAATTCCAGTTTGTAAGGCAACAAAATAGGAAAAATGCCAAAGGGGGGGAATACCTTCGCAAGCCACTGTACATGAGAGTTGAGATTAATTGTGCATTACCCCAAACATGGAATAATTGGAACAATAGTATTCTAGCTGCTACATTCAGTTGAAGAGTTGTTAAACGTTCACTATCTTCTCCTCAAATAGTTCATTTTGGGTTTGACAAGAGAAAATAATTGTTATACATTTACCTACAGTACAGTACATGCAGCTAAAAGATTTCCACTAGAAACTCAAATCTGCTGCCTTGGGTATTTCATGTTTTTCATGTAATTATGTTATTATCAAAATGCAACTTTTCTGGTAACAATATGCAGTAGCATGTTTTCAACTACTTCTAATCAAATCAAATCGAATTTTATTTGTCACATGCGCTGAACACTCAGCAGTTAATTGTGGTAAACAAAAAGAGTCTGGTCCATCCTGAATACACCACAGGTGTAATTACTAACCTGAGGATCAGTTCAGAGTGTGCTCCTCTGCTTTCTCTATCAGCAAGCTATTTACAACGCCGCAGGTAAGCTATGTTCTTGTTGCTTTGACTTAATCATTTTGTTTTCTGGATGATTGCGTCCCAGCCTCGTCAGGTATTTCTTTCCTAGGCTAAGCACGAAATTGCTTAATTTAAACATTAATTGAGGTGCGACCTTTGACCTTCTGTTCGCACACCGCCATAGTTGTTGTTACCCCAGGTTACCTGGATTAGATTGAGAGGTCTGTTCAAAACAAGGCGTGCTGATGTGAACCAGAGGTAATCAAAAAGACTCACATCTGACTTCTAACTGAACCTGCAGCACCAAACATGTCAAAGAAAACAACATTACCCATGAATAAATGCCATAACAAGGATCTCAATGACTAGTACATTGCTCCACAGAGCCACAGAGTCTAGCATAAGCGGAGGTGACAGAGGGTATGTGGCTGTGCCTCATGCAGAATATTTTTCAGCGCTCCCAACAAACGCCAAAACACACTCAGCTGTGGCAGCTAAACAGATGCCTGACTGGGTCTGTAGTAGTCAATGCATACCACTGTGCTGCCATCCATTTCCTAATGCTGCTGTTGACAGGACGTCTTGCCAAGTCAGGGGCCTCGATCAACCGTAGCCTTGGGGCCCATATGGAGCAGAGAAACAATCCTGTTTCTCTGCGTTTTGGAAGAGAGGATTTTCCTGGACTAATCATATTCACTGAAAAACTTGACTTGACAGACAGCTCCTAAATCCAGAGAAAGCAGGTACATGATATGCCATGGGGTGATCTCCATTAATTTGAGCACCAGATAAATCCACTTGTCTTTCCACACAGTTGTGGAGAACCTCTAAATCACCCCCATGGTTGGGCTGTCTCTATTCTCTCCCTCCCCCAGACATTAGCTCATAATCTGGGCCTCATCGTGTGGGAGCTTAGCCTCTGTCACACACACCTGGTCCAGCTCCAGGGCCTGTGGCTTAAAAAGCTGTCAGTCACACCCCGCCCGCGTTAAACTTCTGTGTGCTGGTGCTCGGGGCGGCACTTAACCCCCCTCCACACCTATCCTCCTCCAGCCCTCTGACAGAGCATGTGCAGGGATGTCACTCCCCTCAGGCAAAAAAACTTTGTGTACTGTGCACTGATTCACCTTAAGCAGCAGGGCAGGTGTGTGCCAGCCAACCTCCCTGTTAGGGCAACACCTTGGCGAGAGGGAGGGAGAACAACAACAACAACACAATTAGACCCAACCAAATCATGAGAAAACAAAAAGAGAATTACTTGACACATTGGAAAGAACAAACCAAAAAACAGAGCAAACTAGAATGCTATTTGGTCCTAAACAGAGAATACACAGTGGCAGAATACCTGACCACTGTGACTGACCCAAACTTAAGGAAAGCTTTGACTATGTACAGACACAGTGAGCATAGCCTTGCTATTGAGAAAGGCCGCCGTAGGCAGACCTGGCTCTCAAGAGAAGACAGGTTATGTGCACACTGCCCACAAAATGAGGTGGAAACTGAGCTGCACTTCCTAACCTCCTGCCAAATGTATGACCATATTAGAGACACATATTTCCCTCAGATTACAGCGATCCACAAAGAATTAAAAAACAAACCCAATTTTGATAAACTCCCTTATCTACTGGGTGAAAAACCACAGTGTGCCATCACAGCTGCAAGATTTGTGACCTGTTGCCACAAGAAAAGGGCAACCAGTGAAGAACAAACACCATTGTAAATACAACCCATATTTATGTTTATTTATTTTCCCATTTGTACTTTAACTATTTGCACATTGTTACAACACTGTATATATACATAATATGACATTTGAAATGTCTTTATTCTTTTGGAAATTCTGAGTGTAATGTTTACTGTTAATATTTATTGTTTATTTCACTTTTGTTTACTATCTACTTCACTTGCTTTGGCAATGTTAACATACGTTTCCCATGCCAATAAAATTTTAAAATTTAAATTGAGTAAGGGAGAAGTGTGGACTAGAGAGTAGAGAGGTGAGGAGGTAGGTAGAAGGAGAGAGAGAGAGACTGAATAATTACATCTGCATACTAAGCAGTACCACTTATTATTATTATTATTATTAGTAGTAGTAGTAGTCAATCAATCAATCAATTTTATTTTATATAGCCCTTCGTACATCAGCTAATATCTCGAAGTGCTGTACAGAAACCCAGCCTAAAACCCCAAACAGCTAGTAATGCAGGTGTAGAAGCACGGTGGCTAGGAAAAACTCCCTAGAAAGGCCAAAACCTAGGAAGAAACCTAGAGAGGAACCAGGCTATGAGGGGTGGCCAGTCCTCTTCTGGCTGTGCCGGGTGGAGATTATAACAGAACCATGCCAAGATGTTCAAAAATGTTCATAAGTGACAAGCATGGTCAAATAATAATCAGGAATAAATCTCAGTTGGCATTTCATAGCCGATCATTAAGAGTTGAAAACAGCAGGTCTGGGACAGGTAGGGGTTCCATAACCGCAGGCAGAACAGTTGAAACTGGAATAGCAGCAAGGCCAGGCGGACTGGGGACAGCAAGGAGTCACCACGGCAGGTAGTCCCGACGTATGGTCCTAGGGCTCAGGTCTCTCAGTTGGCTTTTCATAGCCGATCATTAAGAGTTGAAAACAGCAGGTCTGGGACAGGTAGGGGTTTCGTAACCGCAGGCAGAACAGTTGAAACTGGAATAGCAGCAAGGCCAGGCGGACTGGGGACAGCAAGGTGTCAGCATGCCCGGTAGTCCTGACGTATGGTCCTAGGGCTCAGGTTCTCAGAGAGAAAGAGAGAACGAGAGAATTAGAGAGAGCATACTTAAATTCACACAGGACACTGGATAAGACAGGAGAAGTACTCCAGGTATAACCAACTAACCCCAGCCCCCGACACATAAACTACTGCAGCATAAATACTGGAGGCTGAGACAGGAGCGGTCCGGAGACACTGTGGCCCCATCCGAAGAAACCCCGGACAGGGCCAAACAGGAAGGATATAACCCCACCCACTCTGCCAAAGCACAGCCCCCGCACCACTAGAGGGATATCCTCAACCACCAACTTACAATCCTGAGACAAGGCCGAGTATAGCCCACAGAGGTCTCCACCACAGCACAAACCAAGGGGGGGCGCCAACCCAGACAGGAAGATCACGTCAGTAACTCAACCCACTCAAGTGACGCACCCCTCCTAGGGACGGCATGAAAGAGCACCAGCAATAGTATTGTCGTTGTTATTATTCCAAGTAGTAGTTGTAATCTTTTCTCACACATGGTCTGAGTGTTACCGAAGTGATTTAAGGAGGTAAGCGGGAGGTAAGCTTGGCTTCTCATATGGTGTCGAGTAAAGCTTAAACCATGTATTTAGATTGTAGGTAGGTATTGTAGTTAGGTATTGTAGGTAGTTTATCTAGGTAGTTATTGTAGGTAATTATTGTAGGTAAGTATTGTATTCGGCTGAGCCCGGTGAAGCATGAGGCTAGCTAACCCACTTGGACCAGTTAGCTAGCTAGTGGGTAGCTACTGGTAACTATTAGCAACTGTGGATAGTTGTTTCCAATGTTATTTCAACTTAAGAGTACCTGTAATATGCCAGCTAGCTACCTACCATTCAGCTGTTTTTCTAACCTCATTATCTGAAGCGTTAACGTTAGGTAGTTAGTAGCTACTGTACTCGAAATGTAGCTAGCTTGTTGCTACATGGATAGCTAACTAAACAATAGCTGGAACGACCTAGCTGTATATTTGGAGACGCTTTCTCTCCGTTGTGACAGACGCGAACTGGCTGAATCGATTCAGTGGCTAGCTTTGGACTTAACTGGCTAACAGTAGCTACTAAGGGTAAGTTATAACCTACATTTATTTTTGTTTTGTTTTTACATACTGGTAACGAGTCGTTCAAGGGAATTCGGGACATGGGTGACTAGTTAACATTAGCTTGGCTCTCTCTGTGTGTTTCGTGCCGTCGGAGGAGGGGTGGTTCGTTGGCAGAGAGTAATGGCTAGCTAGAATGCTAACTATTCTAGCTAACTAACTGGCTGAATAAGTTGACAACGTACTCACTCAAACTGTCAAAACTAACCCAAAACTTTACACAACGTTAGAGACGGACACGAATGATCTGTTTGGCGTGTTAACACACTGGTTTGTTGTAACCGAGTATTGATGCTAAACCGTGTTATTGGAGACTGGCATGCTAGTTGGCTATGGCATCATAGGATTCGGTGCCCTGGACGGTTTTCATGGAAGAATAATGTACCAAGTTAGCTAGCTGAATAAACTAAGTTAGAGTCTATTCCTAGAAAACATTGAACCGCTGTAGTTTACAACAATTATAATTTCTAAAGTGGAATTTGAGTGTTTCAGTGAAAGGTAAGTGAGGGAGGCCCCGCTCTCTTGCTTTCCCAGATGTTTAGTTCATTTCATTCCGATCTCCTTTGCATTATTGTAGCCTTTTTCTGTAGCCTGTCAACTATGTGTCTGTCTATCCCTGTTCTCTCCTCTCTGCAGAGGCCATACAAACGCTTCACACCGCGTGGCTGCTGCCACTAACCTGGTGGTCCCTGCGCTCACGACCCACGTGGAGTTCCAGGGCTCCGGCAGCCTCTGGAACTGCCGTTCTGCGGTCAACAAGGCAGAGTTCATCTCAGCCTATGCTACCCTCCAGTCCCTCGACTTCTTGGCACTGACAGAAACATGGATTACCACAGAAAACACTGCTACTCCTACTGCTCTTTCCTTATCTGACCATGTGTTCTCGCATACCCCGAGAGCATCTGGTCAGCGTGGCGGTGGCGCAGGAATCCTCATCTCTCCCAAGTGGACATTCTCTCTTTTTCCCCTGACCCATCTGTCTATGTCCTCATTTGAATTCCATGCTGTCACAGTCACTAGCCCATTCAAGCTTAACATCCTTGTCATTTATCGCCCTCCAGGTTCCCTTGGAGAGTTCATCAATGAGCTTGACGCCTTGATAAGTTCCTTTCCTGAGGATGGCTCACCCCTCACAGTTCTGGGTGACTTTAACCTCCCTACGTCTGCCTTTGACTAATTTCTCTCTGCCTCCTTCTTTCCACTCCTTTCCTCTTTTGACCTCACCCTCTCACCGCCCCCCCCTACTCACAAGGCAGGCAATACGCTTGACCTCATTTTTACTAGATGCTGTTCTTCTACTAATCTCACTGCAACTCCCCTCCAAGTCTCCGACCACTACTTTGTATCCTTTTCTCTCTCGCTCTCCTCCAACACTACTCACTCTGCCCCTATTCTGATGGTAATGTGCCGTCGCAACCTTCACTCTCTCTCTCCCGCTACTCTCTCCTCTTCCATCCTATCATCTCTTCCCTCTGCTAAATCCTTCTCCCTCCGATCTCCTGATTCTGCCTCCTCAACCCTCCTCTCCTCCCTTTCTGCATCTTTTGACTCTCTATGTCCCCTATCCTCCCGGCCGGCTCGGTCCTCCCCTCCTGCTCCGTGGCTTGACGACTCATTGCAAGCTCACAGAAGAGGGCTCCGGGCAGCCGAGCGGAAATGGAGGAAAAATAGATTCCCTGCGGACCTGTCATCCTTTCACTCCCTCCTCTCTACATTCTCTTCCTCTGTTTCCGCTGCTAAAGCCACTTTCTACCACTCTAAATTTCAAGCCTCTGCCTCTAAACCTAGGAAAATCTTTGCCACCTTCTCCTCCCTGCTGAATCCCCCTCCTCCTCCCCCTCCCTCATCCCTCTCTGTGGATGCCTTCGTCAACCATTTTGAAAAGAAGGTTGACGACATCCGATCCTCATTTATTAAGTCAAATGACACAGCTGGTCCTGCTCACACTGCTCTACCCTATGCTTTGACTTCTTTCTCCCCTCTCTCTCCAGATGAAATCTTGCGACTTGTGACGGCCGGCTGCCCAACAACCTGCCCGCTTGACCCTATCCCCTCCTGTCTTCTCCAGACAATTTCCGGAGACCTTCTCCCTTACCTCACCTCGCTCATCAACTCATCCTTGACCACTGGCCATGTCCCTTCCGTCTTCAAGAGAGCGAGAGTTGCACCCGTCCTCAAAAAACCTACACTCGATCCCTCCGATGTCAACAACTACAGACCAGTATCCCTTCTTTATTTTCTCTCCAAAACTCTTGAGCGTGCCGTCTCTAGCCAACTCTCCTGCTATCTCTTTCAGAATGACCTTCTTGATCCAAACCAGTCAGGTTTCAATACTGGTCATTCAACTGAGACTGCTCTTCTCTGTGTCACAGAGGCTCTCCGCACTGCTAAAGCTAACTCTCTCTCCTCTGCTCTTATCCTTCTAGACCTATCCGCTGCCTTTGATACTGTGAACCATCAGATCCTCCTCTCCACCCTCTCCGAGTTGGGCATCTCCGGCACTGCTCACTCTTGGATTGCGTCCTACCTGACAGGTCGCTCCATCCAGGTGGCGTGGCGAGAATCTGTCTCCGCACCATGTGCTCTCACCACTGGTGTCCCCCAGGGCTCAGTTCTAGGCCCTCTCCTATTCTCTCTATACACCAAGTCACTTGGCTCTGTCATATCCTCACATGGTCTCTCCTTTCATTGCTACGCAGACGACACACAATTCATTTTCTCCTTCCTCCCTTCTGATAACCAGGTGGCGAATCACATCTCTGCATGTATGGCAGACATATCAGTGTGGATGTCGGATCACCACCTCAAGCTGAACCTCGGCAAGACGGAGCTGCTCTTCCTCCCGGGGAAGGACTGCCCGCTCCATGATCTCGCCATCACGGTTGACAACTCCTCCCAGAGTGCAAAGAACCTTGGCGTGACCCTGGACAATACCCTGTCATTCTCCGCTAACATCAAAGCGGTGACCCATTCCTGCAGGTTCATGCTCTACAACATTCGCAGAGTACGACCCTACCTTACATAGAAAGCGGTACAGTTCCTAATCCAGGCACTTGTCATCTCCCGTCTGGATTACTGCAACTCGCTGTTGGCTGGGCTCCCTGCCTGTGCCATTAAACCCCTTCAACTTATCCAGAACGCTGCAGCCCGTCTGGTGTTCAACCTTCCCAAGTTCTCTCATGTCACCCCGCTCCTCCGCACACTCCACTGGCTTCCAGTTGAGGCTTGCATCTACTACAAGACCATGGTGCTTGCCTACGGAGCTGTGAGGGGAACGGCACCTCCTTACCTTCAGGCTCTGATCAGACCCTACACCCAAACGGGGGCACTACATTCATCCACCTCTGGCCTGCTAGCTCCCTGCCTCTACGGAAGCAGAGTTCCCGCTCAGTCCAGTCAAAGCTATTCGTTGCTCTGGCACCCCAATGGTGGAACAAGCTCCCCCACGATGCCAGGACAGTGGAGTCACTGACCACCTTCCGGAGACACTTGAAACCCTAGCTCTTTAAGGAATACCTGGAATAGTATAAAGTAATCCTTCTTCCCCCACCCCCCATAAAAATTTTTAAAAAATTAATAAAAAAATTAAGATAACATTTTTTTTTTAAATAAGATACAAAAAAATTAAAATAAAAGAAGGTGGTTGTCCCACTGGCTATCATAAGTTGAATGCACCAATTTGTAAGTCGCTCTGGATAAGAGCGTCTGCTAAATGATGTATATGTAAAAATGTAAGGGTAGTAGGTGTGATAGTAACGGTAGTAGTTTAATGATGATAGAGGTAGTAATAATAGTAATGATGATGGTAGTTGTATTACTGATATAATGGTGTTGATGACAGTGGCTGTGACCGAATACCCACACTTGCGTCCTAAATATTAGGCCGTTTGTGTATGCGAAAACATTTAGTTTAGTGGTATGTGACATTTCGAAAATCGTACATACTTTAAATACCCGGATGTCATACTCATTTAGGCTTTTCATCTAGTAGAATTCACTGTACACTTTTCGGGAATTTCACAGCCACAATACATTGGAAGAGGGGGGCTGTGAGTTTTGATAGCTAGATATCTTCAAGTAAACAACAAAACAACTTGGAAGATGGCGAATAGCGAAGCATCTGTGGTGGTATTCAAATGTAAGTAGTTTTTGTTCTCCATAAACACTGCATGAGAAATGTTGCAAAAAAAGTTTTTGAGTAAGTCATGTGGCCATAGTTAGCTGTCTTGCCACTCCACTATGCACTGCCACTAGCTATAGCTAACATTAGTAACGCGGTAGCCTAGCTACATTCCTATTTTCGACAGCGGTGCTGGTCCCAACACTTATTTTCTTCTAGTTCTCCTGATTTGTCAAGTCGGTTTATTTGTGTTGAGCTGATTGTAATGTTCATGCTATGCAATATTAGTTTCTACCTGAACGGTTACAGCCTGAATGGGTCTAGCTAGTTTCATTGCACATAACCTGTTAGTCTAGCCTTCTACAGAAAGTACACACACCGATAACCTTGCTCATGTTTTGGTTAATGTTATACTTCATCTTATGCCTTTTCAGGATCTACTTGAAGGAGTGTGCGCTGCATTGGCAGCTGTCACCTGCATGGGTGAAAAAGAAGTGGAAGAACCATAAGCAAAAATACACTGGTACGCTACTGTATGTCATCTTGACATTTATTGCTGTGCTGTACTTGGCTAATAAAGTTTCCATTTTCCCTGAGAGCAACAACACTTTCCCATCTACTTCCCAAACTTCACCTGCACATTCATGTAAATGTAAAGATATACATTTTAGAAAAGTGTTCCACAGAAATGTACTGCAATTGGCATAATACCCTTTACAGGCCTTTACATGTAGTATGTTTGATGTTGAAAGCTATCCTTTTCCATATTTTTCAGGAGTTGAAAGCTCCCCCCATCGGAGTCAGCACGGAGGGAGAGGAGGCCACAGCCACATACTGAAAGTGGTATGCAGTGATGGATGAGGCGCTAGGGGGTTGCCACTCCATCACCCCACCGGTCATCATATCCTACTCTCCCTCCCAGAAGGATCCAGATGTGGAGGTGGGAGATGGAGGTGACTGCCATGTAGGCACTCCTTATGGCCATTTTAGAGGCCATGATTAAGAAGTAGTTTTATGTATTTTATTTATAGCTATTCATTGTCTACTGTTTTTGGTGAAGTCCATTTTTTAAACATAAAGTGGATTTCCGTTTTCTCATTAGAAAGTGTTTATTGTTTGTAATGAAAAAACAAAAATATATATATTTGATATCGGTACATCTACTGTTGGTGTGTTTTACTTTCAACATTTCAACATTCAAAAATGCACTTGCTCATCTGAGCTATCTTGTTGCAGGTGCATGGTGACAATTAGATAAGTTGAAAGAAAAAAACCTGCACACTGGCCTTCAATACAGCTTTTTGCTCTACTAAACTATTTTTTTTATTTTATTTTTTTTTATTTTTTTTTTCACCTTTATTTAACCAGGTAAGCCAGTTGAGAACAGGTTCTCATTTACAACTGCGACCTGGCCAAGATAAAGCAAAGTAGTGCAATAAAAACAACACAGAGTTACATATGGGGTAAAAAACATAAAGTCAGAAATACAACAGAAAATATATATACAGTGTGTGCAAATGTAGCAAGTTATGGAGGTAAGGCAATAAATAGGCTATAGTGCAGAATAATTACAATAGTATTAACACTGGAATGCTAGATGTGCAAGAGATTATGTGCAAATAGAGATACTGGGGTGCAAAAGAGCAAAATAAATAACAATATAGGGATGAGGTAGTTGGGTGGGCTAATTTCAGATGGGCTGTGTACAGGTGCAGTGATCGGTAAGGTGCTCTGACAACTGATGCTTAAAGTTATTGAGGGAGATAAGAGTCTCCAGCTTCAGAGATTTTTGCAATTCGTTCCAGTCATTGGCAGCAGAGAACTGGAAGGAATGGCGGCCAAAGGAGGTGTTGGCTTTGGGAATGACCAGTGAGATATACCTGCTGGAGCGCAGACTACGGGTGGGTGCTGCTATGGTGACCAATGAGCTAAGATAAGGCGGGGATTTGCCTAGCAGTGATTTATAGATGGCCTGGAGCCAGTGGGTTTGACGACGAACATGTAGTGAGGACCAGCCAACAAGAGCGTACAGGTCACAGTGGTGGGTAGTGTATGGGGCTTTGGAGACAAAACGGATGGCACTGTGATAGACTACATCCAATTTGCTGAGTAGAGTGTTGGAGGCTATTTTGTAAATTACATCGCCGAAGTCAAGGATCGGTAGGATAGTCAGTTTTACGAGGGCATGTTTGGCAGCATGAGTGAAGGAGGCTTTATTGCGAAATAGGAAGCCGATTCTAGATTTAACTTTGGATTGGAGATTCTTTATGTGAGTCTGGAAGTTGAGTTTACAGTCTAACCAGACACCTAGGTATTTGTAGTTGTCCACATACTCTAGGTCAGACCCGTCGAGAGTGGTGATTCTAGTCGGGTGGGCGGGTGCCAGCAGCGTTCGATTGAAAAGCATGCATTTAGTTTGACTAGTGTTTAAGAGCAGTTGGAGGCTACTGAAGGATTGTTGTATGGCATTGAAGCTCGTTTGGAGGTTTGTTAACACAGTGTCCAATGAAGGGCCAGATGTATACAAAATGGTGTCGTCTGCGTAGAGGTGGATCTGAGAGTCACCAGCAGCAAGAGCGACATCATTGATATACACGGAGAAAAGTGTCGGCCCAAGAATTGAACCCTGTGGCACCCCCATAGAGACTGCCATAGGTCCAGACAACAGGCCCTCCGATTTGACACACTGAACTCTATCTGAGAAGTAGTTGGTGAACCAGGCGAGGCAGTCATTTGAGAAACCAAGGCTATTTAGTCTGCCAATAAGAATGCGGTGGTTGACAGAGTCGAAAGCCTTGGCCAGGTCGATGAAGACGGCTGCACAGTACTGTCTATTATCAATCGCGGTTATAATATCGTTTAGGACCTTGAGCGTGGCTGAAGTGCACCCGTGACCAGCTCGGAAACCGGATTGCATAGCGGAGAAGGTACGGTGGTATTCGGAAATGGTCGATGATCTGTTTGTTAACTTGGCTTTCGAATACTTTCGAAAGGCAGGGCAGGATGGATATAGGTCTGTAGCAGTTTGGATCTAGAGTGTCACCCCCTTTGAAGAGGGGGATGACCGCGGCAGCTTTCCAATCTCTGGGGATCTCAGACGTGATGAAAGAGAGGTTGAACAGACTAGTAATAGGGGTAGCGACAATTTCGGCGGCTAGTTTTAGAAAGAAAGGGTCCAGATTGTCTAGCCCAGCTGATTTGTAGGGGTCCAGATTTTGCAGCGCTTTCAAAACATCAGCTGTCTGAATTTGTGTGAAGGAGAAGCGGGGGGGGCATGGGCAAGTTGCAGCAGAGGGTGCAGAGTTGGTGGCCGGGTTAGTGGTAGCCAGATGGAAAGCATGGCCAGCTGTAGCAAAATGCCTGTTGAAATTCTCGATTATTGTAGATTTATCGGTGGTGATAGTGTTTCCTAGCCTCAGTGCAGTGGGCAGCTGGGAGGAAGTGCTCTTATTCTCCATGGACTTTACAGTGTCCCAAAACTTTTTGGAGTTAGTGCTACAGGATGCAAATTTCTGTTTGAAAAAGTTAGCCTTTGCTTTCCTGACTGCTTGTGTATATTGGTTCCTAACTTCCCTGAAAAGTTGCATATCGCGGGGGCTATTTGATGCTAATGCTGTACGCCACAGGATGTTTTTGTGCTGGTCAAGGGCAGTCAAGTCTGAGGAGAACCAGGGGCTATATCGGTTCTTAGTTCTGTATTTTTGAATGGGGCATGTTTATTTAAGATTGAGAGGAAATTACTTTTAAGGAACAACCAGGCATCCTCTACTGACGGAATGAGATCTATATCCATCCAGGATACCTGGGCCAGGTCAATTAGGGAAGGCCTCCTCGCTAAAGTGTTTTAGGGAGCGTTTGACAGTGATGAGGGTGGTCGTTTGACCGCGGACCCGTTACGGACGCAGGCAATAAGGCAGTGATCGCTGAGATCCTGGTTGAAGACAGCTGAGGTGTATTTAGAGGGTATGTTAGTCAGGATGATATCTATGAGGGTACCCATGTTTACGGATTTAGGGTTGTACCTGGTAGGTTCGTTGATAATTTGCGTGAGGTTGAGGGCATCTAGCTTGGATTGTAGGATGGCTGGGGTATTAAGCATATCCCAATTTAGGTCACCAAGCAGTACAAACTCTGAGGATAAATGGGGGGCAATCAATTCACATATGGTGTCCAGGGCACAGCTGGGGGCTGAGGGGGGTCTGTAGCAAGCGGCAACAGTGAGAGACTTATTTCTGGAAAGGTGGATTTTTAGAAGTAGAAGCTCAAACTGTTTAGGCACAGACCTGGATAGTATGATAGAGCTCTGCAGGCTATCTCTACAGTAGATTGCAACTCCACCCCCTTTGGCAGTTCTATCTAGACGGAAAATGTTATAGTTGGGGATGGAAATTTCAGAATTTTTGGTGGCCTTCCTGAGCCAGGATTCAGACACTGCTAGAACATCAGGGTTGGCAGAGTGTGCTAACGCAGTGAATAACTCAAACTTAGGAAGTAGACTTCTGATATTTATGTGCAAGAAACCAAGACTAAATAAACCATCTTTGGTATAATAATTGATTACATTTCAATATCACTTTTAATCATCTCTAAGCGCATCAAAAGAAAAACACTAACAAGCAATACATAATTAGTAGCCTAGCATAGTTAGCTAGGTCAGCCAATAGATTCCAAGTCTGAGTGCATGCATCCTCCAAAGATGGACAGGGACAGTTCATGGCTTGATCAGAGGAAGCTGGTCAGTAAGATGGTTGATGAAGATGAAGTCTGGTGACAATCTTGTAGAGGGCTAGCTACTCTGGGAACCAGCCTGAGTCGTGTAGCCACTGGACTTCTCCTTCACAATGTATGGCACCCACTTGGGTGCTCACCACACACTGTTCAGAGTAGTAGCCAGTTGTCCTCATTACAAGCCTTTTGCCTCAGCACTGCATTCCTCTACTGCATCTCCCATTAATCTCAAGCTTCAGGTGACTCTTCAATTGATACATGCGTAGGCCTACGGTACACTCAAGTTTACGTCAAATACTGTACGTCGTTCCAAATGATAGCTAGTTAGCTAATGTTAGCCCAAAACAACAACACGAAAGGTCACTGGGTGGGGCTACAGACAATCCTTTCTGGTTCAAATGAAGCCATAACTGATGGTCCATTCAAAACAACAGGGAACGTGCTCCGACTGGGATTATTATTTTGGGACGGTCATCAACTCGGAATTACAAGTCAAAAACTCGGGCGTCATTCCTTGAGCTCCGACTTCTCCGATCTGAAGATCACTGACGTCTCGATTTTTCCCAGTCTGAGCTCGTTTTGTTTCCGAATTCTCTGTTTTCTTGAATGCACCAAAAGTAGTACTTTCCGGCGGTGCCATACTGTATACTTTTTATTAAACAGTACGTGCTAAATAGTATGTAGTACGATTAGTGCACAGTATGCAGTGTAGGTAAGTAGTAGGCAAGCCAGATTTTGGACACGGACAGTTAGTTATAAGTTAGTCATAGTAGTCATTTTAGTAGGTAGTAGGTAGAGATATTAGAGGTAGAAATGCTACTAGTGGTAATGGTAGTAGTAGGGATAGTTGTTGGATTTGATTTGAGTATTAGTGTTAATAATTGTGGTGGTAGCATTCATTTTAGTAGTAATAATAGTGTTGTTGTTTAGTAGTAATAATAATATGTTCGTTTTCCATGTTTAGCCTATTATTGTCACTATTATTTATTATATTTTTCTATTACTATTCACTGTTACCACTCTATTATCACTTTTTTATTATATTATTATTTATCATTTTATTATTTTATTACAACTGTATACATTGATGCTTTGACAATATCTATGCAATGTTTTCATGCCAATAAAGCAATTTCAATTTCAATTTGAGAGAAAGAGAGAGAGATTAAAGGTGGGGAGAAAAAAGGTGAGAGAAAGAGAGAGCTGGGAGGTAGAGAGCGGGGGGGTTGGAGAGAAAGAGAGAGAGAAAGAAAGTTATCAGAAAGAAACGCCTAACAGATCTGTATGCCCTCCCTCCGCCCTCGTAGATCTTGGCACCAGGCTGTGGTGAGAGTGAGAGGAGATACAGTATGTAAATAACGCATTGCTCGATTGCACTGGGCCTCAGCTCCTCTCTCTCTCTCTCTCTCTCTCTCTCTTACACACACACACACACACACACACACACACACACACACACACACACACACACACACACACACACACACACACACACACACACACACAGTCACTGCTAGAGGCTGCCAGAGCAAACAGGGCAGCAGTTATTGTGGAGGACAATGACATACTGTTAAAAAGAATATACTCGGTCTGCTGAGGCCCTGTTTCAAAACCCCATGGTGAATAGGAGAACAAACATTAGCGGGATCACTCTCACACACACAATACACACCTAGTCAAAACATGCCACTGCAAATGTGTGTGTGCACATTTAAAGCCAGCCATCCGTGACCTCCCAGGCATCCGTTTTCACCCCATCCTGCCTGCCTGTCTGCTGACCTCACTGTTCCAAAAACCCAACGTCCAAATGGCACAATTATCCCCAATTTAGCACTTCGACAAAATGGATCACTCCCATCAAATGACATCTAGCATTAAGCAAAGCAACAAGAGGGAGGAGATAAGAGTAGTGAATAGTCTGCACTGTAGAGGAAAACGGTCAATTATACAGTATTACATTTTTTTTATCAACAGTAAAATACTGTGAAAAGTTTTACTGCGGCATATGATGCATTGTGGGAAACTGTTGTGGGCGGGGACATAATTTATGTATTTCGAATGATACTGTAATTCCACCCCACAGAATACAGTACTGTACCGCAACTTTGGAGTGCCAAAAACCTTTTACCCACAAGTGGGTGCATGGTATTGTTGTTTTTGGCTAATTAACAGATTTTGAGGCGTGCCTTGTAAGAGGCCCTATTTGTTGCACCCGTAAGTGAGAATGATGTACCAATTTAACTCCTATGTGGTTATAGTGACCCATCAGTTAAACATTTATAGGAGACAGATTGGAGTGGCAGCAAATCCTAAACCTTTAATGGTTGAGAATTTTGCCATGTCCTTTTGGCCTGTTTTGCACTGTACTCGCTGCCAGTTTGAAAGCCTTTGTTAAGGTCTCTAGAGGTGCAAGTGATATAAAATACAAAATATGAATGAATATTTGGTGATGTATCACTTTGCCTATCAGCCAACCTGCTTGCACCAAACCCTTGTAATTACAGCAAAATACTGTGAAATACAAACTCCTCCCCTCAATGAATTTCATTAATTAATTAATTCATTCATTCATTCCAATTACCGTAGCATTACCTTTTTTTTTTTTTTTTACAGTATAATGCAGTCAATTTTACGATATTGTACTGTGTGTCCTTACACAGTACTTGCTTTGATACCATATTTATATTACAGTAGGTGTGCACTGTAATATGTAATACAGAATTGTACTTGCCACTGAGCTGCCTGTAAACTACTGTCAAATTAACAGTAATCCCTTTACATTGTGGCATTAGAGCAGACCTGGGTTCAAATACTATTCGAAATCTTTCAAATATTTGAGAGTTTGCTGTAACCTGCCTGGAATGACAGAAGTGCGGAGGTTGCAGTTTTGGGACTATTCTATTGGTCCATTAAGCCAGACAAGCTTAATAAAGCACAGATAATGGTGGACTGTCATTTCTCTTTACTTATCTGAGCTGTTCTTTTACCAAATAGGGCTATCTTCTGTGTACCCCCCCCTACCTTGTCACAACACAACTGATTGGCTCAAATGCATTAAGAAGGAAAGAAATTCCATGAATAAACGTTTAAGAAGGCACACCTGTTAATTGAAACGCATTCCAGGTGACTACCTCATAAAGCTGGTTGAGAGAATGCCAAGAGTGTGCAAAGCTGTCCTCAAGGCAAAGGGTGGCTATTTGAAGAATCTCAAATATAAAACATATTTTGATTTGTTTAACACTTTTTTGGTTACTACATGATTCCATATGTGTTATTTCATAGTTTTGATGTCTTCACTATTATTCTAAAATGTAGAAAATAGTAAAAATAAAGAAAAACCCTTGAATGAGTAGGTGTCTCCAAACTTTTGACTGTTAGTGTACATACCAAGTGGCGCTGTAGAACGTTTTGAGGATCCGAGGGGGCCATGACAAATCTTTTCAGCCTCCTGAGGGGGGAAGACGTGCTGTCGTTCCCTCTTCACGACTATTTGGGTGTGTGTGGACCATGTTAAGTCCTTAGTGATGTAGACACCAAGGAACCTGAAGCTCTCGACCCCTCCACTACAGCCCTGTCGATGTGAATGGGGGCGTGCTCTCCTCTCTTTCTCCTGTAGTCCACGATTAGCTCCTTGGTCTTACTGACGTTGAGGGAGGGGTTGTTGTCCTGGCACCACACTGCTAAGTATCTGACCTCCTCCCTGTTGGCTGTCTCATCGCTGTCGGTGATCACCACCGTCACATCATCAGCAAACTTGACGATGGTGTTGGAGTCGTACGTGGCCATGCAGTCATGGGTGAACAGAGAGTACAGGAGGGGACTAAGCACACACCCCTGAGGGGCCCCGGTGTTGTTGCTTACTTTCATCACCTGGGGCCAGTCCCCAGCTTGGTGATGAGCTTGGAGGGGACTGTGGTGTTGAATACTGTGCTGTAGTCTATTAACAGAATTATCACTTAGTTATTTCCCCTCTTGTCCAGGTGGGAGAGGGCAGTGTGAAGTGCAACTGAGATTGCATCATCTGTGGATCTGTTGGGGCGGTATGCGAATTGGAGTGGGTCCAATGTGTCTGGGATGATGGTGTTGATGTGTGTCATGACCAGCCGTTCAAAGCACTTCATAATTACAGATGTGAGTGCTAAAGGCCGATAGTCATTTAGGCAGGTTACCTTGGAGTTCTTGGGAACAGGGACAATGGTGGTAATCTTGAAACATGTTGGGATTACAGACTGGGACAAGGAGAGATTGAAAATGATGTTGTCTGTGAAGACATTTGCCAGCTGGTCTGCACATGCTTTGACAATGTTCCCTGGTATTCCGTCTGGCCCAGGTGCCTTGCGAGTGTTAACCTGTTTAAAAGTTTTACTCACATTGGCCACGGAGTGCGAGATCACACAGTCATCTGGAACAACAGGGGCTTTCATGCAAGACTCTGTGTTGTATTCCTCGAAGATAGCATAAAAGGCATTTAGCTCATTTGGGAGTTCTGCGTCGGACCACTTCTGTACTGAGCACATCGCTGGTACTTCCTGTTTGAGCTTTTGTTTGTAAACAGGAAGCAGGAGAATAGAGTCATGGTCAGATTTGCCGAAGGGAGGACAAGGGAGGGCTTTATATGCATTTCTGTGGGTAGAATAAAAGAGGTCTAGAATTTCTGTGCCCCTAGCGGCGCAGGAGACTTGTTGGTAAAAGTTAGGTAGAACGATTTAAAGTCTCCCTGCTTTAAAGTCACCGCCCACCAGAAATGCTGCCTCTGGGTCAGCGGTTTCGTGTTTGTTTATGGCCCCATACAGTTCATTGAGTGCCAAAGTGGTGTTGGCTTGTGGAGGGATGTAGACATGATAATTACGGATGAGAACTCTCTTGGTAGATTTTTTATTTATTTATTTAACCTTCATATTAACAGGGAAGACAAATTGAGACCTATGTCTCTTTTACAAATGCGCCCTGTATAAACAACATAAATATACACATTATACCCAATGTTCAGTGAGGGAAAAAAGTATTTGATCCCCTGCTGATTTTGTACGTTTGCCCACTGACAAAGAAATGATCAGTCTATAATTTTAATGGTAGGTTTATTTGAACACTCTTAAAGGGAGTGCTCCTAATCTCAGTTTGTTACTTGTATAAAATACACCTGTCCACAGAAGCAATCAATCAATCAGATTCCAAACACTCCACCATGTCCAAGACCAAAGAGCTCTCCAAGGATGTCAGGGACAAGATTGTAGACCTACACAAGGCTGGAATGGGCTACAAGACCATCGCCAAGCAGCTTGGTGAGAAGGTGACAACAGTTGGTGCGATTATTCGCAAATGGAAGAAACACAAAAGACAGTCAGTTGCAATGATCATGAGAATGGTGAGGAATCAGCCCAGAACTACACGGGAGGATCTTGTCAATGATCTCAAGGCAGCTGGGACCATAGTCACCAAGAAAACAATTGGTAACACTACGCCGTGAAGGACTGAAATCCTGCAGCGCCCGCAAGGTCCCCCTGCTCAAGAAAGCACATACAGTGGGGAATTAAAGTATTTAGTCAGCCACCAATTGTGCAAGTTCTCCCACTTAAAAAGATGAGAGAGGCCTGTAATTTTCATCATAGGTACACGTCAACTATGACAGACAAAATGAGGAAAAAAAAAACAGAAAATCACATTGTAGGATTTTTTTATGAATTTATTTGCAAATTATTGTGGAAAATAAGTATTTGGTCAATAACAAAAGTTTCTCAATACTTTGTTATATACCCTTTGTTGGCAATGACACAGGTCAAACGTTTTCTGTAGGTCTTCACAAGGTTTTCACACACTGTTGCTGGTATTTTGGCCCATTCCTCCATGCAGATCTCCTCTAGAGCAGTGATGTTTTGGGGCTGTCGCTGGGCAACACGGACTTTCAACTCCCTCCAAAGATTTTCTATGGGGTTGAGATCTGGAGACTGGCTAGGCCACTCCAGGACTTTGAAATGCTTCTTACAAGCCACTCCTTCGTTGCCCCGGGTGGTGTGTTTGGGATCATTGTCATGCTGAAAGACCCAGCCACGTTTCATCTTCAATGCCCTTGCTAATGGAAGGAGGTTTTCACTCAAAATCTCACGATACATGGCCCCATTCATTCTTTCCTTTACACGGATCAGTCGTCCTGGTCCCTTTGCAGAAAAAACAGCCCCAAAGCATGATGTTTCCACCCCCATGCTTCACAGTAGGTATGGTGTTCTTTGGATGCAACTCAGCATTCTTTGTCCTCCAAAAACGACGAGTTGAGTTTTTACCAAAAAGTTCTATTTTGGTTTCATCTGACCATATGACATTCTCCCAATCCTCTTCTGGATCATCCAAATGCACTCTAGCAAACTTCAGACGGGCCTGGACATGTACTGGCTTAAGCAGGGGGGACACGTCTGGCACTGCAGGATTTGAGTCCCTGGCAGCGTAGTGTGTTACTGATGGTAGGCTTTGTTACTTTGGTCCCAGCTCTCTGCAGGTCATTCACTAGGTCCCCCCGTGTGGTTCTGGGATTTTTTCTCACCGTTCTTGTGATCAATTTGACCCCACGGGGTGAGATCTTGCGTGGAGCCCCAGATCGAGGGAGATTATCAGTGGTCTTGTATGTCTTCCATTTCCTAATAATTGCTCCCACAGTTGATTTCTTCAAACCAAGCTGATTACCTATTGCAGATTCAGTCTTCCCAGCCTGGTGCAGGTCTACAATTTTGTTTCTGGTGTCCTTTGACAGCTCTTTGGTCTTGGCCATAGTGGAGTTTGGAGTGTGACTGCTTGAGGTTGTGAAAGTTGTCATTTATACTGATAACAAGTTCAAACAGGTGCCATTAATACAGGTAACGAGTGGAGGACAGAGGAGCCTCTTAAAGAAGAAGTTACAGGTCTGTGAGAGCCAGAAATCTTGCTTGTTTGTAGGTGACCAAATACTTATTTTCCACCATAATTTGCAAATAAATTCATAAAAAATCCTACAATGTGATTTTCTGGATTTTTTTTCTCTCATTTTGTCTGTCATAGTTGACGTGTACCTATGATGAAAATGACAGGCCTCTCTCATCTTTTTAAGTAGGAGAACTTGCACAATTGGTGGCTGACTAAATACTTTTTTCCCCACTGGCCCGTCTGTAGTTTGCAAATGAACATCTGAATGATTCAGAGGAGATCTGGGTGAAAGTTTTGTGGTCAGATGAGACCAAAATCGAGCTCTTTGGCATCAACTCAACTCGCCGTGTTTGGAGGAGGAGGAATGCTGCCTATGACCCCAAGAACACCATCCCCACCGTCAAACATGGAGGTGGAAACATTATGCTTTGGGGGTGTTTTTCTGCTAAGGTGACAGGACAACTTCACCGCATCAAAGGGATGATGGACGTGGCCATGTACTGTCAAATCTTGGGTGAGAACCTCCTTCCCTCAGCCAGGGCATTGAAAATGGGTCGTGGATGGGTATTCCAGCATGACAATGACCCAAAACACACGGCCAAGGTAACAAAGGAGTGGCTCAAGGAGAAGCACATTAAGGTCATGGAGTGGCTTAGCCAGTCTCCAGACCTTAATCCCATAGAAAATCTGTGGAGGGAGCTGAAGGTTCGAGTTGCCAAACGTCAGGCTCGAAACCTTATTGACTTGGAGAAGATCTGCAAAGAGGAGAGGGACAAAATCCCTCCTGAGATGTGTGCAAACCTGGTGGCCAATTGCAAGAAACGTCTGACCTCTGTGATTGCCAACAAGGGTTTTGTCACCAAGTACTAAGTAATGTTTTGCAGAGGGGTAAAATACTTATTCCCCTCATTAAAATGCAAATCAATTTATAACATTTTTGACATGCATTTTTCTGGATTTTTTTGTTGTTATTGTCTTTCACTGTTCAAATAAACCTACCATTAAAATTATAGACTGAACATGTCTTTGTCAGTGGGCAAACGTACAAATACAGCAGGGGATCAAATACTTTTTTCCCTCACTGTACAGTATATACAGATATACATTACCGGTCAAAAGTTTTAGAACACCTAGTCATTCAAGGGTTTTTCTTTATTTTTACTATTTTCTACATTGTAGAATCATAGTGAAGACATCAAAACTATGAAATAATACATATGGAATCATGTAGTAACCAAAAAAGTGTTATACAAATCAAAATATATTTTATATTTGAGATTCTTCAAATTGCCACCCTTTGCCTTGATGACAGCTTTACACACTCTCGGCATTTTGTCAACCAGCTTCATGAGGTAGTCTCCTGGAATGCATTACAATTAACAGGTGTGCCTTCTTAAAAGTTAATTTGTGGAATTTCTTTCTATCTTAATATAGTTGAGCCAATCAGTTGTGTTGTGACAAGTTATGGGGGGTATACAGAAGATAGCCCTATTTGGTAAAAGACCAAGTCCATATTATGTCAAGAACAGCTCAAATAAGCAAAGAGAAATGACAGTCCATCATTACTTTAAGACATGAAGGTCAGTCAATATGGAACATATCAAGAACTTTGAAGGTTTCTTCAAGTGCAGTCGCAAAAATCATCAAGCGCTATGATGAAACTGCCTCTCATGAGGACTGCCACAGGAATGGAAGATCCAGAGTTACCTCTGCTGCAGAGGATACGTTCATTAGAGTTACCAGCCTCAGAAATTGCAGGCCAACATTTTTTTCACAGAGTTCAAGTAACAGACACATCTCAACATCAACTGTTCAGAGGAGCCTGTGTGAATCAGGCCTTCATGATCGAATTGCTGCAAAGAAACCACTACTAAAGGACACATTAATAACAAGAAGAGACTTGCTTGGGCCGAGTAACACGAGCAATGGACATTAGACCAGTGGAAATGTGTCCTTTGGTCTGGAGTCCAAATTTGATATTTTTGGTTCTAACCGCCGTGTCTTTGTGAGACGTGGAGTGGATGAACGGATGATCGCCACATGTTTATTTCCCACTGTAAAGCATGGAGGAGTAGGTTTTATGGTGTGGGGGTGCTTTGCTGGTGACACTGTCTGTGATTAATTTAGAATTCAAGGCACACTTAACCAGCATGGCTACGACATCATTCTGCAGCGATAGGCTATCCCATCTGGTTTGGCCTTAGTGGCACTTTCATTTGTTTTTCAACAAGACAATAACCCAACACACCTCCAGGCTGTGTATGGGCTATTTTACCAAGAAGTAGAGTGATGGAGTGCTGCATCTGTGGTGCAGTTAACTCTAATGAACTTATCCTCTGCAGCAGAGGTAACTCTGGGTCTTCCTTTCCTGTGGCGGTCCTCATTAAAGCCAGTTTCATCATAACGCTTGATGATTTTTGCGACTGCACTTGAAGAAACTTTCAAAGTTCTTGAAATGTTCCGTATTGGCTGACCTTCATGTCTTAAAGTAATGATGGACTGTCGTTTCTCTTTGCTTATTTGAGCTGTTCTTGCCATCATATGGACTTAGTCTTTTCCAAATAGGGCTGTCTTCTGTATACCAACCATACCTTGTCACAACACAACCGATTGGCTCAAACGCATTAAGAAGGAAAGAAATTCCACAAATTAGCTTTTAACAAGGCACACCTGTTAATTGAAATGCATTCCAGGTGACTACCTCATGAAGCTGTTTGAGAGAATGTCAAGAGTATGCAAAGCTGTCCTCAAGGCAAAGGGTGGCTACTTTGAAGAATCTCAAATATAACATATATTTTTATTTGTTTAACACTTTTTTGGTTACTAGATGATTTTATATGTGTTATTTCATAGTTTTGATGTCTTCACTGTTATTCTACAATGTAGAAAATAGTACAGATATTGAAAAACCCTGGAATGAGTAGGTTTGTTCAAACTTTTGACTGGTACTGTATATAAACTCAGCAAAAAAAGAAGTGTCCTCTCACTGTCAACTGCGTTTATTTTCAGCAAACTTGTGTAAATATTTGTATGAACATAACAAGATTCAACAACTGAGACATAAACTGAACAAGTTCCACAGACATGTGACTAACAGAAATGGAATAATGTGTCCCTGAACAAAGGGGGGGTAAAAATCAAAAGTAACAGTCAGTATCTGTTCCTTAATATCTGGTGTGGCCACCAGCTGCATTAAGTACTGCAGTGCATCTCCTCCTCATGGACTGCACCAGATTTGCCAGTTCTTGCTGTGAAATGTTGCCCCACTTTTCCACCAAGGCACCTGCAAGTTCTCTGACATTTCTCGGGATAATGGCCCTAGCCCTCACCTTCCGATCCAACAGGTCCCAGACGTGCTCAATGGGATTGAGATCCGGGCTCTTCGCTGGCCATGGCAGAACACTGACATTCCTGTCTTGCAGGAAATCACGCACATAACGAGCAGTATGGCTGGTGGCATTGTCATGCATGGAGGGTCATTTCAGGATGAGCCTGCAGGAAGGGTACCACATGAGGGAGGAGGATGTCTTCCCTGTAACGCAGAGCGTTGTGATTGCCTGCAATGACAACAAGCTCAGTCCAATGATGCTGTGACACACCGCCCTAGACCATGACAGACCCTCCACCTCCAAATCAATCCAGCTCCAGAGTACAGGCCTCGGTGTAACGCTTATTCCTTCGACGAAAAATGTGAATCCGCCGTCACCCTGGTGAGACAAAACCGCGACTTGTCAGTGAAGAGCACTTTTTGCCAGTCCTGTCTGGTCCAGCTACGGTGAGTTTATGCCCATAGGCAACATTGTTGCCGGTGATATCTGGTGAGGACCTGCCTTACAACAGGCCTACAATCCCTCAGTCCAGCCTCTCTCAGCCTATTTTGGACAGTCTGAGCACTGATGGAGGGATTGTGCGTTCCTGGTGTAACTCGGGCAGTTGTTGTTGCCATCCTGTACCTCATTTTCATTCATTTTCGTCATTTAGCAGACGCTCTTATCCAGAGCGACTTACAAAATGGTGCATTCACCTTATGATAGCCAGTGGGCCAACCACTTTACAATTTATTTTTATTATATTTTTTATTTTTTTGGGCTGGGGTAAGGGGGGTAGAAGGATTACTTTATCCTATCCCAGGTATTCCTTAAAGAGGTGGGGTTTCAAGTGTCTCCGGAAGGTGGTGAGTGAGTCCGCTGTCCTGGCGTCGTGAGGGAGCTTGTTCCACCATTGGGGTGCCAGAGCAGCGAACAGTTTTGACTGTGCTGAGTGGGAACTGTGCTTCCGCAGAGGTAGGGGTGCCAGCAGGCCAGAGGTGGATGAACACAATGCCCTCGTTTGGGTGTAGGGACTGATCAGAGCCTGAAGGTGAAAATGAATTGTGTGTCGTCTGCGTAGCAATGATAGGAGAGACCATGTGAGGATATGACAGAGCCAAGTGACTTGGTGTATAGCGAGAATAGGAGAGGGCCTAGAACTGAGCCCTGGGGGACACCAGTGGTGAGAGCACGTGGTACAGAGGCAGATTCTCGCCACGCCACCTGGTAGGAGTGACCTGTCAGGTAGGACGCAATCCAAGAGTGAGCCGTGCCGGAGATGCCCAACTCGGAGAGGGTGGAGAGGAGGATCTGATGGTTCACAGTATCAAAGGCAGCAGATAGGTCTAGAAGGACGAGAGCAGAGGAGAGAGAGTTAGCTTTAGCTGTGCGGAGAGCCTCCGTGACACAGAGAAGAGCAGTCTCAGTTGAATGACCAGTCTTGAAACCTGACTGGTTTGGATCAAGAAGGTCATTCTGAGAGAGATAGCAAGAGAGTTGGCTAAAGACGGCACGCTGAAGAGTTTTGGAGAGAAAAGAAAGAAGGGATACTGGTCTGTAGTTGTTGACATCGGAGGGATCGAGTGTAGGTTTTTTGAGAAGGGGTGCAACTCTCGCTCTCTTGAAGACGGAAGGGACATAGCCAGCGGTCAAGGATGAGTTGATGAGCGAGGTGAGGTAAGGGAGAAGATCTCCGGAAATGGTCTGGAGAAGAGAGGAGGGGATAGGGTCAAGCGGGCAGGTTGATGGGCGGCCGGCGGTCACAAGTCGCAAGATTTAATCTGGAGAGAGAGGGGAGAAAGAAGTCAAAGCATAAGGTAGGGCAGTGTGAGCAGGACCAGCGGTGTCATTTGACTTAACAAACGAGGATCGGATGTCGTCAACCTTCTTTTCAAAATGCTTGACAAAGTAATCCACAGGGGGGGGGGCGGGGGGGGGGATTCAGCAGGGAGGAGAAGGTGGCAAAGAGCTTCCTAGGGTTAGAGGCAGATGCTTTGAATTTAGAGTGGTAGAAAGTGGCTTTAGCAGCAGAAACAGAGGAAGAAAATGTAGAGAGGAGGGAGTGAAAAGATGCCAGGTCCGCAGGGAATGTAGTTTTCCTCCATTTCCGCTCGGCTGCCCGGAGCCCTGTTTTGTGAGCTCGCAATGAGTCGTCAAGCCACGGAGCAGGAGGGGAGGACCGAGCCGGCCGGGAGTATAGGGGACATACAGAGTCAAAGGATAGAAAGGGAGGAGAGGAGGGTTGAGGAGGCAGAATCAGGAGATTGGAGGGAGAAGGGTTGAGCAGAGGGGAGAGATGATAGGATGGAAAAGGAGAGAGTAGCGGGAGAGAGAGAGCGAAGGTTGAGATGGCGCATTACCATCTGAGTATGGGCAGAGTTAGTAGTGTTGGAGGAGAGCGAGAGAGAAAAGGATACAAAGTAGTGGTCGGAGACTTGGAGGGGAGTTGCAGTGAGATTAGTAGAAGAACAGCATCTAGTAAAAAGGAGGTCAAGCGTATTGCCTGCCTTGTGAGTAGGGGAGGACGGTGAGAGGGTGAGGTCAAAAGAGGAAAGGAGTGGAAAGAAGGAGGCAGAGAGAAATGAGTCAAAGGCAGACGTAGGGAGGTTAAAGTCAGCCAGAACTGTGAGGGGTGAGCCATCCTCAGGAAAGGAACTTATCAAGGCGTCAAGCTCATTGATGAACTCTCCAAGAGAACCTGGAGGGCGATAAATGACAAGGATGTTAAGCTTGAATGGGCTAATGACTGTGACAGCATGGAATTCAAATGAGGAGATAGACAGATGGGTCAGGGGAGAAAGAGAGAATGTCCACTTGGGAGAGATGAGGATTCCTGTGCCACCACCCCGCTGACCAGATGCTCTCGGGGTATGCGAGAACACATGGTCAGACGAGGAGAGAGCAGTAGGAGTAGCAGTGTTTTCTGTGGTAATCCATGTTTCCGTCAGCGCCAAGAAGTCAAGGGACTGCAGGGTAGCATAGGCTGAGATGAACTCTGCCTTGTTGGCCGCAGAACGGCAGTTCCAGAGGCTGCCGGAGACCTGGAACTCCACGTGGGTCATGCGTGCAGGGACCACCAGGTTAGAGTGGCAGCAGCCACGCGGTGTGAGGCGTTTGAATGGCCTGTGCGGAGAGGAGAGAACAGGGATAGACAGACACATAGTTGACAGGCTACAGAAAATGGCTACAATAATGCAAAGGAGATCGGAATGAAATGAACTAAACATCTGGGAAAGCGAGAGAGCGGGGCCTCCCTCACTTACGTTTCACTGAAACACCCAAATATAACTCTCCCGACTTCCACCTCAGAAACTATAATTGTTGTAAACTACAGCGATTCAATATATTCTAGGAATAGACTAACTTAGTTTATTCAGCTAGCTAACTTGGTACAGTATTCTTCCGTGAAAACCGACCAGGGCACCAAATCCTATGACGCCACAGCCAACTAGCATGCCATCCTCCAACAACACGGTTTAGCACCAATACTCGGCTACAACAAACCACCAGTGTGTCAACACGCCAAGCAGATCATCTGTGTCCGTGTCTAACGTTGTGTAAAGTTCTGGGTTAGTCCCGACAGCTTGAGCGAGTCCGTGGTCAACTTATTCAGCCAGTTAGTTAGCTAGAATAGTTAGCGTACTAGCTAGCCATTGCTTTCTGCCAACGAAAAAAACCCTCCTCCCACGGCACGAACACACAGAGAGAGCCAAGCTAACGTTAACTAGTCACCCATGTCCCGAATTCCCTTGAATGACTCTGGTTACCAGTATGTAAAAACAAAACACAAATGTAGGTTATAACTTACCCCTAGCAGCTACTGTTAGCCAGCCAAGTGCAAAGCTAGCCACTGAATCGACTCAGACAGTTCGCGTCTGTTCGCTAGGTCGTTCCAGCTATTGTTTAGTTAGCTATCCAGGTAGCAACAAGCTAGCTACATTTCAAGCACAGTAGCTACTAACTTCCTAACGCCAACGCTTCAGACAATGAGGTTAGAAAAACAGCTGAATGGTAGGCAGCTAGCTGGCATAATTACAGGTACTCTCAAGCGTGAAACAACTATCCACAGTTGCTAATAGTTACCAGTAGTTACCCGCTAGCTTGTCCAGGTAGTGGGTTAGCTAGCCTCGTGCTTCACCGGGCTCAATAATTAACTAAAATAACCTAAGATAACTACAATTACCTACGATAACTACCTACAATACCTAACTACAATCTAAATACATGGTTTAAGCTTTACTCGACACCATATAAGCCATATAAGCCTAGCTTACCTCCCGCCAGAGAGAGACACAACCTCACCCATAGCTCACTCGTAGCATTTGTGTGCTGTTTGGATGTACCGATCCTGTGCAGGTGTTGTTACACGTGGTCTGCCACTGTGAGGACGATCAGCAGTCCGTCCTGTCTCCCTGTAGTGCTGTCTTAGGCGTCTCACAGTACGGACATTGCACTTTATTGCCCTGGCCACATATGCAGTCCTCATGCCTCCTTGCAGCATGCCTAAGGCAGTTTCACGCAGATGAGCAGGGACCCTGGGCATCTTTCTTTTGGTGTTTTTCAGAGTCAGTAGAAAGGCCTCTTTAGTGTCCTAAGTTTTCATAACTGTGACCTTAATTGCCTACCGTCTGTAAGCTGTTAGTGTCTTAATGACCGTTCCACAGGTGCATGTTCATTAATTGTTTATGGTCCATTGAACAAGCATGGGAAACAGTGTTTAAACCCTTTACATTGAAGATCTGTGAAATTATTTGGATTTTTACGAATTATCTTTGAAAGACAGGGTCCTGAAAAAGGGACGTTTCTTTTTTTGCTGAGTTTATATATACAGTATATATAAAATGAAAAAAAAAACAGTCATGGGATGCACGAATAAAACATCACAAATCACACAGAAACACTGTTACATTCTTCCACAAATAAGTCCCCAATCAATTATTTAAATTGCTTGAACGGCACCAGAACATCAAGATTAAATGCATTTTGAATTTTGTTCCAGCAATACGGTGCATTAAAAGTAGATTAACCTAGCTCGGTGGAGACCCTAGGAACCTCAAGAGTTAACCAATCCTGTGAATGGGTTAGGCAACTCAGGTGTCTATACTTCAACAGCATAGTTAGACGAGATGGAAGTTTATAAAGTTGGGCCTTGTAAACAAAAAGGGAGTAATGTAGAGATCTACAGGTCTTTAGCGAAGTCCAGCCAACCTTTTGATACAGGATGCAGTGATGAGTATCAAAACTGTCACCTGGAACAAAACAAAGGGCACTATGGTAGATGGCATCCAAAGGTTTAAGAGTAGTAGCAGCTGCACTATGATAAATAATATCTCCATACTAAAGAACCGATAAAAAGGTTGACTGAATAATCTGCTTCCTACTGCTAAGAGAAAGGCACGATCTGTTTCTGTAGAAATAACGAACTTTAAATATTAGCTTCTTAACCAGCTCATCTATAGGTTTTTAAAATGTCAAATTCATATCAATCCAAATGCCTAAGTATTTATAGGTTGGAACACGTTTGATTGGAGAACCATCTAATGAGTGTAGATCTTCTGAAACATTCTTACGAGTGTGTGAAAACATGTATTTTGTTTTGCCCGTATTAAGCACACGTTTTAAATCAACAAGGGATTCCTGCATAGCTGTAAAATCTGACTGTAGTTTTACACAGCCAGGGTCTGCAGCTTACCATGATGTATTCTACATCAGGTAGGCAAAAGCTTGAGATTTCCTTCAAACTGGAAGCAACACACCAGTTGTTGTTTATGAAGAGGCTGAGACTCATGAGTTAAATCCTAAACTCTCACTTTAAGGAACATTTTAGCCATTAAACTCACAACTCTACTCTAATGTCTCTGCTTAATGGCTCATGGCTCAATCTTGTCTCTTATTCATATGTCTCATTTTTGAAAGATGAGAAATTAAGAAGCGCTTGGAACACAATACTTCGCTTGGATCCAACAACTGCATTCTCAAATAAACAAATCGCTTTTTCATTAATCATGCTAATGAGAACAATGTCCACGATGACAATAAGGAAATTCTGGGACATTGTTATGCTAGTTTGTACTAAAGACTTTGAGTTTTGCTCCAGTTAGAGTGTGGGAAAAAAGTATTTAGTCAGCCACCAATTGTGCAAGTTCTCCCACTTAAAAAGATGAGAGAGGCCTGTAATTTTCATCATAGGTAGACGTCAACTATGACAGACAAATTGAGAAGAAAAAAATCCAGAAAATCACATTGTAGGATTTTTAATGAATTTATTTGCAAATTATGGTGGAAAATAAGTATTTGGTCACCTACAAACAAGCAAGATTTCTGGCTCGCACAGACCTGTAACTTCTTCTTTAAGAGGCTCTGTCCTCCACTCGTTACCTGTATTAATGGCACCTGTTTGAACTTGTTATCAGTATAAAAGACACCTGTCCACAACCTCAAACAGTCCCACTCCAAACTCCACTATGGCCAAGACCAAAGAGCTGTCAAAGGACACCAGAAACAAAATTGTAGACCTGCACCAGGCTGGGAAGACTGAATCTGCAATAGGTAAGCAGCTTGGTTTGAAGAAATCAACTGTGGGAGCAATTATTAGGAAATGGAAGACATACAACACCACTGATAATCTCCCTCTATCTGGGGCTCCACGCAAGATCTCACCCCGTGGGGTCAAAATGATCACAAGAACGGTAAGCAAAAATCCCAGAACCACACGGGGGGACCTAGTGAATGACCTGCAGAGAGCTGGGACCAAAGTAACAAAGCCTACCATCAGTAACACACTACGCCACCAGGGACTCAAATCCTGCAGTGCCAGATATGTCCCCCTGCTTAAGCCAGTACATGTCCAGGCCCGTCTGAAGTTTGCTAGAGTGCATTTGCATGATCCAGAAGAGGATTGGGAGAATGTCATATGGTCAGATGAAACCAAAATAGAACTTTTTGATAAAAACTCAACTCGTCGTGTTTGGAGGACAAAGAATGCTGAGTTGCATCCAAAGAACACCATACCTACTGTGAAGCATGGGGGTGTAAACATCATGCTTTGGGGCTGTTTTTCTGCAAAGGGACCAGGACAACTGATCCGTGTAAAGGAAAGAATGAATGGGGCCATGTATCGTGAGATTTTGAGTGAAAACCTCCTTCCATCAGCAAGGGCATTGAAGATGAAACGTGGCTGGGTCTTTCAGCATGACAATGATCCCAAACACACCGCCCGGGCAACGAAGGAGTGGCTTCGTAAGAAGCTTAAGGTCCTGGAGTGGCCTAGCCAGTCTCCAGATCTCAACCCCATAGAAAATCTTTGGAGGGAGTTGAAAGTCCGTGTTGCCCAGCGACAGCCCCAAAACATCACTGCTCTAGAGGAGATCTGCATGGAGGAATGGGCCAAAATACCAGCAACAGTGTGTGAAAACCTTGTGAAGACTTACAGAAAACGTTTGACCTGTGTCATTGCCAACAAAGGGTATATAACAAAGTATTGAGAAACTTTTGTTATTGACCAAATACTTATTTTCCACCATAATTTGCAAATAAAATCATAAAAAATCCTACAATGTGATTTTCTGGATTTTTTTTTCTAATTTTGTCTGTCATAGTTGACGTGTACCTATGATGAAAATTACAGGCCTCTCTCATCTTTTTAAGTGGGAGAACTTGCACAATTGGTGGCTGACTAAATACTTTTTTCCCCCACTGTAGCTGTTCCCCACACCCCCACCCAAATTTCTGCAGGCCATCCCACCAACGAATTTCTGGCTACGCTACTGGATGGAAGTGTTTTGTAAGACCAAGTGCATGTATATTGGATCCATCCCCAGAAATGTCTTGTCAAAGTGTTATTAATGCTAAATAAAACTGTTCTAACCTTAAAGTATTTTTTTTTACGAGGGATGACTAAGTTGCTAAAGCCTTCTGTGTGCTAAAGATTATTAAATTAAAGCTGCAATATGTAACTTTCTGTGTCGACCAGACCAAATTCACATAGAAATGTTAGTTATAGATCTGTCATTCTCATTAAAAGCAGTCTAAGAAGTGGTAGATATGTTCTATGTGCGCTATTTCTATGCCTCCCGTTCTTAAGTTTCATTTCTGCGTCTTTTACTTTCAGTTTTTTACACCAGCTTCAAACTGCTGAAAATACAACATTTGGAAACATGGAAAATATATTTCACAGCGGTTTGGATGGTACAATGTTTTGTCATATAAACAGAAATTAGGCTAACTATTAGAATTTTAGCAACCAGGAAATGGCAGAGGGATTTCTGCATAGTGCAGCTTTAATCGTGTTGATTTACATTTGTCCTTCTCTCTCTCTTTCTCACACACTCTTTATGTAGACATGCACAAGTATACACATTCATTTCTTCATTCCAACAGACACACACTGATGCGCACAGAAACACACAGACTACGAATTAAGGGGTTTAATAAATGAATGGCATATCCAGTTCTCATATTTTATCTGTCATCACTGTCCGGGTCTGCCAAGGGGAAGCAGCCCTCTCTGCTCTCATTCTGTCTGGTCTGGAGACCCTTACAGAAAAACCATGTTATTTTCCATAAGTGAAATCATGTGGTTTTTCTGTAAGGGGAGACTGTGCGTGGCCTCCACACTATGTACACACTATACACAATATTCACACACACACACACACACACACACACACACACACACACACACACACACACACACACACACACACACACACACACACACACACACACACACACACACACACACACACACACACACACACACACACACACACACACACACACACACACACACACACACACACACACACACACACACACACACACACACACACACACACAGCACCTGTAACTTCACAGGTGTCCCACAAGACCAGGTAAGGGAGGAGACTTTACTCAGGTCACAGGTGTCATCTCAAAACCTTTAATTAAACTGTGTTGAGACAAGGGCCCATTGACTGGGTTGATTCTGGTTCATGGGACATCTTACCTTCTGCGTGTGTGTGTGTTTGTGCATGTTCGTGCACGTGTGTGCGTCTGTGCATGCGTGTGCACAGTAACTGAGGTCGTCCACCCTGTGTCCACACCACTTCCCCCCTGACAGAGCCAAAGCCAGGACCAGAGAACCCAAGGTTGCGTCCCACATGGCACCCTACTCCCTATATAGTGCACTACTTCTGACCAGGGCCCATTGGACGCAACCAAAGACAAGAGCCAGACCCTCTAATGTCACCTCGGAGACAGGCTCCATGACACAGTGACAGACTGATTCCGCTCAGTAAAACCCTAGGAACACGGATGCTGAAAGTGTTTAGTTTAGACAACTGTTAAACGACTTCTTCATTTCCCGTCTATAACTCACCATGCTTCTTCCGTCCATCCCCTTCCTCTAATAATTCTTCACCTCCACCACCCCCATGAGTGTGTGCCAGTGGAGGCTGCTCAGAGGAGGAAGGGGAGGACCATCCTACTCAGTGAATTTCATAACAATAGTGAAAGTTATCCTTTTTAGATAAAACTATACTAAATACAGTATATTCACGTCACCAAATAACTGATTAAAACACACTGTCTATAGTAGCCTTAACAGTACTCTGTACGGTAACACCAAAGTGTAGCCGGAGGACAGCTATTTTCCATCCTCCTCTGCGCACATTGACTTCAATACAAAACCTAAGAGGCTGTGATGGGTGATTTGAAGGAGTCAGGCGCAGGAGGGTAAATCACAGAATAACGTGTTTTTTCCAGAATACAGTGTTACGCAGAAATGCGTCAAACAGTCCAGTGCGCAAAACAGGCACACTGGAACCAAACAGGCACACAGGGAAAATACACCGCGGCAATACAACATACACGGAGCTCAAACGAGCTCACCAGAGGTCAGGCTGACCGAGACCCCCAGACGGTCCATGAACGCCTTCCAGACCTTGGATGTGAACTGGGGACCCCGGTCAGACACTATGTCCTCAGGTACCCCGTAGTGCCGGAAGATGTGTGTAAACAGGGCCTCCACAGTCTGCAGGGCCATGGGGAGACCGGGCAGAGGAAGGAGGCGGCAGGCTTTGGAAAAGCGGTCCACAACGACCAGGATGGTGGTGTTACCTTGAGAGAGGGGAAGATCAATAAGGAAATCAGTACTCAGGTGAGACCATGGCCATTGTGGAACTGGTAAAGGCTGTATCTTACCCGCTGGGAGGTGCCTAGGTGCATTACTATGGGAGCACACCGAGCAGGAGGAGACACACGTCCTTAGCCAAGGTAGGCCACCAGTACTTTCCGGTCAGGCAGCACACTGTACGACCGATACCTGGGTGATCAGAGGAGGGGGATGTGTGTGCCCAATAGATCAGATGGTCACGGACAAGAGCAGGCACGTACTGCCGCCCAGCTGGACACTGAGGTGGAGATGGCTCTGTGCGTAATGCCTGCTCTATATCCGCGTCCATCGCCCATACTACCGGCGCCACAACGCAGGAGGCCGGGAGTATGGGGGTGTTGTCTCTGGGCCTCTCCTCTGTGTCGTACAGCCGTGACAGTGCATCTGCCTTCACGTTCTTTGTACCCGGGATGTATGATAGAGTAAAATCAAACCGGGTGAAGAATAGGGCCCACCTGGCCTGGCGAGGGTTCAGCCTCCTTGCTGCCCGGATGTACACCAGGTTACGGTGATCCGTCCAGACGAGGAAAGGGTGTTTCGCCCCTTCGAGCCAGTGCCTCCACACGGTCAGGGCTCGGACAACAGCCAACAGCTCCCGATCACCAACGTCGTAGTTCTGCTCCACTGGGCTGAGCTTCTTGGAGAAGAAGGCACAGGGGCGGAGCTTGGGTGGCATGCCCAAGCGTTGAGATTGGACCGTGCCTATCCCTACCTCGGACACATCCACCTCCACTAAAAACGGTAGTGATGGATCGGGGTGGGCCAGTACCGGGGCTGAGGTGAACAGACCCCTCAGGTTACTGAAGGCCCTGTCAGCCTCAGTAGACCAGCGGAGCCGGGACGGCCCACCCTTCAACAGAGATGTGATGGGAGCTGCGACCTTGCCAAAGCCCCGGATAAACCTCCGATAGTAGTTGGCAAAGCCAATAAAGCGCTGCACCTCCTTTACTGTGGTTGGAGTCGGCCACTTACACTCGGCTGAAATGCGTTCTCCCTCCAACTCCACACCTGAGGTGGTAATGCGGTATCCGTGGAAAAACATAAACTTTTCTGCCTTGGCATAAAGGTCATGTTCCAACAGTCGGGCCAGCACTTTGCTAACCAGGGACACATGCTCGGCACGCGTAGCAGAATACACCAGAATGTCATCGATGTAGACCACTACACCGCGACCAAGCATGTCCCGAAACACCTTGTTCACAATGGACTGGAAGACGGATGAAGCATTCTTCAAACCATAAGGCTTAGCAGGTATTCATAATGCCCCGTGGTTGTGCTGAATGCTGTCTTCCACTCGTATCCCTCTCGGACACGCACCAGGTTGTACGCACTCCAGAGATCTAATTTTCTGAAGAAGCGCACCCCATATATTGACTCGATCACAGATGGAATGCGGGGGAGAGGATAACTAAATCATATCATCCCCTTGTTCAGTGATCGGTAGTCAATGCAAGGGAGCAGACCGTCGTCTTTCTTTTTCACAAAAAATAAACTCAAGGAGGCGGGCGAAGTGGAGTGACGTATAAACCCCTGGTGCAGGGACTCGGTGATGTATGTCTCCATAGCCTCCGTTTCAGCCTGTGACTGGGGATTCACATGTCTCCTGGGAAGCACAGCATCTACCCGGAGGTTTATCGCACAATCCCCCGCCCAATGAGGTTGTAATTTGGTCGCCTGCGTTTTGGAAAACACATGCGCCAAATCGAGGTATTCGGGGGGAATGCGCACGGTGGAGGTACTGTCTGGACTTTCCACCGTGGTTGCACCAACGGAAACACTGAGACACCTACCCTGACACTCTTACGACCACCCCGTGAGAACCCTCTGCAGCCATGAAAAGGTGGGGGTGTGGACTGCTAACCAGGGGATACCTAACACAACATGGAAAGCGGGAGACTCATTAATAAAAAAAAGTGACTTGCTCGCAATGAGTCACGTGGGTAACCATAGTGACTGGTGCTATTACCTCCCTTACGAACCCAGACCCTAATGGTCGACTGTCAAGTGCTCCGATGGGGAGTGGAATGGATAGGGGAACCAATGTAATACCTAGAATGTGTGAAAATGACCTGTCCATAGAGTACCCAGCTGCGCCTGAATCGACCAGCACCTTACACTGGGGAACTACAATGTAATCAGGAAAGTGGATAGGTAGGGTACAGTGTGCAGCAGAGGGCTCTGAACGAGTGTGGGTGTTTGATACCTGGGGTGACGCGAGAGTGTCCTGCCTGCCGCCTCCAGACCCAAAAGAAACGCTGACGACATCGTGCGATGAAATGTCCTCTCGTGCCACCAGAGTGACACTGGCGCTGTCGTCCTCCGCTCTCCTGGATCGCCGCTCCACCCAGCTCCATCAGCTCGTGATCCGAGTCGGGCGGGGTTGGAACGGGCAGGCCCCTTCCAGGACGTCCTCTGGCCGCCAGCAGGTTGTCCAACCGGATGGCCATGTCCACCAGTTGAGTGAAGGACAACATTGTGTCCCAGCAGGCTAGCTCCCTTCGGACGTCCTCCCGGAAGTGGTCGCTGAGGGCCTGCTCGTTCCACCCGGACCCAGGTGCTAGAGTCTGGAACTCCAGGGCGAAGTCCTACGCGGTCCTTGTCCCCTGCCTAAGGTGGACCAGCCGCTCGTTCTCCTCTCAACTCTCGGGCAGGTGATCGAAGACAGCCCGAAAGAGGCGAGAAAACTCCCCGTAGTTATTCAACGCAGCTCCTCCTTCATTCCAGACCGTGTTGGCCCACTCCAGCGCTTTCCCCTAGAGGCAGGAGACGAGGGCGGACACCTTCTCCCGCTCCGATGGGGCCGGGCTGACGCTGGAATAGTAGAGCTCCAGTTGGAGGAGGAATCCCTGCAGAGAGCAGCTGTCCCGTCGAAATCCCGTGGTCGGGATGTATGGCTCCCTCTGGGTGCTGAGGTGTGGGTGGCTGGTTCCGGTCGCTCAGCTGGACCATCGCTTCTCCCAAGCTGGCTAGCATTTTCGAATGCTCCTGGACCTGTGCCATGACTCCAGGCATGCGCTCCTCTCCTGCTGACTCCATGGCATTGGTGGGTGATTCTGTGATGGGTGATTTGAAGGAGTCAGGCGCAGGAGGCTAAATCACAGAATACAGAGTTTATTCCGGAATGCAGTGTTATGCAGAAATGCATCAAACAGTCCAGTGCGCAAAACAGGCGCACTGGAACCAAACAGGCACACGGGGAAAATATACCCTGGCAATACAAAATACACTGAGCTCAAACGAGCTCCACTCTCCTCACACTAAACAATCACCCACAAGGACAAGTGGGCAAAGGGAACACTTATACACGTACTAATGAGGGGATATGAACCAGGTGTGTGTAATAGACAAGCAAAACAAATGAGATGAGGAGCGGCAGTGGCTAGAACGCCGAAGCCTGCCCAAACCAGGAGAGGAGGCAGCTTCAGAGGAAGTCGTGACAGAGGCTCATGTTTCTCACCCCCTTCCATTGACTTTCACAGTAATTATGACGACTTCCGGAGGACGTCCTCCAACCTATCAGAGCTCTTGCAGCATAAACTGACATGTTGTCCATCCAATCAAAGGATCAGAGAATGAATCTAGCACTGAAAGCATAAGCTACAGCTAGATAGCACTACAGTGCATAACATGTAGTGGGTAGTTGATTCAAAGAGAGAGAAAGACAATAGTTGAACAGTTATGAACAAATTAATTTCTTACAAAATTGAGTAGAAGCAGCAGAGAGAGAGAGGTCTTTTTTTTTCTTCCAGGTTCACTTTCACTTACCCTAGCTAATATAGCTAATATTGCCTACTCAACAACCTCACTTAAACAGAGAGGAATTAGATTTATGTTAGCTAGCTGCTAAGGCAATCCAACACTTCAACTCATCCAAGTCAATGTAAGCTTTCGGTTTTATTAATTTATGCCACCGGGGCCAGCCGGTGTAATTGCTAAACTGGTTGCTGTACACTACTGCGTGATTGTACACATGGATTGAATTGTGGTTTTAATAACGCGTTAATTCTAGTAGCTATGTTGACTATGACGTTAGCTAATATGGTGACAATGATGTAGGCTGTGTGTAGCGGTTATGGTATAAATGTTTGGCTAGTAGAGGTTTTTTCGCATGATCACAGACAGCTGTTGTGTTGTGCACTGAAGTCCACAAGTGAAGGGAAAATGTGAGAGGAGGAGAGCGTGTAGATGTGATGATGCTTTTTGTATGGCTGCTATGAAAGTGAACTGTGTGTGGGGGTGATAAGGGTTGTATTCATTCCACCAATTCTGTTGCGAAACGTTTCTTAAAAGGAAGCAAATGTAACGAAACAGGGATGGACCTATCTGAATTTGTCCAATATAAACTCTCATTTTAGTTGCAAAACGTAACTGTTTGGACTAATGATTACACCCTAGATCAGCTAGATGCAGGCAAGAGTGTGCAAGGCGGTATTGAATGTGTCACTGTCTGTAACCTTGATTATTCCCATTTGTCTCTCAACCTGTGCACCTACGTTACAAACTTTAATTTGTAGGCTAGGTTTTAGCAACCTCATGATGGGTATAGGGCAAATTCTACTATTGTGTAGTAGCCTAAACCTATTGATGTTACATTTAGCTGGGGGAATGGAACAGCAATTATTATTAGGGCCCTGAGTTTTTCCAGACCTCATCACCTGACTAGGAAAATCTCCTAGGCCATTATTTTGATGTTATTAAAAGTTACACTGATGCTCAGTTTCACTGATGTTCGGAATCATAATTTCACCAAATAGAAATATCACTCCCATCACTTCCTGAGCTCTTAGTATAATAAATACTTATATTATAAGAGTATACTTATACTTAAGTAAGTGCTGAAGTATTATATACACTGAACAAAAATATAAACGCAACATGCAACAATTTCAAAGATTTTACTTTACAGTACATATAAGGAAATCAGTCAATTGAAATAAATAAATTAGGCCCTAATCAATGGATTTCACATTACTGGGAATACAGATATGCATCTGTTGGTCACAGATACCTTTAAAAAAAAGTAGGGGCGGGGATCAGAAAACCAGTCAGTATCTGGTGTGACCACCATTTGCCTCATGCAGCACGACACATCTCCTTTTCATAGAGTTGATCAGGCTGTTGATTGTGGCTTGTGGAATGTTGACCGACTCCTCTTCAATGGCTGTGCGAAGTTGCTGGATATTGGCGGGGACAGGAACACGCTGTTATACACGTCGATCGAAAGCATCCCAAACATGCTCAATGGATGACATGTCCAGTGAGTATGCAGGCGATGGAAGAACTTGGACATTTTCAGCTTCCAGGAATTATGTACAGAACCTTGTGACATGGGGCGGATGAATGGCACGACAATGTGCCTCAGGATCTCATCACGGTATCTCTGTGCATTCAAATTTCTATCGATATTGTCCATAGCTTATGCCTGCCCATACCATAACCCTACCGCCACCATGGGGCATTCTGTTCACAACGTTAACATCAGCAAACCGCTCGCCCACATGACGCCATCTGCCCGGTACAGTTGAAACCGGGATTCGTCCGTGAAGAGCCCACTTCTCCAGTTTGCCAGTGGCCATCGAAGGTGAGCATTTGCCCACTGAAGTCGGTTACGACGTCAAACTACAGTCAAGTCAAGACTCTGGTGAGGACGACGAGCACACAGATGAGCTAACCTGAGACGGTTTCTGACAGTTTGTACCGAAATTCTTTGGTTGTGCAAACCCACAGTTTCATCAGCTGTCCGGGTGGCTGGTCTCAGACGATCCCACAGGTGAAGAAGCTGGATGTGGAGGTCCTGGGCTGGCGTGGTTACACGTGGTCTGCGGTTGAGAGGCCGGATGGACGTACTGCCAAATTCTCTAAAACGATGTTGGAGGCGGCTTATGGTTGAAAAATGTACATTAAATTATTTGGCAACAGCTCTGGTGGACATTCCTGCAGTCGAAACTTGAGACATCTGTGGCATTGTGTTGTGTGACAAAACTACACGTTTTAGAGTGGCCTTTTATTGTCCCCAGCACAAGGTGCACCTGTGTAATGATCATGCTGTTTAAGCAGCTTCTTGATATGCCACACCTGTCAGGTGGATGGATTATTTTGGCAAAGGAGAAATGCTCACTCATAGGGATGTAAACAAATGTGTGCAAAATTTTTTAGAGAAATAAGCTTTGGAAAGCTTCTGGGATTTCCTATTTCAGCTCATGGAACATGGGACCAACACTTTACGTGTTGCGTTTAGATTTTTGTTCAGTATACTTAAAGATAAAACATGAAAGGGGTATAAGGGCATTTCTATCAGTTCTGAACAGAGATATTAATTAATCTTGGTGGTATTAAACAAATCTACTTTGAAACAAAAGTATACACCTCACACACCTGTACCATGTCAGATATTGTCAAGTTCTGCGTGATTTCTGGCTGACCACAGCTCTGCCCAAACTTGAAAACGGCTTTATCCTTGATGAACGCAAAGGACAACTCAAAACTGTTCACTTTATGATTTTTTATTGTCATAAAGATGGAACAGAATAGGTTGAAAACCTTCAAAACACACAAACAAAAACCCTGGATTAGTTACAAATAACTCTCAATTCCACTTTCTCAAAAATAAGCATAAACTAATGTTACTGAATCCTCAAACCTAACCAAACAATCATTTCATCATTTAGATTAACCTAGGATCATTGCAAGTTAATAATTAAATATCAATATCATAATTAAACATTTAACAATACACATGATTATAGTAACGTTACTGTCAAGTTCTACGTTCACATAATGAAGTCTTCACTATTTAATTTAATTAATAATTGTATTGTATGTTACAACCAAACCAAAGGGCATATAGAAGCATGAATTCACAACACATTCTGTCCTACCAGTTGCGTCTTTGGATGATCAGGAGCTGTGGTCATTGGTATCTCTTCTCAGGAATGAGTGAGAGCCAAGTAAGCTTTTACCAAACATTTCGATGCCATGCACATGCACTGCTTGTGGGTGCGCAGGTTAATATGGTCCCCAGAGCACTTCCTGGTGGTTGGTTTCAACAGCTCCGGTTGCATGGTTGCCCCCTGCAGGTTGGGAGTGCTTTGAGCACCCTGGGTGGATTTAGGCTTGTAGCTTGTAGTCAGGAATTGACACAACACCTCCCACTTGACCTCCTGGTTCTTCAACCCAAGGAGGTCACACAGAACTGTGATGTGTTGGATTCAGTTACTCTATTTTTGATCCTGTTGCTGCTGCTCTTCAACTGGAAGCAAGACAACTATCCGTCTGACATCCCCGTGAAGAACTGTTGCTGGTATCTTGATTGAATGTTTTTCCATCTTTTTAGTGGGCTTCACAGTTGCGACTGGGTAGCTGGGGAAGGATCGGAGATATACATCCCTCACAATTCCCTTCTTGTCAGTGTTAACGTCAATAACTCTGGCAAGCCTGTACTGCAGTTTTTTCTTCATTAAAGATTTGGAATCTTCCTCCACAGAGCAAGAGTCCAGTGTTTTCCTCTTTGACCACAGCAAGCCTGCTGAGTGTGGTGTCTGGCCAGGTTACATCCTTTTGGGCTGCAAGGAAGAGATCCCTGAGTGCATCTTCACACTCCATGATGGTAAGTGTAGCTTTCTTGATTCTGGACCTGATCTCAAGAGCTGAAGGAATTTCCTTTTTCTTTGGCTTGCTTGTGGTGGTGGTCTTGGCTAGCATTTCTTTCCACCTTGTGGCAGCTCTCCACACCCAGGCAATGACTCTTGTCAACCTGGTTAAACTGCTGAACTTGCTGATGTTAAGGATATTCCCCACTGAATAACCAGAAGGTGGTCTTTGGACTTGGATTTGTTGCCCTCTTCCATTAGGGCTGCTTTGCAGGTCTTTACCTTTGTCAGAGGTTGGAGATATTGGTATACGTGGAGCATGTTGGATCTTTTTCCCCACCTGCGCTCGGGGTCAGTGCTGCTGTAAAACATTTCCTTTGGAGCTTGTTTATGCCTTCTTTGGCATCTGCAGCGACTTCTTTGGCTGACTTTGTCGGCCAATCCTCTACAGGTCGTTTCAGAAACTCTGGGCCGTTCTGCCACACAGAGTTCTCTTTGAGGTCCTCTGGGGTTGCTCCTCTTGTCATGAGGTCAGCAATGTTTTGCTCACCTGGAATCCATCTCCAGTCCTCAACTGATGTGGACTTCTGGATCTCTCCCACTCTGTTTGCAAAAAAGGTCTGGTACCCATAACTGTCCCTTTGGATTGCACCCAGCACAGTTTGACTATCTAACAGATGGATCCAACGTCCTACTTGCATCCGACTGTGCTTTTCAATGTATTTCCTGAGTCTTGCAGCGAACACAGCACCACAGACTTCAGCCTTCACTGGTTCTCCCTTTTGGTCAAGTGGTGTAAGCTTGGCTTTGGACTCAACAAGTCGGACCAGGATGCCTTGCTCGGTCTCCCACCTGAAGTATGCCACTGCTCCATAACTCTGGTCGCTCCCATCTGAGAATGTTATTCCCCAGGGTTCTCCAATCCTTTTGACTGGAGTCAGGCTTCTATGGAAGGTAATTTGGTTGAGGCGTGTGTATTCCTCAAACAGGTGGATTGCTTCTCCTCTAAGTTTCTCAGACAGAGGTGTGTCCCATGTGTCTCTTGTTAGAGCTTTGCCTCCAGTTTCTTGGAATGCTTTTCTGACTACAATGGCTCCTTTCTGTTTGGCAGGTGTTGCAAGGCCTATTGGGTCATACAAACTAGCTACTTGGCTAAGCAGTTGCCTTCTGGTCAGTGGGTTTGGAGTTTTCATTCTCACTTCCTCTCCAACGAGATCTTGACTGATCCTCATCTTCTTTTGTCTCTTTGAGAAGTTTATCGAGGTCATGAGGTACAGTTTTTCTGATTCGACTAAATAACCAACTCCAAGGGCTCTGTTGTCTCCTTCTCTCACTTGGTTGGGGAGGATGAAGACCTCATCTGATGATGTTGGATGTTCTGATGTAGATGTTTGCCTCCCACTTTGGCCTGATCGGACCCACGGCTTGAGGAAGAATCCACCTGCCTTTAGGATTTCTTCGACTTTTTTGGTGGTTCCGTCTAGCTTTTTCAGGTCATTATGGGATGTCAGGATGTCATCTACGTAGGAATCCTCTTCAAGGACCCTCCATTCCTCTTTCAGATGTGTGAACATGGGCAACTTCGCTGTTTCTCTCATGGCTAGTTGTGCGATACACCCTGCTGGTCGATCGCCCATGTTGACCCTGGTGATGGCATATTCCTCAATGTCCCCATCATCACCGTCTCTCCAGAGGAATCTATGGAGGTGCATCTCCAGGTCTTCGAGCCACACAGAATTGTACATCTTTTTGATGTCGCCGAGAGCAGCATGGATTCCTCTCCTGAACCTTAGCAGTACCGCTCGAATAGGATTAAGGACATCAGGCCCTTTCAGAAGAAGGTCATTCATGCTGCTTCCTCTAAACCTCTGGCTGCTGTTCCATACCAGTCGGACAGGTGTAGTTATAGAGTGTGGGTTTGGTGCTATCAAGTGACTGACGTACCATACTGGACCTTTCCAGTCGGCAATGGTCTTTCTAGTGAGTTTCTTTGCTGCCTTCCTTTCCACCATCTCATGAACTTGAGTTGTGTATGCTGCACGCCAATCTGGTTCTCTCTTGAGTTGTTTCTCCGTCCTCAGAAACGTGGCTTCCACTGCGCTTCTGTTGTTGGGCAGGGAACTTGGATCTTCAATCCAAGGGTATTTTGTGTCCCAGTGAGGCTCCTGACTATGCACATCTGACTCCACGTAACTGAGACCTTGCCTGATTATCTCAAGCTCTCTTTCTTCACTAAGAGTCATGTCTTTGCCTCCTGGTTGACAGTTACCACAACAACATCCTCCACACATGGGTTCACAGGCCGCACCAATGCTGTCCCACTTCCACCAGTCCAAGAACTCTTTGCCAATAACAGTGGTTTTAGTTTCAGCTCTAGATTCTTGCATCTCAGCAATTTCTTGATACTTTACTGCTGTGATTCTCATAGATCGTGCAAAATGAGTTTCAGAATTGTGCAGGGCCATGTCCACTACTTCACAGAGGTCTGGATGTGCTCCTCCAACGGTCTTTCCTAAAGGGCTCTCCCACAGGACAAGATCTCCTACTACCTTTACTCTCTGTGGAGCAAGTCTTCCTTCCCGGTGGCTTATGAGAAGCTCAACATGTTCTGGTCTGTGAAGGTCTTCCAGGTTGGTATCGGGGAAGAACTTCTTGAGGTGTTGTGCTTTGATTGCTCTGTGAACTTTTGCAATCTCATCCAACCCATAACAGATCAGCTCATGAGCTTTCTCCGTGCCTCTTGGTGTCTTGACTCTCACCTTGAGTAAGTATCTTTTGGTCTTCACCTTCATGGCCATGCCTCCAACTCCATGGACGACTAGTGTGATCCTTTCACTTCGAAGCTTCAGTCTCCTGGCGGCTGTGTGAGTGATGTAGTTGGTGTCTGATGCTAAGTCAATGAGAGTTCCAATTTCCTGCCCTGCGTTAGTAGTTACTTCGAGAAGCATAAGAATAACTGGTTATCAACTGTCAAGTTCTGCGTGATTTCTGGCTGACCACAGCTCTGCCCAAACTTGAAAACGGCTTTATCCTTGATGAACGCAAAGGACAACTCAAAACTGTTCACTTTATGATTTTTTATTGTCATAAAGATGGAACAGAATAGGTTGATAACCTTCAAAACACACAAACAAAAACCCTGGATTAGTTACAAATAACTCTCAATTCCACTTTCTCAAAAATAAGCATAAACTAATGTTACTGAATCCTCAAACCTAACCAAACAATCATTTCATCATTTAGATTAACCTAGGATCATTGCAAGTTAATAATTAAATATCAATATCATAATTAAACATTTAACAATACACATGATTATAGTAACGTTACTGTCAAGTTCTACGTTCACATAATGAAGTCTTCACTATTTAATTTAATTAATAATTGTATTGTATGTTACAACCAAACCAAAGGGCATATAGAAGCATGAATTCACAACACATTCTGTCCTACCAGTTGCGTCTTTGGATGATCAGGGAGCTGTGGTCATTGGTATCTCTTCTCAGGAATGAGTGAGAGCCAAGTAAGCTTTTACCAAACATTTCGATGCCATGCACATGCACTGCTTGTGGGTGCGCAGGTTAATATGGTCCCCAGAGCACTTCCTGGTGGTTGGTTTCAACAGCTCCGGTTGCATGGTTGCCCCCTGCAGGTTGGGAGTGCTTTGAGCACCCTGGGTGGATTTAGGCTTGTAGCTTGTAGTCAGGAATTGACACAACAGATATAGAGTTGAAATGTTTTACATTTTGAATTTGAATCCCAATATTACATTTTATATACATCACAGACGACTGAAATATAACAAAACTGTTTGACATAGAAACACCTGATTTTTGTCGTAAAGAATATGTTTAATTAATTATGAAATTATGATAAATATTAATAACATTCCACCCATGAGGTCAAAGAGGGCACTTTTGGTCGTTGACTGCAGGAAAGGGCTACTTAAACATTAATTCCATGTGCAAACATTCAAAATAAGTGATTTATCTTGTTTATTGCAGCCAAACAAATATATTCCCTGATATCATCTGTCTTGAGTGAGTATAACCTTAAGTGTTTCAAATGAGCGACACCCATCAAAATAGCTCAGCGTTAACCCCCCAAAAAAGGAACAAGAGACAAGAAATAACAAAGCTTGAGCTAATATGCTCCCAATTCCAAGAATAGGCTTTTCGTTGCAGCAAGGTTCCGGTCTTGGATCCCGGCGATAAGCAGGCCATATGAGCTACATTCCCTATCAGTGCTGTGCTGTGACCATGCTGAATGACAGCAGCAATAACAATGGTTGCTCTCCAGTAGGGCCCCGGGATGAGTTTATTCAGTGACGTAATGTTTGTGCTCTCATGTCCTCGCAGCTACCTTGAACGCTCCCCTTATCTGGGGCCCAGGCCTGGCTTGGTCTGGGCCAACACAGCACAGACCTAACTCTGAACTCCAGCTATGCAGATACAGGTAACTGCCAAAATAAAGGAAACAATTGAGTAAATGAGGGATACAAAGTGTATTGAAAGCAGGTGCTTCCACCCAGGTGTGGTTCCTGAGTTAATTAAGCAATTAATATCCCATCATGCTTAGGGTCATGCATAAAAGTGCTGGGCCAGCCATAATTTTTGGCATTATTTTGGCTAACATTGCTATGTCCCCATAGGATGACAATGCCCCTATCCACAGGGCACGAGTGGTCACTTAGTGTTTGATGAGCATGAAAATGATCTCACCTGATCTCAACCCAATTGAACACTTATGGGAGATTCTGGAGTGGAGCCTTAGACAGCGTTTTAAACCACCATCAACAAAACGCAAAACGATGGAATTTCTTGTGGAAGAATGGTGTCGCATACCTCCAATAGAGTTCCAGACACTTGTAGAATCTATGCCAAGGTGCATTGAAGCTGTTCTGGCTCGTGGTGGCACAACGCCCTATTAAGACACTTTATGTTGGTGTTTTCTTTATTTAGGCAGTTACCTGTATATTCCACAATGTGCACACCACAGGAGGCCGGTGGTACCTTAATTGGGGAGGACAGGCTCATAATAATGGCTGGAACGAAATTAAATGGAATGTGTTTGATACCATTCCATTCACTCAATTCCAGCCATTATTATGAGCCGTCCTCCCCTCAGCAGCCTCCTGTGGTGTACACTACCATAGTGAATAAGCCTCACACAAAGGAACAAGACGAAGAGAGGGGAAGAGAAAGGAAGGGTGAGAGAGAGTGGAGGTGAAAAGAAGGGAAGAAAACAGACAAGAGGCCAAAAAGGCTAAGGGTCTTGATTGATTTCCATTTGGGGCCTCCGTCTCTCTGTGAGAGGGAGTGTTGTGGAGAGGAAGGTATGGGAGGGGAGAGGACTTTGGCTGCAGCCGGGGAATGGAGGCAGGCCTAGGATAGTCAGCAGGATCTGGGGCCGCCTTATCTGCAGGGCCTCCAGACTGACTCCTGCTTGAGTGGCTGGCTGGGGGGGGTTACTGTCTATCTTCTCTGACTCCTGATCAATCTAAGTATTTACCACAGGTGGACTCCAGTCAAGTTGTAGAAACATCTCAAGGATGATCAATGGAAACAGGATGCACCTGAGCTCAATTTTGAGTCTCATAGCAACGGGTCTGAATACTTACGTAAATAAGGTATTTCTGTTTTAATTTGTAGTACATTTGCAAAAATTTCTAAAAACCTGTTTTCGCTTTGTCATTATTGTGTGTTGTGTGTAGATTGATGAGAAAAACGATTCATTTAATCAATTTTAGAATAAGGTTGTAAAGTAACTAAATGTGGAAAAAGTCAAGGGGTCTGAATACTTTCCGAATGCACTGTATTTTTATTAAAATGTTAATATCATACAGTGGACACCTAAGCCTATAGGCCTATGCATGCAATGCCCTGATACATGTAGTGTTAAAATCTCTGACAGCTGAACCGTGAGGTGGACAATTATTGTTTTAGGAAAGTAGCCTAAAAACCAATAATAAAATAGGCTATAAAGTTTTGCATATGCTACACATCGAAACACAAGGAGTAGTGTTTAGTAATTTGTTATAGGCTGTTTTTAAGGACACGTAAATGTGGCTCATTTGGCCAATATCCCTCATTTATTGATGGCTGGCTGCGCCAGGTCGCCAGGCCGCTGGCTGTGTGAGGTCGAATCTGAGTGCATATGGATGTTTGGTAAATTTCTCAAATGTCTGGTAAATTAAAATCTTCCTTGTCATGTTGTCTGGCTCCAAACTTTCCTAAAGGAAACTCTGAATTGGCATATTGTTTTCATGAGGATTTTAGAATATTCGCATGAAAATTTGCCGCCAATTGGATGGAAACTTAGCTAGTGCAATAGTCCAGTGTCACTTTGATGATGCGCGCACATCATGGTCCACCAGCAGCCCCAAACATCTAAAGAATAAGCAACCAGCCAAACAAGCTTGTAAGAATTGTACTTACACTCCCCCCTCATACTCACCTGGAGGTTGAGCATTTTTTAATCTCTATCTCTATAATGTGTCTGTATCTATGTAATTGTAAATGTATTTATGTAAAAAAAATAGGTACCATAATGGAAATAAGTCCCCGACTTTATTGTGCAATCCCGGTCACTTAAAAAAATCTTTGTTTGTTTTTTCGGCACGGAAACCTGTTGGTGGATCTTTTTTTGCATATATTTTATATAATTATAAATATGGCATCAACATTTTGAAAATCTGATTTCCCCCTAGCTAATCATTGTCTGCAGCCGGCCCTTATCGTAGTGTAATGACACAGGCAGGGAGAGTGAGCTCATATGTGGTGGTTGGCGAACCCCCAACCTTCTGGCCCATAGCCCTACGTGGCATTGACTGTGCCACAAAAGCATGCTGAAGTGGCAAAGTCGATATCCACGTTTATAAAAACAGGGTCGCTACAGTTATTGTTATTTATGGTCGTAAACATTATCGGACCAGCCCCTCCCCCCCAGCACATTTCCATTTGTCCGTAACCTCTTACACCTCCCACAAAAGTTGCTATTGGCCGCAAACTCACCCTCAACACACACAAACATATTCCAGTCTTTGGATCCCCAACAGCGCTAAAAGAAGACAGCCTTTTCTGTCACTAACCCCAAACATCCAACCCCTACCGTCTAACCACTCTGACTCCCTCTCTTAAAGCAGAAGCAAGACAGTCATACTGACACAAAACTGTTATATACTAGACCCAGAAAGCAAGATATATTTTTTGTCTCTTTCTTCGGGTCCCCAAATGTGAACTATATGAATGTTAAGTGTATCCCTAAGAAGATTAGGAGGCTCGTCGATACAGCAAACGTCTTTCTCCAGACGTGCCAAAGGGCCCTGGCAGATCAAAGACTAAAGTCTGACTTCCTCATCATTAGCTGTGGCTTATCCCGAAATGCCTTCACCCCCCAAAACCAGTGGTGTAAAGTACTTAAGTAAAAATACTTGAAAGTACTACTTAAGTAGTTTTTTGGGGTATTTGTTCTTTACTTTGCTATTTATATTTTTGACTACTTTTACTTTTACTTCACTACATTCCTAAATAAAATAATGTACTTTTTACGCCATACATTTTCCCTGACACCCAAATGTACTTGTGACAGTTTGAATGCTTAGCAGGACAGGAAAATGGTCCAATTCACACACTTATCAAGAGAACATCCCTTGTGTTGGAGTGTGCCCCTGGCTATCCGTAAATAAATAAAATCATTGGAAATTGTGCCATCTGGTTTGCTTAATGTAAGGAAATTGAAAGTATTTATACTTTTACTTATGATACTTAAGTATATCTAAAACTAAATACTTTTTTACTTTTACTCAAGTAGTATTTGACTGACTTTCACCTTTACTTGAGTCATTTTCTATGAAGGTATCTTTACCTTTACTCAAGTATGACAATTGGGGACTTTTTCCACCACTGCCCAAAACTGACCCTAGCCCTGCACAGTGCACCAGACCTGGGTTTAAATACTAAACTCAGCAAAAAAAGAAATGTCCTCTCACTCTCAACTGTGTTTATTTTCCTCAAACTTAACATGTGTAAATATTTGTATGAACATTACACGATTCAACAACTGAGACATAAACTGAACAAGTTCTACAGACATGTGACTAACAGAACAAAGGGTGGGGGGGGGGTGGGGTCCAAATCAAAAGTAACAGTCAGTATCTGGTGTGGCCACCAGCTGCATTAAGTACTGCAGTGCATTTCCTCCTCATGGACTGCACCAGATTTGCCAGTTCTTGCTGTAAGATGTTACCCCACTCTTCCACCAAGGCACCTGCAAGTTACCAGACATTTCTGGGAGGAATGGCCCTAGCCCTCACCCTCCGATCCAACAGGTCCCAGATGTGCTCAATGGGATTGAGATCCGGCCTCTTCGCTCGCCATGGCAGAACACTGACATCCCTGTCTTGCAGGAAATCACGCACAGAATGAGCAGTATGGCTGGTGGCATTGTCATGCTGGAGGGTCATGTCAGGATGAGCCTGCAGGAAGGGTACCACATGAGGGAGGAGGATGTCTTCCCTGTAACGCACAGCGTTGAGATTGCCTGCAATGACAACAAGCTCAGTCCGATGATGCTGTGACACACCGCCCCAGACCATGACGGACCCTCCACCTCCAACTCGATCCTGCTCCAGAGTACAGGCCTCGGTATAACGCTCATTCCTTCGACGATGAACGCGAATCCGACCATCACCCCTGGTGAGACAAAACCGTGACCGTGACAAAACCGTGACTGAACCGCACTTTTTGCCAGTCCTGTCTGGTCCAGCGACTGTGTTTTTGTGCCCATAGGCAACGTTGTTGATGTCTGGTGAGGACCTGCCTTACAACAGGCCTACAAGCCCTCAGTCCAGCCTCACTTAGCCTATTGCGGACAGTCTGAGCACTGATGGAGGGATTGTGCGTTCCTGGTGTAACTCGGGCAGTTGTTGTTGCCATCCTGTACCTGTCCCGCAGGTGTGATGTTCGGATGTACCAATCCTGTGCAGGTGTTGTTACATGTGGTCTGCCACTGCGAGGACGATGAGCTGGCCGTCCTGGCTCCCTGTAGAGCTGTCTTAGGCATCTCACAGTACGGACATTGCAATTTATTGCCCTGGCCACATCTGCAGTCCTCATGTTCACGCAGATGAGCAGGGACCCTGGGCATCTTTCTTTTTGTGTTTTTCAGAGTCAGTAGAAAGGCTTCTTTAATGTCATAGGTTTTCATAACTGTGACCTTAATTGCCTACCGTCTGTAAGCTGTTAGTGTCTTAACGACCGTTCCACAGGTGCATGTTCATTAATTGTTTGTGTTTCATTGAACAAGCATGGGAAACAGTGTTTAAACCCTTTACAATGAAGTTCTGTGAAGTTATTTGGATTGTTACGAATTATCTTTGAAAGACAGGGTCCTGGAAAAGGGACGTTTCTTTTTTTGCTGAGTTTATAAGAAATTTTTCAAGTACTTTTAGCGTTTGCTTTAGCCTGGCCGGATGGGTAGGGTTTGCAGTTTTGTGATTATTCTAGTGATTACATTGCGCCAGGCAAGCTCAATGAAGCCCAGCTAAAGCATTTGAAAGAGTTTGGAAACAGGGCTCTGGAACAGGATGTGGATATTAGGGGAGCCATGCAGGCCAAAAATCTGAGGGGACACTAAGTGCGTGAGGGTGGCTGAGGAGGGCTAGGTGTTCATTGGAGAATTTTGCATTTTTCAAACAAATCAAATCAAAAATCAAATCAAATTTTATTGGTCACATGCGCCGAATACAACAGGTGCAGACATTACAGTGAAATGCTTACTTACAGCCCTTAACCAACAGTGCATTTATTTTAAACAAAAAAAGTAAGAATAAAACAACAACAAAAAAAGTGTTGAGGAAAAAAAGAGCAGAAGGAAAATAAAGTGACAGTAGGGAGGCTATATATACAGTAAAATAAAGTGACAGTAGGGAGGCTATATATACAGGGGGGTACCGTTGCAGAGTCAATGTGCGGGGCACCGGCTAGTTGAGGTAGTTGAGGTAATATGTACATGTGGGTAGAGTTAAAGTGACTATGCATAAATACTTAACAGAGTAGCAGCAGCGTAAAAAGGATGGGGTGGGGGGGCAGTGCAAATAGTCCGGGTAGCCATGATTAGCTGTTCAGGAGTCTTATGGCTTGGGGGTAGAAGCTGTTGAGAAGTCTTTTGGACCTAGACTTGGCACTCCGGTACCGCTTGCCGTGCGGTAGCAGAGAGAACAGTCTATGACTAGGGTGGCTGGAGTCTTTGACAATTTTGAGGGCCTTCCTCTGACACCGCCTGGTATAGAGGTCCTGGATGGCAGGAAGCTTGGCCCCAGTGATGTACTGGGCCGTACGCACTACCCTCTGTAGTGCCTTGCGGTCAGAGGCCAAGCAGTTGCCATACCAGGCGGTGATGCAACCAGTCAGGATGCTCTCGATGGTGCAGCTGTAGAATTTTTTGAGGATCTGAGGACCCATGCCAAATCTTTTTAGTCTCCTGAGGGGGAATAGGCTTTGTCGTGCCCTCTTCACGACTGTCTTGGTGTGTTTGGACCATGATAGTTCGTTGGTGATGTGGACACCAAGGAACTTGAAGCTCTCAACCTGTTCCACTACAGCCCCGTCGATGAGAATGGGGGCGTGCTCAGTCCTCTTTTTTTTCCTGTAGTCCACAATCATCTCCTTTGTCTTGGTCACGTTGAGGGAGAGGTTGTTGTCCTGGCACCACACGGCCAGATCTCTGACCTCCTCCCTATAGGCTGTCTCATCGTTGTCGGTGATCAGGCCTACCACTGTTGTGTCGTCGGCAAACTTAATGATGGTGTTGGAGTCGTGCCTGGCCATGCAGTCATGGGTGAACAGAGAGTACAGGAGGGGACTGAGCACGCACCCCTGAGGGGCCCCCGTGTTGAGGATCAGTGTGGCAGATGTGTTGTTACCTACCCTTACCACCTGGGGGGCGGCCCGTCAGGAAGTCCAGGATCCAGTTGCAGAGGGAGGTGTTTAGTCCCAGGATCCTTAGCTTAGTGATGAGCTTAGAGGGCACTATGGTGTTGAATGCTGAGCTGTAGTCAATTAATAGCATTCTCACGTAGGTGTTCCTCTTGTCCAGGTGGGAAAGGGCAGTGTGGAGTGCGATAGAGATTGCATCATCTGTGGATCTGTTGGGGCGGTATGCAAATTGGAGTGGGTCTAGGGTTTCTGGGATTATGCTGTTGATGTGAGCCATGACCAGTCTTTCAAAGCACTTCATGGCTACAGACGTCAGTGCTACGGGTCGGTAGTCATTTAGGCAGGTTATCTTAGAGTTCTTGGGCACGGGGACTATGGTGGTCTGCTTGAAACATGTTGGTATTACAGACTCAGTCAGGGACATGTTGAAAATGTCAGTGAAGACACTTGCCAGTTGGTCAGCACATGCTCGGAGTACACGTCCTGGTAATCCGTCTGGCCCTGCGGCCTTGTGAATGTTGACCTGCTTAAAAGTCTTACTCACATCGGCTACGGAGAGCGTGATCACATAGTCGTCCGGAACAGCTGGTGCTCTCATGCATGCTTCAGTGTTGCTTGCCTCGAAGCGAGCATAGAAGTGGTTTAGCTCGTCTGGTAGGCTTGTGTCACTGGGCAGCTCGCGGCTGTGCTTCCCTTTGTAGTCTGTAATAGTTTTCAAGCCTTGCCACATCCGACGAGCGTCAGAGCCAGTGTAGTATGATTCAATCTTAGACCTGTATTGACTCTTTGCCTGTTTGATGGTTCGTCGGAGGTCATAGCGGGATTTCTTATAAGCGCCCGTTCCTTGAAAGCGGCAGCTCTACCCTTTAGCTCAGTGCGGATGTTTCCTGTAATCCATGGCTTCTGGTTGGGGTATGTACGTACGGTCACTGTGGGGACGACATCATCGATGCACTTATTGATGAAGCCAGTGACTGATGTGGTGTACTCCTCAATGCTGTCTGAAGAATCCCGGAACATGTTCCAGTCTGTGCTAGCAAAACAGTCCTGTAGCTTAGCATCTGCGTCATCTGACCACTTTTTTATTAACCGAATCACTGGTGCTTCCTGCTTCAGTTTTTGCTTATAAGCAGGAATCAGGAGGATAGAGTTATGGTCAGATTTGCCAAATGGAGGGCGAGGGAGAGCTTTGTATGCGTCTCTGTGTGTGGAGTAAAGGTGGTCTAGAGTTTTTTTCCCTCTGGTTGCACATTTAACATGCTGGTAGAAATTAGGTAGAACGGATTTAAGTTTCCCTGCATTAAAGTCCCCGGCTACTAGGAGCGCTGCATCTGGATGAGCGTTTTCCTGTTGATTAATGGCCTTGTACAACTCATTCAGTGCAATCTTAATGCCAGCATTGGTTTGTGGTGGTAAATAGACAGCTATGAAAAATATAGATGAAAACTCTCTTGGTAAATAGTGTGGTCTACAGCTTATCATAAGATACTCTACCTCAGGCGAGCAAAACCTCGAGACTTCCTTAGTATTTGATTTTGTGCACCAGCTGTTGTTTACAAATATACAGAGACCGCCACCCCTTGTTGTTATGTGGGCAGCTTGTCTCTCCCTTTTCTGTTTCCCTTCCTCCTTGTTTTGTCCCCTCTGTCTGTTGTATCTGTATGTGTGTTTGTCCCCTTTATGTGGGTGTGTCTGGAGTGGATCAGGGGGCGTGCTCAGGATCTGCCTCTCCTGTGCAGCTGCGGGTTGTTTCCAGTGATTCCTGCCTACGCAGCTGCATCCTATTCTCTCATCAACCTGCACTACTAATTCCGGGGCATGGCTCTCCACCGGCGCCAGATCGTTGTTCTTACCAGAGCGGTAACTTGGCTCACCAGTAAAGTTATTTTGTCTTTGTCTTCAGCCTGGCTCTCCACTCTCCTTAACCTGTCGTTTGTTTTGTCTTTAGTTTCGGACATATCTCCCAACCTGCCTGCCTTCCTGCCTGTCGGTCTGCCTGCCTGCCTGCCTGCCTGCCTGCCTGCCTGCCTGCCTGCCTGCCTGCCTGCCTCAGCCTCTCCTTCCTCCGGAGCCGACTAGCCCACTCTGTTCCTTTACTTCAGTTGTTTTTGGACTAAGACAATTTTTACTTTGATTAAATATTTTTGTTTCTTCCACTCCCTTTGTCGTGTTGTTTCTCTGAGTGCTGGGTTGAACCATAGCCTAACAGAACGATCTGGCCATGGACCCAACAGAGAAACAGCACGGGGCAAACAAAGACAGCTTCCAACAAGCTATCCAGGCTCAAGGAACGTTGCTAGGACAGCATGACCAGTTGATTCGGACTCTTGTGGAAGATAATCATCAACTGCTGAACCAGGTGACTCAGTTAACTACACACGTCTCTAAATTGTCTGTTATCAGTTCTCCATCTCTCTCTGACCCCCAGTTTGATGCACCCCAAGTTGTTTCCTCGGACACTAGGCAGGCTTCGTTCCATCGGGAACCCCCTGTCACGTCGCCTGAACCGTTCAATGGAGAATTGGACAAGTGCCGGGATTTTTGCTTCAGTGTGACTTGATTTTTCGGCAGAGACCACTGTCGTTTTCTACTGATTCATCTAAGGTACATTATGTTCTGGGGCTGTTAAGAGGGAAAGCTCTGGTTTGGGCTGAGGCTGTGTGCTCAGATCAAACTTTGACTGGATTGACTTTTGCTGATTTCTCTGCTAAATTGAAGACTGTTTTTGACCATCCTGACCATGTGGGTAATTCCTCCAAGATACTTTTTAATTTGAGGCAGGGTTCTAACAGTGTGGCAGAGTACTCTATTGAGTTCTGGACGTTGGCAGCGGACTCCAAGTGGAACAATGTGGCACTTCAAGGAGCATTTCTAAACGGTTTGAATGAAGCCATTAAGGATGAACTGGCTGCTCGTGATGAGCCACATGATTTACATTCTCTCGTTTCCCTGTCCATCAAGCTAGACAATCGGTTGCGGAGAGGCGTCGGGAGAGAGGCGATCGGCCACATCTAGGAGGACGAGTTCCCCAGCCTTCAACCACTCGAGTCTCGCCTCTCCGGAGTCGGCAGCTTCTTGTTCCTGCTTCCATCCCGAGCACAGAGGAGGAACCTATGCAAGTGGGTCGAGCTCGACTACCTCCAGCAGAGCGGCAACGGCGCCTCCAGGCGGGTGAGTGCCTGTACTGTGGAGACGCCACACACATTCTGGCTACATGCCCTAAGCGGCCAAAAGACAAGGCTCGCTCGTAACGGTGGGTCTACTTGCGAGCCCAGAGTTAGATCCTGAACCCATCATTCCCCGATTACAAGTACCTGTAACCTTACGTTTCCAGAGTCATTCCCTGCCACTCTCAGCTCTCATAGACTCAGGTGCAGAAGATAACTTTATTAGCCACCAGTTCGTTACACAAGCTCGTATTCCCATGGAGCCACTACCTACCCCCATTCGGGTCACAGCCCTTGATGGGCGCCTCCTCGCGGAGATAACTCATCAAACCACCCCCGTTTCCCTAGTGATTTCTGGCAATCATTGTGAAAGCATTCAGCTAAGAGTTATGTCTGGCTCAGCTACCTCCCTAATCCTTGGCTTCCCCCTGGTTGGCTCTTCACAACCCACAAATTGATTGGACACGTCACACCATTCTCAGTTGGAGCACTAACTGCCATTCCGAGTGCCTGAGGTCAGCGGTTCCCCCACTAAGTGTAACCCAACTCCTCCCTCAGCTCCTCTTGATCTGTCATCTGTCCCCAAAGAATACCATGACTTAGCGGAGGTTTTCAGTAAGGACAAGGCTCTGTCTCTACCACCACATAGGCCTTATGATTGCCCTATTGAACTGCTTCCTGGTGCTCCCTTGCCCTCTAGTCGGTTATACAATCTGTCCCGACCGGAAAGAGAGGCAATGGAGCAGTACATTGGTGATTCTCTGGTCTCGGGCATAATCCGTCCTCGTCGTCTCCTTTGGGTGCAGGTTTCTTTTTTCGTGGAAAAGAAGGACAAGTCGTTACGCCCCTGTATCGATTTCAGGGGTTTAAACAACATAACTGTTAAAAACAAGTATCCCCTTCCACTCATCAACTCAGCTTTTGAACCTCTGCATGGCGCCACAGTGTTTTCCAAGCTCGACCTCAGGAATGCTTATCACCTTGTCCGAATCCGAAAGGGAGATGAGTGGAAAACCGCTTTCAACACTCCACTGGGACATTTTGAGTATTTGGTCATGCCCTTTGGGCTTTCAAATGCCCCTGCGGTTTTCCAAGCCATGGTGAACGATGTTCTTAGGGATTTTTGAACCGTTTTGTCTTTGTATACCTGGATGATATTCTTGTTTTTTCCAAGTCACCCGAGGAGCATGAGTCACACGTCCGTCAAGTCCTTCAACGGCTCTTGGAGAACAAGCTGTACGTCAAAGCAGAGAAGTGTGAGTTCCACAAACAGTCTACATCGTTCCTTGGATTCATAATTGAGAGCGGGCAGGTGAAGGCGGACCCCGAGAAGATCCGGGCAGTGACGGAATGGCCCACACCCACCACCCGTAAGCAACTTCAACGATTTTTGGGCTTTGCTAACTTCTACCGTAGATTCATTAAGGGTTTTAGTAGAGTGGTGGCACCCCTTACAAGACTCACATCTCCTAAAGTCCCTTTTCGGTGGTCCCCTGAGGCGGAGCAGGCGGTAGGGGTTTTGAAGGAACTGTTTTCCACCTCCCCGTGTTGATACACCCCAATACCTCTCTGCAGTTTGTTGTGGAGGTGGACGCGTCGGACTCAGGTGTGGGAGCAGTCCTCTCCCAGCGCTCCCCACTGACCAAAAGCTTCACCCCTGTGCTTTTTTCTCCAAGAAATTGTCACCCACAGAACGGAATTACGACGTTGGAAACCGGGAACTGCTGGCGGTCAAGCTTGCACTGGAAGAATGGCGGCACTGGCTGGATGGAGCTGAACTGCCGTTTGTGGTCTGGACAGACCACAAAAACTTGGCTTACATCCAAGCCACTAAGAGACTCAACTCACGCCAAGCCAGATGGGCCCTGTTTTTTAGTAGGTTTAACTTTATTCTTACATACAGACCGGGGTCAAGAAATGTTAAACCAGATGCTTTGTCCCGCCAGTTTGCTGACCCTTCGGAGACCAGCGAGCCTGAGGCAGTCCTACCTTCCTCATGCGTCGTGGCGGCAGTACAGTGGGAGATCGAGTCTCTTGTGAAGACGGCACTTGCCACGGACCCGGGACCGGGTGATGGACCTCCCAACCTACTCTTTGTTCCCGAGACGGTCCGGTCTCAGGTGTTGCAGTGGATTCACACCTCCCGCTTTTGCTGGTCACCCTGGGATGAGACGCACGTTGACGCTGCTTAGGAGACATTTTTGGTGGCCTTCAATGGAAACTGACGTTCGGGCTTTTGTGGCAGCCTGTTCAACCTGTGCTCGGGGCAAAGCCTCCCATCAGTCCCCTTCGGGGCTGCTGCTACCCTCCCAGTTCCCAGCCGTCCCTGGTCCCACATAGCCATGGATTTTGTCACCGGCCTACCCAAGTCTGAAGGTAATGATACTATACTTACCATTGTGGACAGATTCTCTAAATCTGTTCACTATATAGCATTACCAAAATTACCGTCTGCCAGTGAGACAGCGGACCTCCTAGTCCAACATGTATTCCGTCCCCATGGAATACCTGTGGACATCGTATCTGATAGAGGCCCACAGTTTACTTCCCGGGTTTGGAAGGTTTTCTGTTCTGCTTTGGGTGCTTCCGTTAGTCTATCCTCAGGGTTTCATCCCCAGACCAACGGTCAAACAGAAAGAGCCAATCAAGACCTCGAAGCAACCCTTCGTTGTGTGGCTGCTCAACATCCATCATCCTGGGCCAAACATCTGCCTTGGATAGAGTACGCCCACAACTCCCTCACCACCTCTGCCACTGGTCTTTCACCCTTCGAGGTTACCATGGGTTATCAACCCCCTCTGTTTCCTGCTCAGGAGAAGGAATTGGCTGTTCCTTCGGTTCAGGAGAACCTCCGCCGCTGCCAGAGAGTGTGGCGCGACGCTCGGGAAGCGTTGCTCGGACCACCGACAGGAACAAGATGACAGCGGATAGGAGCAGGACTCCCGCACCTGTGTTTCATCCTGGTCAAGAGGTTTGGCTGTCGTCTAAGAACGTACCTCTTCGTACCAAATCACGCAAGCTGTCTCCTCGGTACCTGGGTCCGTTTGTGGTGGAGTCCATCATCAACCCCGCTGCGGTTCGTTTGAAGTTGCCTTCAGCCATGAAGATACACCCTACTTTCCACGTCTCCCAACTGAAACCTGTGTCCTCCAGCCTTTTGTGTCCGCCGGCTGATCCACCTCCACCTGTTCGCCTCATTGACGACCATCCGGCCTACACCGTCAGTAGGCTCCTGGACTCTCGGAGGCGGGGTAGGGGTCTCCAATACCTAGTCGATTGGGAAGGTTATGGACCAGAGGAGAGGTCTTGGGTCCCTAAGCGTTTTGTGTTGGATCCTCAGCTGATCACGGACTTCCATCACGGCAACCCTGACAGGCCTGGTGGGTCGCCAGGTGGCGACCATTGAGGGGGGGTACTGTTATGTGGGCAGCTTGTCTCTCCCTTTTCTGTTTCCCTTCCTCCTTGTTTTGTCCCCTCTGTCTGTTGTATCTGTATGTGTGTTTGTCCCCTTTATGTGGGTGTGTCTGGAGTGGATCAGGGGGCGTGCTCAGGATCTGCCTCTCCTGTGCAGCTGCGGGTTGTTTCCAGTGATTCCTGCCTACGCAGCTGCATCCTATTCTCTCATCAACCTGCACTACTAATTCCGGGGCATGGCTCTCCACCGGCGCCAGATCGTTGTTCTTACCAGAGCGGTAACTTGGCTCACCAGTAAAGTTATTTTGTCTTTGTCTTCAGCCTGGCTCTCCACTCTCCTTAACCTGTCGTTTGTTTTGTCTTTAGTTTCGGACATATCTCCCAACCTGCCTGCCTTCCTGCCTGTCGGTCTGCCTGCCTGCCTGCCTGCCTGCCTGCCTGCCTGCCTGCCTCAGCCTCTCCTTCCTCCGGAGCCGACTAGCCCACTCTGTTCCTTTACTTCAGTTGTTTTTGGACTAAGACAATTTTTACTTTGATTAAATATTTTTGTTTCTTCCACTCCCTTTGTCGTGTTGTTTCTCTGAGTGCTGGGTTGAACCATAGCCTAACACTTGTCTTACCAGAGTCAGACGTTCTGTCCTGCCGATGTAGCGTATAGCCTGCTAGCTGAATGTTATCATTGTTGTCGTTCAGCCACGACTCCGTGAAACATAAGATATTACAGTTTTTAATGTCCCGTTGGTAGGATAACCGTAATCTTAAATCGTCAATTTTATTCTCAAAAGATTGAACGTTGGCTAATAGGATTGATGGGAGAGGCAGTTTACTCGCTCGCCGTCGGATCCTTACAAGGCACCCGGATCTGCGTCCGCGATATCTCCGTCTCTTCCTCACGTGAATGACGGGGATTTGGGCCTTGTCGGGTGTCTGTAGGATATCCTTCGCGACCGCCTCGTTGAAGAAAAAATCTTCGTCCAATGCGAGGTGAGTAATCGCTGTCCTGATATCCAGAAGCTCTCTTTGGTTATAAGAGACGATGGCAGAAACATTATGTACAAAATAAATTACAAATAACGCGGAAAAACACACATAATAGTACAATTGGTTAGAGGGCTGTAAAACGGCAGCCATCTTCTCCGGCGCTGTTCAAAAACACTGAATCGACCAGCGCCTTACACTGGGGAACTACTGTGTAATCAGGAAAGTGGATGTGTAGGGTATAGTGCACAGCAGAGGGCTCTGAACGAGTGTGGGTGTTTGATACCTGGGGTGACGCGAGAGTACCCTGCCTGCCACCTCCAGACCAAAAATAACTCTGACAACAGCGTGCAGGAGAATTTGCTCTCGTGCCACGAGAGTGACAATGGCGCTGTCGTCCTCCGCTCTACCGGATCGGCTCTCTACCTTCAGGCGGGTGATCGAAGATGGCCCGAAAGAGGCGAGCGAACTCCCCGTTGTTGTCCAACGCGGCTCCTCCTTCACTCCAGACCGCGTTGGCCAACTCCAGGGCTTTCCCCGAGAGGCAGGAGACGAGGGTGGACATCTTCTCCCACTCCGATGGAGCCGGGCTGATGTTAGAATATTATAACTCCAGTTGTAGGAGGAATCCCTGGCAGAGGGCAGCTGTCCCGTCAAAATCCCATGGTCGGGATATACATTGAGGGAAAAAAGTATTTGATCCCCTGCTGATTTTGTACGTTTGCCCCACTGACAAAGAAATGATCAGTCTATAATTTTAATGGTAGGTTTAGTTGAACAGTGAGAGACAGAATAACAACAGAAAAATCCAGAAAAACGCATGTCAAAAATGTTATAAATTGATTTGCATTTTAATGAGGGAAATAAGTATTTGACCCGCTCTCAATCAGAAAGATTTCTGGCTCCCTGGTGTCTTTTATACAGGTAACGAGCTGAGATTAGGAGCACACTCTTAAAGGGAGTGCTCCTGATCTCAGCTGGTTACCTGTATAAAAGACACCTGTCCACAGAAGCAATCAATCAATCAGATTTGGCCAAGACCAAAGAGCTCTCCAAGGATGTCAGGGACAAGATTGTAGACCTACACAAGGCTGGAATGGGCTACAAGACCATCACCAAGCAGCTTGGTGAGAAGGTGACAACAGTTGGTGCGATTATTCGCAAATGGAAGAAACACAAAAAGAACTGTCAATCTCCCTCGGCCTGGGGCTCCATGCAAGATCTCACCTTGTGGAGTTGCAATGATCCTGAGAATGGTGAGGAATCAGCCCAGAACTACACGGGAGGATCTTGTCAATGATCTCAAGGTAGCTGGGACCATAGTCACCAAGAAAACAATTGGTAACACACTAAGCCGTGAAGGACTGAAATCCTGCAACGCCTGCAACGTCGCCCTGCTCAAGAAAGCACATATACAGGGCTGTCTGAAGTTTGCCAATGAACATCTGAATGATTCAGAGGAGAACTGGGTGAAACTGTTGTGGTCAGACGAGACCAAAATCGAGCTCTTTGGCATCAACTCAACTCGCCGTGTTTGGAGGAGGAGGAATGCTGCCTATGACCCCAAGAACACCATCCCCACCGTCAAACATGCTTTGGGGGTGTTTTTCTGCTAAGGGGACAGGACATCAAAGGGACGATGGACGGGGCAATGTACCGTCAAATCTTGGGTGAAAACCTCCTTCCCTCAGCCAGGGCATTGAAAATGGGTAGTGGATGGGTATTCCAGCATGACAATGACCCAAAACACACGGCGAAGGCAACAAAGGAGTGGCTCAAGAAGGAGCACATTAAGGTCCTGGAGTGGCCTAGCCAGTCTCCAGACCTTAATCCCATAGAAAATCTGTGGAGGGAGCTGAAGGTTCGAGTTGCCAAACATCAGCCTTGAAACCTTAATGATTTGGAGAAGATCTGCAAAGAGGAGTGAAACAAAATCCCTCCTGAGATGTGTGCAAACCTAACAACTACAAGAAACGTCTGACCTCTGTGATTGCCAACAAGGGTTTTGCCACCAAGTACTAAGTCATGTTTTGCAGAGGGGTCAAATACTTATTTCCCTCATTAAAATGCAAATCAATTTATAACATTTTTGACATGCGTTTTTCTAGATTTGTTTCTAGTTTTTCTGTCTCTCACTGTTCAAATAAACCTACCATTAAAATTATAGACTGATCCTCTCCTGCTGACTCTGGTGTGTGATTCTGTGTTGAGGTGATGTCGAAGGAGTCAGGCGTAGGAGGGTAAATCACAGAATAACAGGTTTAATTCGGCAAATTCAGAGTTACGCAGAAATGCGTCAAACACTCTAGTGCGCAAAACAGGCGCACTGGAGAATACAAGGCACAAGGGGAAATATCCCGGCGATAGAAAATACACGGAATTCCACCGATCTTAGCTATTCCCCACAATAAACAATCACACACAAAGACAAGGGGGCAGAGGGAACACTTATTCAGGTACTGATGAGGGGATATGAACCAGGTGTTTGTAAAAACAAGTCAAAACAAATGGAATGATGAGATGAGGAGCGGCAGTGGCTAGAAGACCGGTGACAACGAACGCCGAAGCCTGCCCGAACAAGGAGAGGTGGCAGCTTCCGAGGAAGTCATGACATGCTTGCTTTTCTAAAGTCAACCAACCTTGCCAGCAGGCATGCCAGCTAAGATCGTTAGACAAGCGAGCTACTCTAACTTGATGTATAGCCTGAAATGGCTTCTTGGTAGCTAGTTATGAGGTTAGAAAATTGGGAACCTATCTGGGCTAGCTAAAGCTAACTAAATAACATTGGTAGGTGGCTAGTAGTATTACAGAGAAACAACAAGATTTTACCAAATAAAAATATATCCAGGACCATTCTGAGGAGGCACGTGACTGATGTGCCCCTGTGCCCCCTATGGGCATGATGCCTCTGGGTGATATTATATTCCCCCGAACGGAAGGCCTCTTCTCTTACTTTGTCTCTGTTATTTAAAAGCTTTAAAAAACGTAACAATCACTCACTCACTCACTCACTCACTCCTAATGTGGATTGTGGACATAAATACAAGGTGCAGGCATACATGGAGACACACACACAGGGGTGTACAGAGTGTACGGGTATTGTACATGCGCGTGCGGACAGGCACACACACACACACACACACACACACACACACAAACACACATTCTGTTTTACAGTCTGTGTCCTCTTCAGTTTTACAGTTTTACTCCATGTATGCTTTTCCCACACTTTCATGAGTGATAGTCACTCTGTTCTCTGTAGAAACACAATCTCAAAATCAATCATTAATTCAGCATTTACGTGGGTAGGTACACAAGCTGTATATTTATGGCAAAGACATTATGTGGTGGAACAAAGAAGTCAAAATAAATTATACAACGAGAAAATATAATGAATGTATCAATACTTTCATGCTGTATTTGATTATTCTGCTTTTTATTTTCCTTATTTTCCCTGCCTTTGTGTACAATGCTAAATGTGAATTTGTTAACATTATTCTATTGGTCCTCTGCCTTCTGGAAAGTATTAATTTGAGCGGCTGCTTGCCAAGAGGGTTATAGGCATATACACTTATGGCTCTTTATCAAAACAAAGTGGGCCATCTGGAGCCAAACATTAACAGTATGACATTTGTGAAATACAAATAATTGCCTCAGATACGGGGCAGGCTGCAGAGGGTGTGCAATTAGTGTCCAGCACATTCTCAGGGGGTAGGCAAGGCAGTTAGCCGCCCACCGTATTGCGATTTACCCAAACAAGCTCCCTATTAGTAGAGTACAGTACAGTGTAACCGATTATCTTAGCAACAACAAACTACCTACATCCACCACCAGCCTCATATCACTAAAAGCAATGCCTTGCTTGCATTACTATGTAAGTTAAGTGTTCTGATGTGCCACAGTTAAAACATTCATTAAACCGGATGGACATCATGAAAATGATCAGAGAGGTTGAGGGTAGACGAAGTTCAGGAGTAAAAACAAACAAAATAGAATTATTGTAGAATTGACTGTGTCTATAAAATGTATATAGTATTTATAAGCTGGAAGTAGAGGCCTAAGCATTGTTGTTCACTAGTTTACTCCAATTAGGGAAGGGGTGGTGGGGTTGGAAAGTAATAAAGGGAAATATATTTTTTTAAAGGATATGTATGTATATATATGTATGTATATGTATTTATATGTATGTAAGTTACAATCTATCTGCAATATTAAAGCTGATCTACCGCCTAACATTTTTTATTAAAAATAATAATAATAAGAAACAATAAAGATTTACAAAAATATAATATAAAAAAATAACAAAATAAAAAAGATTAATTAAAGAAAATTGACTGTCCCGCCACATGTTTTTGCATACAATTTTGGGATGGGTTAGATGGGCTAGATTACCATTTCCCAGACTGTAGCTTTAATGCATTCCCCTACAGATACACTCCAACCAACAACAGAAAGACAGATTGTTTCTTCAGGTATATAAAAGCATAAGGAAGCATAAAGAGTACAGCCATCCAGCCATCCAGGCCTGTGTTTGCTCAGGGTGAGGCAAGGCCAGCCGTGAAGTGGAGAGGACCGTAGGTTCATGTCATGAGAAGTACATACACCTGGTTAAAGGAGAATGATTCAGAGTGCTTGCACACCTGCTCTCTGTTTGGTCAACAGTGCAATCTTTCTCCTGGAAGCCACAGGCACAATGCTATCGCTACCCGATCTGGCAAAGATTCAGAGTCCTTATCTCTTATTGGCTCTGATTGCACCCATTTGGGCCAATTAGGAGTTCTCTCCCTCTCGGAGTGTGCGGTTCCTGCTCGCCAGCAGCAGGCCACTGGACGGCTGCTTCGGTTCCTGTGCTGTTCAGGCAGGGAGGCCATCAGGTGAGTTAAGAGTTCAGCAAACATCACGAGGCACGTTGTGCTGTGGGCTCATTCCCACACATGGCTGGTTGGATAGATGGATGGTGTGTGTGTGTTGGAGGGAGGGGGTGGTATTGTTGGACGTGTCATAATATGACCTAAAAAAAAATGCAATGTTGATAGATACTGTATTACAATACATAACTGTGATATGATGATAGTCAATATGTACATTCTCACTATGACTGCAGTGCCACTTACAAAACAGTTATTGACTCAATATTTTCATACAGTATGTTGTTATAGTTTTATAAGAGACTACATCACCAATACCCATCCTGTGTAAGCACATTTTTCAGAGGAGAGGCAGCCTGGCCCTGTTTGCCACAGTGGGCCCTGCCATGGTTCAGCTCTAGCCCCACTGAGGCTTACTAGTGTGGGTGAGAGAAGGCCCTGTGTGTGCGCACACCTGCACACACACACACACACACACACGAACACACGTACACACACACACACATCCAATGTGTTTCCCTTGGACGGGTTCACTGCGCACCAGGGCTTCGCCATCATCGTGGTGACGAAGCACAGCCCAGCCATTACCACCACCGCTGGAAACGCTGACACAAACCTAGACACGGCCCCGTCCTGGGTTACCTAAACACACATCATTCACACACACACAACACACACACACACACACACACACATTCCATTTGAAACCACTTATTTTCAATTTCTCAAAAAGTAGTATTGATCTATTCATTGCTAGAATTTCGCTCAATGCCAGTTTGAGAGCACTCTCCCCTACTCAACTACCTGAGACAGAGCGAGAGAAAGAAAGAAAAGTGAGAGTTTTTTTGTTTAAAAAAATCACATGAATGGTGCAGACTCTTTTGCTTGTGTCCAAGACAATATTCACTGGAAAAAGTACTTTACTATTTAAACAGATGTGCACTGTCTCAAATTGGCCTGACGAAAATCCTATGCAGTGGAATCGAAATGTTGTCTGTTTTGTGAGTCTTGAATTACCGTAATTTTCGGACTATAAGCCGACCCTGCGGCTTATATAACGGTGCAGCTAATCTATGGATTTTTACAGCTAACGGCCACTAGAAGACCTCCTAAATCTATGGATTTTACAGGTTATAGTCCACCAACTTTAACTCTATGGGCTCTATGACCGGTCCGCGCCCCCCACCTTTAAGCGGCGGGCTCCAGCAGGAAAAGCTGGAGGCCGGAAAAGAGTGAGACAGGTAGCGCGCAAAAGTAAAAGTGGAACCGAGAGTGGTACGAGAGACAGAACGAGAGACAGAACGAGAGCAAGACAGACAGACATTACGAGAGCGAGACAGTTTGTCTCTTTCCCGACAACCCTTACATATGGTAATTAAACATTAAAACACCTGCGGCTTATAGTCCAGTGTGGCTTATATATGTACACATCATTCAATATCATTCAATTTAGCTGCTGCGGCGGAAAATACGGTAATCACTGGGGAGCATTGCAGAGTTATGGACATTACTTCTTTCATTTCTTTCATTCATCCAAGACAATATTCGATCTCATAAGGGTTTTTAACAAAGGAGTTGAGAAATAACAGTCTTCCCTTGATGTAACATGTGAGGGAGGAGAGGGTCTGTCCGGGAGATGGAGATTACTGTAGGTGCCATATAAAATCAGAGAGGTGTTAATGAAGAGGAAGCGAATTCATCTCACTTGTGTGTGTTTGTGTGTGTGTGTGTCACACTCCACCTCATCTCCCCCAGTGCTGTGGAGCGTCATTCCCTGACAGGCCCGGGAACAAGGAGCGTTCCCGAAGAATCCTGGAAAACCAGGACACTAGCCAGTGACACTGGCCAGAGGGATGACTGGCCACAGAGGCTTCAGAGATAAAATCTATTTTGTGAGAGACCTGGTCAAGATAGAAGTTCTTCTCTCTCATGCAGCAGTAGTTTGTGGTATGATGTGGATGTGTGTTAGAGTCTGATATTGGGTCTAGTGTCGTGTCTACACTTGACACTGACATGCGACTTCTGCTATCAGAATACGAAGATCGCATTGAAAAGATGGGTCTAGACGGACACACAAAAGTCGCTTTGTGGTCTGATTGTGTTCAGATCTGGCTGACCACTTCAGTAGGTTGTCAGGGATGCATTGTGTTTCTCCTCAGTCTGGACACAATCAGGCGATCGAAAGCACATACAGTGAGCGATGTCATCAGCACTCCTCCCACAAGTCTCCAGAAAACGTGTGTTTTGGGACCGAGAGGCACATTTTCATTATAACGTTGGAGGAAATACGTTCTTAGCGTGTGAGGAATGTGTTTGCTGGCCTCATAAATGCTAGTTAGCTAATATTTAGGGGAAAAAATGTGTTTGGCTAGAGTTATGCTAACCCGTTTGCAATTCCTTTAGCATTGCTTGCTGGCTAGCTACAGAGGTTAGCTATCTAGTTAGCTACAGTAGTTAGCTACTGCCATCCATTTTTGTGTTATTATCATATTTTGCCTATTCCACCGTTTGTAGAATGCATACTGGCATTTGAATATAGCGTGGGAAAAGGGAATCCTGAAACACTGGTTTTTAACGAAATAGTTGAGAAATAACAGTCTTCCCTAGGCTAGCTATTTCCCAATCATAAATGTGCGTTGCACCACTCATTTGTAGCGGGGTAACAGTAATGTATGTGAATTATGCTGCATACGGTAGGTGCCGGTAGCTAGCTAACATTAGCTAGCTACCGTTTGTGAGTGGTTTTTCAAAATCATCCAACATCAAATGTAAGTTACACATTAGAGTTGTAGGGCTCCACCACCTCGACAATTCAAATGTATCCCACGTCTACATCCAATTCACAACATTTGTCATTAACAAGTTAGATTATCGTTTTTTTTACTCCCTCAACCAACATACCTAACCCCTAAAGGATCGCAGGAGATTCGCCTACTTGAAGCAGGGCTTGGAAATAGATCAATAACGATGGTGGAGGACGGACACCATGAAGAGGTGAATGTGGTTTTTTAAAGAGTATTTTGTTGATTGGTATGACAAAATACAGCTGGATTACACGCTATTGTAATTCAAGTGCCTTCCATCACTTACAATTGAAAATGTTCAGGATAACTAGCTTGATACAATCTATTCTAGTTTCACATTTTATTAGAACTGTTGTAGCACAACTAACCTGCTACTTATATGATATTAGTGGAATGCCCACTTGAAAATGTGGAAAATATTTACATTTCCATGTGACATCTTGATTTAGATTGTCAGAGTACTTGAAGAGCAGTATCCCAAGATGAAGGACTTGTTAGGTGGCTGGCTTTGCTACAAAGCCTCAGGTAGTGTTGACAGTGGTGTAGGCTAGGTATACTCAGTGGTAGGAAAAGTACCCAATTTTCATACTTGAGGAAAAGTAAAGATACCTTCATAGAAAATGACTCAAGTGAAAGTGAAAGTCACCCAGTAAAATACTACTTGAGTAAAAGTCTAAAAGTATTTTGGTTTTAAATATACTTAAGTATCAAAAGTAAAAGTAAAAATATAAATCATTTCAAATTCCTTATATTAAGCAAACCAGACGGCACACATTTCTTGTTTACGGGTAGCCAGGGGCACACTCCAACACTCAGATATAATTTACAAATGAAGCATTCGTGTTTAGTGAGTCCACCAGATAAGAGGCAGTAGGGATGACCAGGGATGTTCTCTTGATATGTGTGTGAATTGGACCATTTGTCTGTCCTGCTAAGCATTCGAAATGTAGTAGTTTTGGGTGTCAAGGAAAATGTATGTAGCAAAAAGTACATTATTCTATTTAGGAATGTAGTGAAGTAAAAGTTGTCATAAATATAAATAGTAAAGTAAAGTACAGATACCCCCCAAAACTACTTAACTACTTAAAGTATTTTTAAGGCTAATGGCCAGTGTAGAGACTGCTATTTCAAAATCATGAGAAATCAATACTATCATATTTATTGCTGCCATGGCAGCCTGAATATATTTGGAACTTGTCAGTTGAGTGAGACTTCTGGTTTGGGGTGGGTAACCCCATACTTTACGTTCATGTGCTCATCTATAGGTTGTAGACCTGTATGGCTTTCAAGTGCATGGTGTCAGCTAGTTGCACCATTTTCCAGTAGAACATGAGTATTTGAAATAGATGAAACAATGTTCATGCTGTCTTAATTAAACATTTCCAGAAGTGTTTATAATGTTATCTACATGTTCCTCTTTTATCCAAATATAGGAGGTAGCGGACAGCGGAAGCTCTCTGTTGTTCCCACTGAATCAGAGGGCTACACAGTGAGTATGTTGAAGAGTGCCACAATCAATGGAAAGGACATTCTGTGCATTGTTCCTTTACAAGAGGAGATCTCTCTCCACTGCCCCATGATGCGTCTGAGTTTTCAAAAATGCCCAAGTCAATCTGCAAGAACTGTCTATGCCATTACAGTTTCTTGCACTCCACATCGAAACAGAGCAGAGCAGAGGACAATGTATCTCAGAAATATGTCATGCTTTGCTGAAATATATATTTTTTGTATGTTATAAAGATTGTCCACAGAGGTGTCAACATCCTTTAAAGGGAGTGCAGTTGCAGGGAGTGCTGTGGAACGGAGTGCTGTTGCGGGGAGTGCCTCTGAAGAGTGTGTAGCTTGGCCATCACGCAAAGCACCAGAGCCTGTTTTGGATTTAATTGTGTTTTGCTTTTCAGTTATGTCTTTAGGCACTATGGGACAAAACTGATGTCACTGCATCTTAACAACAAGAGGATGTAGGCTAGTCGTCTTGACTTCTTTTTTATCTCATTCTCGTTGGCACCAAAAGTAAAAAAAGTGTTGATAGGGGACAGAATGCGGTCGGACCATCATATAATAGGCATATACATTACTCTGACTGAATTTCCACGTGGGCGAGGATATTGGAAATTTAATCAAAGCCTATTAGATGATAATTTATTTATAATTAGAACAAAGGAATTTATAACTGACTTTTTCCAACATAACATAGGTACAGCGAATCCCCTTATTGTATGGGACACCTTTAAATGTGCCTTTAGAGGCCATGCAATTCAGTACTCATCTCGAAAACAAAAGCAATTTAGGTCAAAAGAGTTTATACTAAGAAAGGAAATAGAAAGTCTAACAGAACAGATAGATGGCAATAAAAACTGTAACATAGAGGCTCAGAATAAATTAGAGGAAAAACAAAAAGAAATGGAAAAACTTCTTCAAGAAAGATCAAGTGTAATATATTGTAAAAATAAAGCAAACTGGATGGAATATGGGGAAAAATGCACAAAATTATTTTTTAATCTTCAACATAGGAATGCTACCAAAAAGAACTTAATGAAACTAGTTACAATTGACGGAGTCACCCATAATTCACCTAATGATATTTTGAAGGAAGAAACAAAGTATTTTAAGCATACGTTTTCTTTTCAGTCGCCTCCATCTCCTCTAACTGAAGCTAATTGTAGAGATTTTTTTTCTATTGATAATGTCAAATTAACAGCCACACAGAAAGACTCATGTGAAGGTGAAATTACAGAGGAGGATCTTCTGGATGCAATTAAAGACTTTAAGTCGGGGAAAACTCCAGGGTTGGATGGCATACCAATCGAGGTATACCAAACCTTTTTTGATATACTAAGAGGACCGTTATTAGCATGTTTTAACCACTCCTATGTAAATGGTAGATTATCTGACACTCAAGAAGAAGGTCTGATCTCATTATTACTGAAACAGGATACAAGTGGAAAATATAAAGATCCAGTCCATTTACAAAATTGGAGGCCCCTTACACTTCAGTGTTGTGATGCAAAAATCCTAGCAAAATGCATAGCGCATAGAATTAAAAAGGTATTGTCGGATATTATTCATTCTAATCAGACAGGTTTTTTACATGGAAGATACATTGGAGATAATATAAGGCAAGTATTGGAAACAATAGAACACTATGGAAAATATGGGAAACCAGGCCTGCTATTCATAGCAGACTTCGAAAAGGCATTTGATAAAGTTCGACTGGAATTTATATATAAATGCCTGGAGCATTTCAATTTTGGAGAATCTCTTATAAAATGGGTCAAAATCATGTATAGTAACCCTAGGTGTAAAATAGTAAATAATGGCTATTTCTCAGAAAGTTTTAAACTATCAAGAGGAGTGAAACAAGGTTGTCCACTATCGGCATATCTATTTATTGTGGCCATTGAGATGTTAGCTATTAAAATCAGATCCAATAATAATATCAGGGGATTAGAAATACAGGGCTTAAAAACAAAGGTGTCATTGTACGCAGATGATTCATGTTTTCTTTTAGATCCACAACTAGAATCCCTCCACAGCCTCATAGAGGATCTAGATACATTTTCTAACCTCTCTGGATTAAAACCAAATTATGACAAATGTACTATATTACGTATTGGATCACTAAAAAATACAATTTTTACATTACCATGTAGTTTACCAATAAAATGGTCTGATGGTGATGTGGATATACTCGGAATACATATCCCAAAGGAAATAAATGATCTCACTTCAATACATTTTAATAGAAAGTTAGCAAAAATAGATAAGATCTTACTACCATGGAAAGGAAAATACCTGTCAATTTGTGGAAAAATCACCCTGATTAACTCTTTAGTATTATCCCAGTTTACCTATTTGCTTATGGTCTTGCCTACGCCTAGCAAACAGTTTTTTAAAATATATGAGAAAAAAATATTCAATTTTATTTGGAACGGCAAGCCAGACAAAATTAAAAGAGCATATTTATATAATGAATATGAATTCGGAGGACAGAAATTATTAAATATTAAACCATTAGACCTATCACTAAAATCTTCAGTCATCCAAAAGTTATACTTAAATCCGAACTGGTTCTCAAGCAAATTAGTAAGATTGTCTCACCCACTGTTCAAGAAAGGCCTTTTTCCCTTTATTCAGATTACAATCTCTCACTTTCAGTTATTTGAAAAGGAAATAATCTCCCAAATGTCACTATTTCTAAAACAAGCCATAGAAAGTTGGTTGCAATTTCAATTTAATCCTCCAGAAACGACAGAACAAATAATGCAACAAATATTGTGGTTAAATTCAAATATACTAATTGACAAAAAACCTTTATTTTTTGACAGAATGTTTAAAAAAGGTACAATCTTCGTAAATGATATCATCGGTAGGACTGGTGGAGTTATGTCGCACATGCAGCTAACAAAAACATATGGAAATGTCTGCTCTACCCAAAATTACAACCAAATAATTGCAGCCTTACCGCAAAAGTGGAAGAGGAAAGTTGAAGGGGGAGAAAGTAAGGAACTTGTCTGTCGGCCTTGCATTAAAGAACATAATTGGTTAAGGAAAACTGTGATAAAAAAAAAGTATATCAGTTTTACTTAAGGACCAAAGGATTGACAGCCGTCCCATATAGATTGCAAAATAGTTGGGAAGAGATCTTTGGCGTACCAATCCCATGGCATAGTGTTTATGAACTGACACGCAAAAACGACACCGGATTCAAAAAATTAGAATCTTTCAATTTAAATTATTATATAAAATTCTTGCTACCAATAGAATGTTATTTATATGGGGGATACAATCTTCCCAGCTCTGCAGATTTTGCTGTGAAGAGATAGAATCATTAGATCATTTGTTTTGGTTCTGTCCATTTGTAGCTTGTTTTTGGACACAGGTCCAGGAATGGCTAAAGGATTGCAATATTTACCTGGAACTAACCTTGCAGATAGCATTACTGGGTGATCTGAAAAGTCATAGTCAATCAATCAATAATATAATAATACTTTTAGCAAAAATGTTTATTTTTAATTCACAATCTGTAGAAGCAATGAGAATAGAAAGGTTCAGAACTTTTGTAAAACATCACAGTATGGTTGAAATATATATGGCAAATAGAAATCCTATATGGATGGTGTTAAGAGATAGATGGGAGGTATTGAATAGAGTTGAAGGATGGGACTAATAACAAATAACAACAAATAATAACAAAGATAGCTAATAATGTAAGCATACTGTGTCCATAATAAGTATATAGGTTGTATGTTGGGAGCTTTTGGGAAAGAGCACAGTTAGAAAGATATGGCATTTAGAAGCAAACCGGATGGACATCATGAAAATGATCGGAGAGGTTGAGAGTAGAAGAAGTTCAGGAGCAAAAAAATAAATAAATAAATAAATATATATATATATATATATATATATATATGGATATAGAATTATTGTAAAATTAACTCTGTCCATAAGGTGTAGATAGTAATTATAGACCGGAAGTAGAGGCCTGGGCGTTGTTGTTCACTAATTTACTCCAAGTAGGGAAAGGATGGTGGGGTTGAAAAGTAATAAAGGGGAATATATATATATAAAAAATAAAAAAAACATGGGGGATTGGAAGTGATGCAGACAATTACATTGATAGAAGATACAATCTATCTGCAATATTAAGCTGATCCATCCCCCCCCCCAAAAAAAATAAAAATAAAAAAATAAAAAAAAGAGGATGTAGGGGTGCATGTCTTGTCACAGAGGTCGCGTTAATGCAGAATTCTGAATTTTTCACACAGACATAAAAGATAAAACGCATACGAAATATCTTGCTGCGTTTTCTAAATGCACATGTAAAATGCTTCTTATTATAATTTCTGCTTGGCATCAGACTAATTTTGTGCTTCAGTTGCACTTCTCCACATCGGATGAGAATTCATAAATGGGCATTCTATCAGCAGACAGTGCTCTGACTGATGTAGTTACTTTTCCTCCGGTACGTGTAGCCTACTTTTCGCAAGATGAACATGAAACAAAACATTAGGAAATGTAGCTGGCTACATTAGAAATATGATGGCCATGCATAGTTTAGCAAAAAATACCTTGCTTTTTCATTGTAAGCTCATTTACTTGTGTGGTTGCCAGCCAAATAGCGTTGCACTTCTGTTCTGATGAAAATGAAGCTATTTTCTGATGAATGTGTTGCACTAATGGATTTTCTGTGAAAGAACTTTAGTCACACGCCCCTGATAACTCTATTGAAAAAAAAACAATGACTTTCAACTTAAAACACAGGTGAAATTGTTTAAAACGCAGATTTTCTTTTAAGGTCTGCGTTTTGAAAATGCAGATTTCTGAACTCTAACACGACCCCTGTGTCAGTGATAGCATTGCTTATTGTACTGTCATTACCGTGGAGAAGATTTTACTACTAAAGCGTTCAGACTGATAAAGTCTGTGCAGTGGTTACATCCTGTCCAAGATAGTTAGAGAGCAACAGAGGAAATGCTATATTTGTATGAAAAAAAAAATGTATGCACTTCTAAATGACTAAAATGTAAAATGTAAATGTATGTAGGCCTATGTAATATGTAGTTACCTGTATATGGGTGTTGCTTTATCCAAGGATGTTGCATCATCCTGTGCTGAAGATCATTGAATATTCTGATCTCAAAGAGCTGTAATATTGCATTTATTTTACTTAACCTTGGCATGTTAATCTCAGATTCACATTCTTCCCCTGAACCTTTAAACACATTCATTATTTCACTATGATGTGTGTCTTTTTTTCCAGAATGAAAGACAGTTGATCCTTCAAGGGCAGCTGTGCTCTTCAGGAGGATGTTACTACAAGAGCATGAGCAAGCAAAAGCTATTCGTTTCACTATGGACATTCGTGGCAGTGTTGAGGACAGAGAAAAGGCGATCATCTGCTAAGTCCCACAAAGTCAATTTGGCCAGCCCCCTTCACTGCGTATTTGAAGGTAGACTGCAACATGTCTGTATTTGCATCTATTTTAAAATCATCGCAGTTCTGCATTGTCTGACAAACTGTTTTAAACTATTTCAAAACGTATTTGTGTTATAGGGGATGTTGCCGTCGGAGACGGGGTCAATCAACACTTCATAAGTTTCGCTACGCATACTTTGCAAACAGACTTCCATATGAACTATGGTATGGTCGATGAATTATTATATTTTAGGCTGTAGTTCTCTTGAAAGAAAGGAGAAATCCGCACACTGTTCTTGCTAGTATTGCTAAAGCTATTAAAGCTTACGTGTCTGCCGCTGGGACAAGCTCTGATGAAGGCCAATACGGTTTAATAAAAAAGTGATACTAGCAAGAGCAGTGTGCAGGTTTCTCCTTTCTTTCCAGATCTCGTTGTTACCTGGACCTGCAACAAGATTGCTCAGATGTGTGAGCCTTTTTGAATGTTGAGGCTATAGTTCTCTCACATGGCGACACTGAGCTTCAAACCTATCATTCATGTAACAATAAACACTGCATTGATCATTTGAAAAAACAATGTGTTCCTGAGTGCAGGTACATCAGCATTTCTGCAGATATGTGACCATGTGATATGTGACCAACACATTTGTACACCCATCATGGGTGGGTCTCCATGTTCTGCCATGCACTGTACTTCTGTTTTATGCAGGTAATACAGAAAGACCACCTGATTCCCTGCACCTCGCAACTCCTGCTAGACAGTGATCTCTTCCTGATGGCTAGCTGGATGGGCACTCATTCCTTCATGGTGGTCCTGCTCCGGCAGGAATCAGTCCCGCATTCATACACTTGCTGTTTGGGGGCACCATTGAGACTACAACCATTGCGTTGGAGGATTGTCATGATGTTGAGCAACGGAAAACGATTGAGCTTGTATGTATCACAATAAAGAGATGTAGTTATATCATCATGCTGGAATTAAATGTATTATCTCTACAAATTAAAGTGAAAGTAAGTCATTCTTGACATATGTTTATTTCCTGAAGCTGGAGGGTGATGCAGAGCTGTCTGAAGACCAAAAGGCTGCAATCAGGTGTTTGGCTGAGATTTGGGACCTCCCTGAGGTCACATCTGAGAACAGAAAATGGCTGTTCAACCATCTACTACAGCATGCGGTAATCAACCTTTTCCAGAGATCGTTATCTGAACGATAGTGACTGTTACCCTAGCTTAGTTTTTTTATCTAGTTATGTACAGATTGTGTTTGAAATGTCTAATTGTGTGTGTTTGTTTTGCAGGTCCTGGGAAGAACCATGCGACAAATAAAACAGTTGCGACGGGGAATCAAAGAGACAAAAGTGTGGCCGCTGCTGACCAAAAGAAAGGATGTGGTTCCACTAATGTTCCCCTGTGAGGCAGACATTGTGTGCAGCCCTGCGGTAACAACCTAATGCCGCATGTTATCAAAAGTTCAATGTTCCTTTTGATATTTCAAACCGGTTATTCATGAAGCGTGCTTGTTCAGTATAAAGCATTAACTGCCTCTAAGTGCTTCTGCATTTCATACATTAAGTAGATCTCACAAGTTGAGCACAGCTCTTCATTCCCCAGTGTATTAAACTGGAACTGTGGAGTATGTTTGAAAAAACGTATTTTAATGCAACCAGTCTAATGCAGTTACCCTGTTTGTATTAATAATTTCTGTATTTACGTTTGTCCCAGGACTTATCCTATGTTTATCTATTCATAAAAAAAAAACTAGATAATCTTTGACCACGTTATCTGGCCTGGGGAGACTAAAAATGAGGATGAAGAGGATGATGAAGCATACCCTGTCAAAATGAGGTGTTGCATTGCGGGATACCTCTGGCTATTTGTTGAGACAGGTATTATCACATCTGCCTATTATTGTCCTTTTATTTTCCCAAGTATTGTGCACCTGAGCTCCAAAAGGCTAGTTCGATAGATATTGTGCTTGCGGAAAGCAAGAAAACTGTTGTCATTCAATTTCTTATTTTACTTTGCTTTCCACCACGAACTCCATGAGTAAACATAGTGGAAAAGTAACAAGCTGTTTGAACTTGAAAAATGTCTACACATGTGACCATCTCACAACATACATCTCTACACCCTGTGGGTCTCCAGCTTGTTAAATTTCAGTTGATCTCTGATCTCTCTCACTCACAATAGAGAGAGACCTGGTCCTCTTGCAAAACTATATTTTAGTTATGAGGCTGAACAAAGGTTTAGTTATTTATTAGAACACCTAATCTTTCAAGGGTTTTTCTTTATTTTTACAATTTTTACATTGTAGAATAATAGTGAAGACATCAAACTATGAAATAACACATATAGAATCATGTAGTAACCAAAAGAGTGTTAAATAAATCAAAATATATTTTATATTTGAGATTCTTCAAAGTAGCCACCCTTTGCCTTGATGACAGCTTTGCACACTCTTGGCATTCTCTCAACCAGCTTCACCTGGAATGCTTTTCCAACAGTCTTGAAGGATTTCCCACATATGCTGAGCACTTGTTTGCTGCTTTTCCTTCACTCTGAGGTCCGACTCATCCTAAACCATCTCAATTTGGTTGAGGTCGGGGGATTGTGGAGGCCAGGTCATCTGATTGAGCACTCCATCACTCTCCTTCTTGGTAAAATAGCCCTTACACAGCCTGGAGGTGTGTTGGGTCATTGTCCTGTTGAAAAACAAATGATAGTCCCACTAAGCCCAAAACAGATGGGATGGCGTATCGCTGCAGAATGCTGTGGTAGCCATGCTGGTTAAGTGTGCCTTGAATTGTAAACAAATCACAGACAGTGTCAGCAGCAAAGCACCCCCACACCATTTAACCTCCTCCTCCATGCTTCACGGTGGGAAATAAACATGCAGAGATCATCCGTTCACCCACACCGCGTCTCACAAAGACACCACGGCTGGAACCAAAAATCCAAATTCGGACTCCAGACCAAAGGACACATTCCACCATTCTAATGTCCATTGCTCGTTTTTTCTTGGCCCATGCAAGTCTCTTCTTCTTATTGGTGTCCTTTAGTAGTGGTTTCTTTGCAGCAATTCGACCATGAAGACCTGATTCACACAGTCTCCTCTGAACAGTTGATGTTGAGATGTGTCTGTTACTTGAACTCTGTGAAGCATTTATTTGGGCTGCAATTTCTGAGGCTGGTAACTCTAATGCACTTATCCTCTGCAGCAGAGGTAACTCTGGGTCTTCCATTCATGTGCCGGTCCTCATGAGAGCCAGTTTTATCATAGCGCTTGATGGTTTTTGCGATTGCACTTTAAGAAACGTTCAAAGTTCTTGAAATGATCCGTATTGGCTAACTTCATGTTTTAAAGTAATGATGGACTGTTGTTTCTCTTTGATTATTTGAGCTTTTCTTGCCATATTATGGACTTGGTCTTTTACCAAATAGGGCTATCTTCTCTATACACCCCCTACCTTGTCACAACACAACTGATTGGCTCAAAAACATTAAAAATTCCACAAATTAACTTTTAAGAAGGCACACCTGTTAATTGAAATTCATTCAAGGTGACTACCTCATGAAGCTAGTTGAGAGAATGCCAAGAGTGTGCAAAACTATCATCAAGGCAAAGGGTGGCTATTTGAAGAATCTCAAATATAAATATATTTTGATTTGTTTAACACTTTTTTGGTTACTACATGATTCCATATGTGTTATTTCATAGTGTTGATGTCTTCAACATTACTCTAAAATGTAGAAAATAGTACAAATAAAGAAAAATCCTTGAATGAGTAGGTGTTCTAAAACTTTTGACCAGTGGTGTATGTCTAAGACGTTATGTGGGCTAGAGTATAATTATTTCAATTTAGTTCACACAAAAAAAAATCACCGCCACCATACAACTTCAAGTATCAAACAAGACTGCTTTGAGCAAGCTTTCTATTTTTGTTTCATATCCTCAGTAGTGGCCTTTCAGTAATTCACATTTGCTTCTCAGCATTATTGCCATATACATACAGAAGTCGTTTTTGTATTTTCTTCTCTTTAGCGTCAAAGACACTCGTGCAACTCCTTAGGAACTGGACGGGATGGGAGATCCTCACAGGAGATTTGGAGATGGTGCGTGGAGATCTCCCGAGGTCGTCCACTTGTTTCCAGTCAATCCGTCTGCCAGGGTAGTACACTGAATTTGGAGAGTTCTGCATCGCACTTGAGGCATGCATAGCCACTAGTGACACAGGCTTTGGGCTAATCTAATGTTGCCACACTCAAGCACTTCTACTTGCCTCTATCCTGACTGTGTAGCTTGGTTTTGTGTTCAAAGATACAGAGAGGGAGAAGATCATTAGGAGACATTTCCAACAATCTATATTCAAGTTCAACTTTGATATAATCAAGAACATCATGGATCATACATTTTTTTCTGGCAAACTAATAATCCTGGAATGTGTCTTAAAGGGGCAATCAGCAGTTGAAACAGTGATCTCCCCGTTTCGGTAAAAAGATGAGGGATTGGTCTGGAGTAATACAGTTGAAGTCGGAGGTTTACATACACCTTAGCCAAATACATTTGAACTCCGTTTTTCACAATTCCTGACATTTAATCATAGTAAAAATTCCCTGTCTTAGGTCAGTTAGGATCACCACTTTATTTTAAGAATGTGAAATGTCAGAATAATTGTAGAGAGAATAATTTATTTCAGCTTTTATTTATTTCATCACATTCCCAGTGGGTCAGAAGTTTACATTTGTTAGCATTGCCTTTAAATTGTTTAACTTGGGTCAAACATTTCGGGTAGCCTTCCACAAGCTTCCCACAATAAGTTGGGTGAATTTTGGCCCATTCATCCTGACAGAGCTGGTGTAACTGAGTCAGGTTTGTAGGCCTCCTTGCTCGCACATGCATTTTCAGTTCTGCCCACACATTTTCTGTAGGATTGAGGTCAGGGCTTTGTGATGGCCACTCCAAGACCTTGACTTTGTTGTCCTTAAGCCATTTTGCCACAACTTTGGAAGTATGCTTGGGGTCATTGTCCATTTGGAAGACCCATTTGCGACCAAGCTTTAACTTCCTGACTGATGTCTTGAGATGTTGCTTCAATATATCCACATAATTTTCCTTCCTCATGATGCCATCTATTTTGTGAAGTGCACCAGTCCCTCCTGCAACAAAGCACCCGCACAGCATGATGCTGCCACCCCCGTGCATCACGGTTGGGATGGTGTTCTTCGGCTTGCAAGCATCCCCCTTTTTCCTCCAAACATAACGATGGTCATTATGGCCAAACAGTTCTATTTTTGTTTCATCAGATCAGAGGATATTTCTCCAAAAACTACGATCTTTGTCCCTATGTGCAGTTGCAAATCGTAGTCTGGCTTTTTTATGGCGGTTTTGGAGCAGTGGCTTCTTCCTTGCTGAGCGGCCTTTCAGGTAATGTCGATATAGGACTCGTTTCACTGTGAATATAGATACTTTTGTACCTGTTTCCTCCAGCATCTTCATAAGGTCCTTTGCTGTTATTCTGGGATTGATTTGCACGTTTCGCACCAAAGTACGTTAATCTCTAGGAGACAGAACGTGTCTCCTTCCTGACCGGTATGACAGCTGCGTGGTCCCATGGTGTTTATACTTGCGTACTATTGTTTGTACAGATGAACGTGGTACCTTCAGGCATTTGGAAATTGCTCCCAAGGATTAACCAGACTTGTGGAGGTCTACACATTTTTTTCTGAGGTCTTGGCTGATTTCTTTTGATTTTCCCATAATGTCAAGCAAAGAGGCACTGAGTTTGAAGTTAGGCCTTGAAATACATCCACAGGTACACCTCCAATTGACTCAAATGATGTAAATTATCCTTTCAGAAGCTTCTAAAGCCATGACATCATTTTCTGGAATGTTCCAAGCTGTTTAAAGGCACAGTCAACTTAGTGTATGTGAACTTCTGACCCACTGGAATTGTGATACAGTGAATTATAAGTGAAATAATCTGTCTGTAAACAACTGTTGGAAAAATTACCTGTGTCATGCACAAAGTAGATGTCCTCACCGACTTACCAAAACTATAGTTTGTAAGACATTTGTGGAGTGGTTTAAAAACGAGTTTTAATGACTCCAAACTAAGTGTACTGTATGTAAACTTCCGACTTCAACTGTATAAGTCCTCTTTCCAGTATGTAGACCAAGCTATGTATGCAAGGACTGACCATCTATGATATCAAAATTATAGTTTTAACCATGTTTTGAGGCAATATAGTGTTTGTTTACATTTACTTTTTTACAAGAATTTGAGTAAAACAAGCTTATATTTTGGATTCTGATGGGGTAAGATAGTAGTTGAATTAATGAAGCATTTATCGTTTGTCTTCAAGAATCCATGGCTATATAATTCATTTATAAGCCCAACAATGTATGTAGCAACTGCAGATTGCCCATTTAAGTCAGTAAAATTGCATTATGTTCCCTTATGGCATTCTATTCCATTTACATAGACTCAACTTTATGCTCCTGTGACTGATTCCTGAAATAAAGAGCCTGTTGGAGTATTTCATTCATGAATATGATTGCAGCAGGTGTTGCAGGGGCTGGACATATACAGTAGATCATGTCCGTGTGACTCTGAAGGGGATAGGGGGTCAACCACTGACAGAAGCGGATTCATCTCTAGCTCAGAGAGTGGGCATTCAAACTCTGGGACTACAAGTCCTCTGTCTGAGGCCTCATAGGTCATCACTGCACTCTCCCAGTCGATGTCTGGGTCTAGAGGGTCCTGGAAATGAAAATACCTTAGATGTAGATGTCTTTGGCAGCAATAGTATATTTTTGTAGGCACTAACTCCGCCATGGTCATTGGACAAAGCCTACAGGAAAATTTGGCTTTTTGGATAATCTGCAAAAATTCGGTCTGTGGCAAACAGGCTTGGGAGATCTTATATGTTTTGTTCTATGAGAATCTTCATCAGCATTTTTGTGAATTTTGAAGCATTTCTGTAATAATAATAATAATTTTAAAAAGCACAAAGAAAAAAGTCTACATAATGGTCATGTTAACTGACTGATATCTCAAGAACAAAACATATAAAGATCTAAGCCTGTGTTAACCTCAGACCTTATTTTCGGTGTTTATCCCCAAACCCTATTCTTTCCCCATTTAATTCTTTCCCCATTCAATGGCTGAACGAACCAGGTAACTCATTTCCGTTTTTTTAGGTCAAAAGTAGTGCGCCGACAGACATGGCAGCTCTGCTTCTAGCTTCTAAGCAACTTTGCAGTATTTTTTATTTTTTAGTGTTATTTCCTGTGCTGTACCCCACTCTTTCATGCGCCCTCTGTCTTTCCCTCTCTCTTTCCCTTTTTTTCTCCCTCTCCCTTTATCTCCCTCTCTCTTCCTTTCTCTCTCTCCCTCCCTCCCTCTTTACCTCCCTCCCTCCCTCCCCCTCTTTCTCCATTTTGTCCTCTGGGTTGTATAAGTTATGTGGTTTTGCAAAGACCCCAGGAGTTTCTGTTGTGGTAAGCACTACTATTACATCCCCTCACTGCTGCATTTCACAGAACAATTATTACAATTATTATTTTTCACAAAATAGAGTTTTAAATGGATGATGTTTGATTTGGCTGATATGGTTTTACTTTGCTTTCTGTCTCTCATTTTCTCCTTGTTTTTTGAACGTGTGTGTGTTTAGTAATAGGAAACGCTGACAAGGTCCCCGAGTGGCTATGAATCTGTCAGTGGATGAGTGAGTCACCACGGCAACAGGTTTATAATCCATTGGCAATGGCCTCCAGTCTGTCGTTGGGCGAGGGACAGAGGGTCAGGGTTCTGGGCCCTTACTTATAAAGTGTCTCAGAGTAGGAGTGCTGATCTAGGATCAGGTTCACCATGTTCATTGATTATAGCACAAAAGTCAAAACTGGTCCTAGAGCAGCACTCCATCTCTGAGATCCTTTGCCAATACGGGCCCTAGTGCCCCGTGTATTATTCCGTCTAGCCGTCTCCTGAAAAGTCGAGCCTGTGTTGAAGTTCTCTTTGGCTCCCTCTATGAAAAAGCTTTGCAGTGATATTTATTCTCACTAGCTAGGTTTCCATCAAATTGGCGACAGATTTTGATGCAAATATTCTAAAATCTGCATCAAACAATGTGCGCATTTTCGCACCAGAGATTTGTTTCCATCATATTGACTAGTTGTGAATAAAAGGCTGTGCGTGATGATGTAGTGCACATAAAAATGACTTTTGCTGTTAAATTCCCATTGGGTTTCCATCGCATTTTTAACTCTACTGATGTGTTATATAGCAAATGTGCCCACTCCGGTATTGGCATGTGCGCTCTACCCAACAACTGGCATATACAGTGCGGGTATAGCCTACATGATGACATTATTACGGAAAAAATAGCAAGATTATTTTTATTTGTCAAATGGCAGAAAATCATCGATCATCATGTCACCAGAATAAGACCCTCAATATTTACTGGAAAGGAGCATCAAGCTTTTTGCACTTTAACCACCCTGTGAAGTTCATCAGATAACTTATTTAATCTGTAGCCTAATAAACTGCATGCTTTCCCAAGTTGTAGTGGGAGGACCACACAACATGTCATCGTGTGAATCCAAGTTGAAAAAACACATGGGAAAAGTGGTAAGCAAGTTAGATAACAAAAAATATATATTTTCACCACGTCAAATGAATGTATTGTGTTAGAGGTTTCATGATGCTTGTATCTAAACCAAAGTAGTTAATTTTAAGATTGCTCTACATATCAGTTGGGGTCTCTATAAGCTTCAATATGAGGTCCTAAATCTAGCATGAAAGTGCATCGTAGCTGTGTGGGCTAATATAGTCAAACTGTTTGTCTTGGGGTAAGTTGAGCCAATGGCCATGGAGTAAGTTGAGCCAATGGCAAGTTGAGAAATTGAAGTGTTTTCTTCCCAGGCGCAATGCAAGGCATTATCGCTGGAACATGAGGTAACAACAGTGTTTAAAAAAAGTACAAAGTGTTTGTTAGGTGTTAAGCCTGTGTTAAAAGATTCTTAAAATGATTAACAGAAAAATTACAGAACGACAGAAATTACAGATTGTGTGGATTTGTGTTTGTGAAATAAAGACATAAAAACAAATAAAGAGAGTCGCACACTCTATGTATAAACTCCCAGTAATTTATTGGGTAAGAAACCACCAACGTTTCGGCATCACTGTGCCTTCTTCATGGTGAAATAAAGATAGACATGGTTTTAAAAAGGTAGTGGTAATATTTCATTCAGTACAGACATTTGTAGGCGGCTTAACTTACCCTGTCCCGCGGCCCAACTTACCCCATAAGTTGTGTCAAGAGACCACTTGTTTTGGACAAGCTATTTTTTTTAAACTGTAATGTTAATATGAATTCTGATTATTTCCTGGGATACACAACATCATGAAATATATGTAGATGTCTTTGGTAGAAATAATTATATAAATTATTTCCCTTGACTGAATGATGTTGAATGTAAAAAAAAACTCTCAACTTACCCCACTCTCCCCTACCACCAGAGTTCAAAGGTCACATCTGAGAAGGGACTGGAAGACCGCAACAGAGAAAGGAAAAGAGGAATGAAAAAAGAGCGGAAGAGAAAGGAAAAAGGATAAAGGAAAACACGTGTAGTGAGTGTGTTCAGGTATTCAGTCTGAAATGAGAAGCAGCAGTTGTGAAGACTAGAGAGAGGGTCTTCTAGTGAGAGGTAAAGAAAGGGCGTACGCATGTTCATGTTTCCTCTTTCCTGTAGTATGTAAAGTCTGGATCCCTGAGCCAAGTCAAAACTACACCTATAAAAAAATAATATTTATTAGTTCCAAATAGAACAATTAACAGTTACAGAAATAAAATTTTATTTTCCCATATAGTAACGTAATTTGACCTCTCCCATAACACATATTAACAGAGAGAGTTTCTAAAGTGGTCAAAGGAGGTTGTAGGGCAGATTGTTTAAGACTGGAAAAAATAAAGCTTCTTAATTGTAAGTATTTGAAAAAATGCTTTTGCGGTAAGTTACATTTGCCCTTTAGTTCTTCAAACGACACGAGCCCTTTTTCAATGTATACAGTAAGTCCACTACTCTAACAATACCTTTTCTTGTCCATTCTTTAAATCCCAAATCCTTTTTACCAGGTGTGAAATTGTCATTGCCCCAAATTGGTGTAAAACTGGATAATACAGAGGATTCACCCAGATATGTCTGTACTTCGTGTCCTGTATATAGTTAGGGTGTTTTTAACAAAAGGATTAGTAGTATTCTTCTTTAGTTTCTTAAAGGGAGCAGAGTACAAATATCCATCCAAAGTTAAGCCTTTTGTGGACAGCATTTCAGTCTGCAGCCAGGGTAAGTATGGTTCCTTGGAGAACCAAAACATTTCAGCCCTCAGTTGTGCAGCCAAGTAATACCACTGTAGGTTTGGAAGTTGTAACCCCCCTCTGACATAGGGCAAATAAAGAAGATAAAGTCAAACCTTGGTTTTCTGTTGCTCCAGATAAAATCTGAGTTTATCTTTCTGATCTTTGGGGAAAATAAAGGTGGTGGAGCCAGAGGAATTGATTGAAATAGATAAAGAAATTTGGGCAGAATATTCATCTTAATGATATTTATTCTATCAATAATAGATATAGGCAATGATGTCCATCTGTTGATGGAATTTGTTACACTTGTTACCATGGGTTCATCATTTCTTGAAGTCAAGGAGCAAATTTTTGGTGTGATTTTAGTACCAATATGTGTGAAACCTTGTTCTGTATTCACAAATGGATGCTGCACAACTGGATTCAGTTTCTCTTGCTTGTTGAGGAAAAGGATGGGAGATTTAGATTTATTAACTTAAACCCAAAGTTATTAATTAATTTGGAGAGGGAAGAGATATAATTATTTCGATCTGTTAGGAATAAGAGGGTATCATCAACACTAGATGTTCAAAATCTGATGCTTTAATTCCAGTAATTGACGGGTGGGCCCTTACTGCAATGGCAAAGGGTTCTAATTCTAAAATAAAGAGTCCTGGACAGGCCGGACACCCTTGTCTCATGCCCCGAAAAAGCTTAAAAGGTTGTGAAATCAAAGTTGTTAGTGGCAACTTCTGCAGTGGGGTCGGTATATAATATCTTAATCCATTTACAGAAGTAGTTCCCAAACACAAATCTCTTAAGCACTTCAAATAAATAAGACCACTCAACTATATCGAATGTCTTCTCTGCATCAAGTGAGAGTATGGCAGTATCAGGGGACCCTTCACACATGTGTACTATGTTGAATACTCTCCTCACATTGTGAAAACATTGATGGTTTTACACGAAGCCATTTTGGTCTACGTGTATTAGATATGGGAGCACTCTATCCAATCTCCTGGCTAAGGCATTAGCAATAATTTTTGAGTCAGAGTTTAGAAGAGACATTGGTCAGTAACTTTCACATTTTGTTGGAGATTTATGAAGCTTCGGAATAAGAGTGAGTAATGCGCCAGGCCATTAATTTACGAGGTTTTTCACCTTGGTCATAGAAGGACTCGTTAAACTGTTTGCAGCCTTTGAGGTGGAAAGATCTTCATACTGCGCTTTAAGAGCAAATAATTCCTGGTTTACTTCTACTGAGTTATCCAAAAAAGCTTCCCTCTCCAATTCTCTGATTTTGCTGTACATCTCTTTCATTTTCAGATTGAATTGATTTGATTTGAAACTGGTAAAATGTATAATTTCCCCCCTAATATATGCTTTGAAAGCCTCCCACCTGGTACTCGCTGACGTTTGGTCAGTGTTCAATTTAAAATAAACATCTATATGCACTCCAACGTAATATAAGGAGTCTGGGTCCTGTAACCATCTGGGATGCAAGCGCCATCTAGAGGATCCTTTGATTAATTTTGAATCCCTATAGAACAATCCACGTCCTGCTACATTGGAAAGCAATGAGCAAGAAACTAAAAAGTAGTCTATAAGAGAATATGATTTAAATGTCGACGAGTAATATGAATCCTCCAAGGATCACATAGATACATGTCCTTAATGAAATGCTGTATTTTCTTTCTACTCTGCGAGTGGGAAGTGTCTAAACCAGAGGAGCGATCTAGATGAGGATCAATAGTGCAATTAAAATCACCTGCCATTAGGAATTTACCAGGAAGGGAGGCTTTCAAGGGGTGGTCCTCTGTAGCTCAGCTGGTAGAGCACGGCGCTTGTAACGCCAAGGTAGTGGGTTCGATCCCCGGGACCACCCATACACCAAAAATGTATGCACGCATGACTGTAAGTCGCTTTGGATAAAATACATTTACCAGATTAATACGTTTACTACGTTTAATACGTTAATACATTTACCAGATTAATACGCTCATTCAAAATAGTTTTCTGTATCAAAATGTATCTACCAGCTGAATCAGTTATAATATTATCCACTTGAAATGGAACAGATTTGTGAATTAAAACCAAAACACCACAAGAATGAGAGGAGAAACAGGATGCTATCACTTGCCCTTGCCATCTCCTGCATACCGTTCCATGATCTCGCCATCACGGTTGACAACTCCGTTGTGTCCTCCTCCCAGAGTGCGAAGAGCCTTGGCGTGACCCTGGACAACACCCTGTCGTTCTCCGCTAACATCAAGGCGGTGACCCGATCCTGCAGGTTCATGCTCTACAACATTCGGAGAGTACGACCCTGCCTTACACAGGAAGCGGCACAGGTCCTAATCCAGGCACTTGTCATCTCCCGTCTGGATTACTGCAACTCGCTGTTGGCTGGGCTCCCTGCCTGTGCCATTAAACCCCTACAACTCATCCAGAATGCCGCAGCCCGTCTGGTGTTCAACCTTCCCAAGTTCTCTCACGTCCCCCCTCCTCCGCACACTCCACTGGCTTCCAGTTGAAGCTCGCATCTGTTACAAGACCATGGTGCTTGCCTATGGAGCTGTGAGGGGAACGGCACCTCCGTACCTTCAGGCTCTGATCAGTCCCTACACCCAAACGAGGGCATTGCGTTCATCCACCTCTGGCCTGCTGGCTCCCCTTCCTCTGCGGAAGCATAGTTCCCGCTCAGCCCAGTCAAAACTGTTCGCTGCTCTGGCACCCCAATGGTGGAACAAGCTCCCTCACGACGCCAGGACAGCGGAGTCACTCACCACCTTCCGGAGACATTTGAAACCCCACCTCTTTAAGGAATACCTGGGATAGGATAAAGTAATCCTTCTACCCCCCCCTAAAAATTTAAATAAATAAAAAAAATTATAAAAAAAAAAATTGTAAAGTGGTTATCCCACTGGCTATAGGGTGAATGCACCAATTTGTAAGTCGCTCTGGATAAGAGCGTCTGCTAAATGACGTAAATGTAAATGTAAATGTATACTTTAAGTAGCTCACTTTCTTGTAGGAACACAATAGATGAATGATGTTTTTTTAAGCCTAGTAATAACCTGTTTAAGCTTGGATAGTTTCCCAACTACAGCATAAACACATATCTAAAATAAATGTATTAACCACAAGGACCGCATGAATATTTTGTAGTGAGGAAAATATGTAAAGATCTGTTGAAACAAACAAACATAAATCTATCCTAACAGTAAAACACTGAACCCCATTCCCCTGTCTCCCTAACCGAGACACCCAACGCTTCCCCTCCCACCTCCCCCTAATCGTAAAGTGTAGCCTGGTGGAGGACTGATCCATTAAAGGGAGCAGTCTAACCTAAGCAACGCTAAACAAATCAAAGTTTCTCCTACCTTCTCTCGGCTATTACTCCACGAACAAAACAAAAGCATATCGTAGTCTTCATTTGAAAAGTAGCAAAGAATAACTCCACCTAAAACAGTAATGTTAGTTAGTGAAGCCTGAGACATTAACATTACAGTACGGACAGTTCAAAATAGTTGTAGATCCGCAACACAGGGTCTGTAGCTAGTATCTACCAAGTAACAAAATGGCCCATACATATAGTGTTAATGTAGTATACCAAGATACGTTTTTAAACCCCCAAAAATGTCAAAGATCAGAAATGAACAGGCTACGTGAGAAAGAGAGATACCATTGAATATTAGCTACGTTACCCAAAGGCCCTTTGCACACGATAATGTCCAGTTTGCATGTGAGTGTCAATCATTTTAGTCCAAGGATATGATCCAAACTTAAGTCTCTGTATAAAATAGTCCCGATGCTTCTCGGTGGTGCAGAATGAATGAATAAGGTCCTGCAATGTTATGACTGGCTCACTGGCTAAATAAGTGAGTTAATGTTAGCCATTTTGAGTCTGTTGCTAAACATCTTTCCTGGTATTTTACAGTGTCTCATGTAATCCAATGGAAGAGAATGATCAACATAACTAAAATAAATTTAAACTTGACGTCCAACGTTCAATTTACAGCTATCTTGCCTGTCATATGGAAGAAATGTAGCTAACTGATGAGCACATACAGGCTACAATAATATAAGGAAACTTTGAGTGGGCTAGCTCGCCATATTATTCACTTAACTGTTATGCTAGCTAGCAGCTAATAAATTGGTTAACGTTAGTTAGCTTGCCAACAATCACATAATCCAAGGTGGTTTAATTTTCCGTAGTCCAGAAACTTCACAGTGACAACATGACTAGGAAGAAGATTCACGTTTTATGTCATGGATGAACGCCTCGGATTGAGAGGGAGATTCAAACTCGTGTGAAAGTGCATTGTAAGTCAGACGTAGTTTATCTGGGAAGGCTATTCCATGGGCAATGTTGAGGGACCTGAGCTGGCGTTTGACCCAGTCGTAGCCCTTTCTTTTTCGGTGCAGGTCCGCGGATAGGTCAGGGAAGAACATGATCTCTTGGTCCCCGTACATCAACTTGCCCTTGGCGGTGGCTTTTCGCATCACTCTGACTTTGTCTTGAAAGTTGAGAAACTTCATGATAAGTACTTGGGGAGAGGGGGGGCTTCTCGGGCATGTAGGAGCTGGAAGCCAATGGGCTCTTTCAATACGCAGGGGGTCCGGAAAGTTGTCCGGCCCCAATGCTTCAGTCAGCCATCTCTCGAGAAACGCAACTTTCCACACGGGTAGATTAACCAGTCTCAAATTTGACCTCCTGTGGTGGTTCTCGAGCTAACTTAGTTTTGAAGTATGGTCCGCCACCTGTTTTTCCAACTTCTCGTCGTTGTTTTGACAGTGACGACTGTATCTTCCACCATGCTTCCTCTGCTTTGTCCAAGCGTGTGGAGTAGGCTTGAAGGTCACGTTTAACCTCACTAATCCCTGTTAGGACACCTTCGAGTTTGGTGGAAAAGTCCACCCTCATGGCAGATATTGCTTCCAAAATGCCTTTGCTCTGGTTCTGGTTTACCTCGTCGACATTGTTGGTTGCTATGTCGGACTCGTGGTGTGAGGGGATAGCTGAGCTTGCAGGGCTAACTGGGTTAGAGCTAGCTGAATTAGCAGGGCTAACTGGCCTAGCTTGGATCACGTTGTTGATGTGAGTTGTTCTTCTTGTTTTAGGAGGACTATGAGTCGATTCATAATGGATGTTGATACGCCTGTGTTAATTTTTTTTTACGAGGATTTATAATAAGAGATTAAAATAATTTAAAATAAATTTAGCCGAAGTTGGCAGGAGAGCACCAAAAACACAGCTCAGTTCAACGCCATAACCTCACCCCATCCAATAGGACACATTTACTGTAGACATAATCACTTCCCCAGTGTCGGCCAACAGGCAAATGTCGGCAAAATTAGTTTTTTCATGTTCACTGGGAAATAACTGGTGATGGCTGCAGTCAAGAGGTTGGAGGTCAAGGAGTTGAAGTTCAAAAGTTATCTAGAGGTCAGAGCCAGGATGTAAGCCCAGCCCTCAAGGAGCTTAGTTAAATCTCTTTAGGATAGAAAACAAATCTTCTAGAAAGTTTAAAGCATAGCACACACATGCATGTGCACACACATCCCCCCCGACATACACCTCCCCCCCCCCTTTCCACCCTTCCACACACACACACACACTGCATGCATTTCACAGAGCCCTCATGCATGCTTGAGGCAGCGTTAATTCCCAGTGAAGCCACATTTCCTTCATTAAGATATATTTCACTGGTGTAGGCATCCCAGTGGAGACTGTTTCAACAAGAACCCAATAGACTCTACTGGGTCATTAATCAGGATTAAGGAAGTGCTAGAAGCATAGGGCAGGTGCTAAAACCTGATAGACAAAACTCATTTTGACACAAAACTCCACCTCTATCAGTTCATTGTTTGTTTACAGTAGGTATCTGTAATTTAAAATGAGATACAGTATTTCTATAACTTACAAAAATGCTACCAAATACTTACATTGTACAGTTAGGTTTCTATAACATACATTAAATGTTTTCCAATAAAAATGCAATCAAATAATACAGTCTCTGTAAAGTGAAAATCCCACCACTGGTCTTAGATTCAGAGGAGAAGAGAGTTAAAATGAGGCCATGAACTGTAAAGCACTATCATGTTTCCTCTATATATCTTTCTGCTTCTCTCTTTGTCTCTCTCTCACACACACACACACACACACACACACACACTTGAATGTTTAGATAATGAAGACAACTTCAAAAAGAGCAACATGGTCTCAATTTACCCACTTAATTTAAGTACCTAATTGAATGTACTTAATTTAGGTAATCAATTTGTATACCACCCCAACTGATCCATAGACGACGATCTCAATTGCATTCCACACTGCCATCACCCACCTAGATAAGAGGAATACCTATGTGAGAATGCTGTTCATTGACTACAGCTCAGCGTTCAACACCAGTGTCCCCTCCAAGCTCGTCACCAAGCTTAGCACCCTGGGACTGAACACCTCCCTCTGCAACTGGATCCTGGACATCCTGATGGGCCAACCCCAGGTGGTGAGGGTAGGCAACATCACCTGCGCCACACTGACCCTCAACATGGGGGCCCCACAGGGATGTGTGCTTAGTCCCATCCTGTACTCCCTGTTCACCCACGACTGCGTGGCCACGTACGACTCCAACAACATCATCAAGTTTGCTGTGACATGACAATGGTAGGCCTGATCACCAGCGATGATGAGACAGCCTACAGGGAGGAGGTCAGTGACCTGGCAGTGTGGTGGCAGAACAACAACTTCTCCCTCAACGTCAGTAAGACTAAGGAGCTGATCGTGGACTACAGGAAACAGGGGGGTGAGCACGCGACCATCCACATAGACAGGGCTGCAGTGGAGCAGGTCGAGAGCTTCAAGTTCCTCGGTGTCGAAATCGCTAAGGATTAAAATAGTCCACACACATGCGCACAGCCGTGAAGAAGGCGCGACAGTGCCTCTTTCCCCTCAGAAGGTTGAAAAGGTTTGGCATGGGCCCTCAAATCCTCCAAAAGTTCTACAGCTGCACCATTCAAAGCATCTTGACTGGCTGCATGAGCACCGCCCTCAATTGCATGACGCTACAGAGAATGGTGTGGACAGCCCAGTACATCACTGGGGCTGAGCTCCCTGCCATTTAGGACTTCGGTCCCACTTTAAAGGACGTTCAGCTTATAAAGGCTTCATAAAGCCTTCATAATGCCTTCATAAGCACTACATAAATGTGTGTCAAAGCATCTATAACCGTATGTCATGCTTTATAAAATGTGACATAACCCACTATGTCAAGTATGATATAAACATGTTGTGCTGAAGGATGGCAAAGTGAAGTCATGTTAGTCACATTACACCTACTCTCATTCCCAGACAATTCCGCCCAAATGCGCTGAATGTCTGGTGTACCAGCGCATCAAACTTAGCCTTCATTAGTTAGGGTTAGGTTTAAAATCTCATTTTAAGAAGATACGTTGTGGAAATGGGCAGGGTTTAGCCATAATTATGACTTATTGACTGTGTTAAGTAGTGACGATGACAAATACTTTACTCAGGTCATTCCTATAGAATTCTATGGTCACTCTCACTAAGGCCAACTTTGAATGGTTGATATCGACGTTTCACCAAGAAAAACGTACCTTGATGAAAGCCCCCATCCTAAAGAAATTGAAAGTGGCACACATGACAGTAACCTGTGGATCATGAGAGACCCTTCATAAATCAGCAGAACGTTAATAACCTATTTATTTATACTTTGTAGTATCCTGTAATACTTAGTTTGAAGTGAGACGCCTTCGGTCATTCATAACACATCTATAAAGACTATATCGCATGACGCTGTACATAATTTAAAATCAGACCCCTTTGGTCATTTATAACACATACATAAATGCCTTATATCATATGACGCTGTACTTACTATGAAGTCAGCCACCTTTGGTCATTCATAACACATACATAAAGGCTTAATGATGTAAACACAAATGTATTCACACTTAGGGAATTATCACTAACAGCTAAAACAAATAAACATTAATGACAATTTTTAAAATAACAACAAAGAAAGTTAGTAGGCCTAAATGTAATTTTTGTAATGGCAATCCTGGTTATAGGTAACAATCCTTCATATGAACTGCCTACATTATGATGCATATTATTCGTTAATTGGGGATATAAATTAAGATATGCAAGATTTCTTAATATATATATATATATATATATTAAATAACTGTATGCAATACAATCAAGGTGAGGGCGTTGGAAATGCTTTTGACAGTTAATCTGCTTCTGTTCTGTGGGTGGCACTGTGTGCTTTTTTTAAAGGATGGGTCCCAATCTCTCAAAGGCCATAGGATCCAGGTGGACAAGGGTGGTCTGCCAGTCACTGGGATGACAACCCAACTTGGGGGGAGGTTTTAGCGGGTGGAATAGCGGAGAACAATTGGAGGTTTACTTAGTAGCAGTGCAAAAATCATGGTACAGCTATATGGACACTCAATCATTATGGTACTTTTTAATGGTACGTTTACAAACATATATTATGATAAATAGAATTGAAACTTGTATCTCAATATGGTAAATGGTGAAATAAGTATAGCCAGTTATAATTGTAATGGCGTAGCAGATAATAAGAAAAGACGATCAGTATTTACCAGGCTAAAAGAGAAGGAATACAATATCTATTGAGGGATGATATTAATTATCAAAATAAATTATACTAATGTGCAAATTGTCCAAACGAATCCGCAAGGTAGATGGATTCTTTTAAATATGTTATTGGACCATAAACAGATTTGGCTCATTAATCTATACGGTCCAAATATAATAATTTATCAAGCCTACAATACTCAATACAAGACTATTATTATGGTGGGAGATTATAATACGGTTTTAAATGCCTCAATCGACCGCAAAGGAAATCACACTACAAACTATCACCCTCATGCACTTAAGGAAATCACGAATATCATGGATATATTGGAGCTAGTGGATATATGGAGGCTTAAATATCCTCACCTAGTGAGATATATATGGCGGAGGCTCAATCAAGCTAGCACAAAAAGTTTAAAAAGTGTTGATAGGGGACAGAATTCGGTCGGACCATCAAATAATTGGCATGTACATTACTCTTAAACATTTCCACTTGGCGAGGATATGGGAAATGTGATCAAAGCCTATTGGTTGACTACTTGTTTTTAACCAGGACAGAAGAATTTATAACTGACTTTTTCCGACATAACATAGTTACAGCAGATCCTCTTATTGTATGGGACACTTTGTGCCTTTAGAAGCCATACAATTCAATATTTATCTTTTAAACAAAAGCAATTTAAATAGAGGGACTAATAGTACAGATAGATAACAATAAAAACTGTACCATAGAGGCACAGAATAGGAAAAACAAAAAGTAATGGAGGAACTTATTCAAGATAGATCAAGTGTATGTCACGTTCGTTGAAGGACGGACCAAGGCGCAGCTTGATATGCATACATGTTTATTTTACTAAATAAACACATGACAAAACAATAAACCGACGACACGTGAAGTCCTAAGGTAACACACAACAAACCTTACACGGAACAAGATCCCACAACTAATGAGTGCCAATAGGCTGCCTAAGTATGATCCCCAATCAGAGACAACGAGTGACAGCTGCCTCTGATTGGGACCACACCGGCCAACATAGATCTACACATACTAGAACATAAACATAGATATACACCACATAGAAAATCACACTCTGACTCAACAAATAAGAGTCCCCTGAGTCAGGGCGTGACAGTACCCCCCCCCCCCACAAAGGAGCGGACTCCGACCGCACAACCTTTACTTAACAGGTTAGGGGCCGGGTGGGCATTCCCCCTCGGGATCCACCTATTCTCCGCCTCCCTGTTGCGACCCTGGTCTGGTCTGGACCTCGGCGCGCTGCTTCCCCTCTCCTTCTTCCCACTATACTCCAAGCCCTGTCTGGACCCTGGTGTGGGAGACCCCGAACCTGGAGAGGGGCTGACGTCTGGGTCTGGACTGGAGCCGCTGACCGGAGCTGGACCGGGTACCGGTGGAGCGGACTGCTCAGGCTCCGGACTGGAGCCGCTGACCGGAGCTGCACTAGGCACCGGTGGAGCGGACTGCTCTGGCTCCGGAGTGGAGCAGCTGACCAGATCTGGACTAGACCCCGGTGGAGCGGACTGCTCTGGCTCCGGAGTGGAGCCGCTGACCGGAGCTGGATCAGGCACCGGTGGAGCGGACTGCTCTGGCTCCGTAGTGGAGCCGCTGACCGGAGCTGGACTGGACCCCGGTGGAGCGGACTGCTCTGGCTCCGGAGTGGAGCCGCTGACCGGAGCTGGACTGGACCCCGGTGGAGTGGACTGCTCTGGCTCCGGAGTGGAGCAGCTGACCGGAGCTGGATCAGGCACCGGTGGAGCGGACTGCTCTGGCTCCGGACTGGAGCAGCTGACCGGAGCTGGATCAGGCACCGGTGGAGCGGACTGCTCTGGCTCCGGACTGGAGCTGCTGACCGGTGCCGGACCAGGCACCGGTGGAACGGCACGGGCCGGACTGGACACACGCACCACTGGTCTAGTGCGAGGAGCAGGCACGGGCCGAACCGGACTAGGAACATGCACCACTGGCCTGGTGCGAGGAGCAGGAACGGGCCGGGCCGGACTGGCGACGCGCACCACTAGGTTGGTGCGAGGAGCAGGAACAGGCCGGGCCGGACTGGCGACGCGCACCACTAGGTTGGTGCGAGGAGCAGGAACAGGCCGGGCTGGACTGGTGACGCGCACCACTGGCTTGGTGCGAGGAGCAGGAACAGGCCGGGCCGGGCTGGCGACGCGCACCACTGGCTTGGTGCGAGGAGCAGGAACAGGCCGGGCTGGGAACACGCACCACTGGTTTGGTGCGAGGAGCAGGAACAGGCCGGGCCAGGCTGGGAACACGCACCACTGGTTTGGAGCGGGAAGCAGGCACGGGCCGTACCGGACTGTGGAGGTGGACTGGAGGTCTGAAGCGGAGAGCTGGCACATCCCGTCCTGGCTGGATGCCTACTTCCGCACAGTATGTGTGAGGCATTAGCACAGGACGCACTGGGCTGTGCATGCGCACTGGCGATACAGTACGTAGAACCGGCGCAGAATATGCGGGACCGAGGAAGCGTACTGGAGACCAGGAGCGTTGAGCCGGCACACCCCGTCCTGGCTGGATTTCCATCTTCGCACGGCACGTGCGTGGTGCTAGCACAGGACGTACAGGACTGTGCCGGTACACTGGCGACACAGTACATAGCTCCGCAAAACACGGAGCCTGCCCAGTCACACGCTTCCTCACGTGAGTACGGGGAGTTGGCTCTGCTCTAACACTAGGCTCCGCCAACCACCCTTTTAGCCCCCCCAAAAAATGTTATTGGGGCTGTCTCTCGGGCTTCTTCCTCGGCTGGCGCCTTCTGAGTTGCCGCTGCTCCTCTCTATACCGGGCCTCCACTGTCTCCTCCCAAGGACGGCGATCCATCCCAGCCTGAATCTCCTTACATGTCCAGGATCCCTTTCCTTCCAGGATCTCCTCCCATGTCCAGGCTGTCTGCTCCTGGACACGCTGCTTGGTCCGTGTTTGGTGGGATCTTCTGTCACGTTCGTTGAAGGACGGGACGGACCAAGGCGCAGCTTGATATGCATACATGTTTATTTTACTAAATAAACACACGACAAAACAATAAACCGACGACACTTGAAGTCCTAAGGTAACACACAACAAACCTTACACGGAACAAGATCCCACAACTAACGAGTGCCAATAGGCTGCCTAAGTATGATCCCCAATCAGAGACAACGAGTGACAGCTGCATCTGATTGGGAACCACACCGGCCAACATAGATCTACACATACTAGAACATAAACATAGATATACACCACATAGAAAATGACAGTGTAATATATTATAAAAATAAAAATGGTACAAAAAATTAATTTACTGAACTTGTTACAAATGATGGAGTCACCCATGATTCACCAAGCAATATTTTTTCGTTTCAGCCTCCTCCATCTGCACTAACCGAAGTTCATTGTAAGGATTTTTTTTCTATTAACCTTTTCATGCGAGTTCCAAATATCTCTAACGGTCGCCCCAGCATGAGTTTTTTGACGCTCGTGATGTCAGAATGCACTCACTGTTCCAAAATGTGATCGTTACGCAACAGGACAGTTAACCCGCGCTGCCCTCAAACCAAGGCAAGCTGCCTGCTAATTATCTATAGTTTATGTTTCAACTTCTCAATTTAATATTATTTTCAAACAAGTTTGATTTTCTAACAACAGTTTGAATTGAGGTGTGTTCCGCCTCCTCATTAATTAGCATATGAAGTAGCCCATTTCACTGTTGCGGACAATTTATGTTTGAGTCTTTACTGAGCCTCTTTCTTCGATGAGAGCCCAAGCACTTCCCCAGTGTTTCCTCAGATCAAGTATAAAGACATTGCGCATCTCTAGTCAGAACAGGCCTTGCACTAACTTTTTCCCCGTTGCACATTTTCTGGCTGGCGTCCGCATTGCCTTCATTGTTGTTTTTCTTACAACTAATAACTTTGGACATGTGTGCATTCCTATCAAAGTAAGTGCCTTATTTTCTGTATATCGTGTTGTCGTTTCTACTGTAGCATACCGAATGTATGGAGCATAATGTATTTACGTCTCATTACTCCCTTGATTACTTACCCTTTATATAGCACTCTTTTGTTATCAGTCATCAGGCAGTATTGTTTATGTTTCTATGTCAGATGCTTCTTGTTTTGTATCGCTCCATGTTCGTTATTACTAAACTCACTAACTGCACCTGCTTCCTGACTCCCTGTGTCTACGTTACAGAATACTACCTCAACAAATGGAAGCAGCAGTTAACCAAGACATCTCCCAGATGGTCGGCGAACAGGGATACCTACTTCATCAACACCATGACCAGCTGGCTCATTTGGGGATTGCTATGGATGAGGTCCTCCGTGTTCTTCAACGAGTCGACATTACTCAAGGGACGTCATCTCCAAACAGCGGAGGATTCTCTACCACAAGTCAACCCAGCGAGCCAGTACCCCAGCCTATCCAGCAGTCCGTCCTGGTCAGTGATGCCCGATTGTCCCTCCCGGACAAATATGATGGAATACCGTGGCTTCCTACTCCAGTGCTCCCTCTATTTCGCTAATCAGATGGGAGACCCCACCACCGAGATGTCCAAGGTTGCTGACTGGACGGGCGTTGGAGTGTGCCACGGCCATCTGGGAGAGAGGAGAGGAAGAGCTAGGTTACAATGAGTGGTTCATGGCTCTGTTCAGGGGGGGTCTTCGACCATCCACCAGAGGGCAGAGAGGGGGGTGAGTGCCTACTCCAACTACTGCTGGATGGCCAGACCATGGCGGAGTACGCGCTCACCTTTCGGACAGTGGCAGCATCCAGAGGATGGAATGAGCCGGCACTCCGCACCCTATTCAGAAGAGGATTGCGCGAAGAGGTCCAGACGGAGTTGGAGTGCCGAGACGACAACCTATCCTTGGACGCCCTCATCGCGATGGCCATCCGTCTGGATAACCGTCTTGGGGAGCGTCGGTACCCCCTTCGCCTCTCTCCCTCCTCCGTTGATCATTCTGAGTCAGAGCCTGAACCCATGGAGGTGGGGGCCACACGTCTCCCCGCGGCCGAGCAACGCCGTCGTAGACAGCTGGGGCGCTGTCTTTTTTGCGGACAGGAGGGTCAACTGATTATGCTTTTGGGTACAGTGTAAAGCATTGGTCCCAAGGCGCTAATGTGTCTCTACCTGAATGAATGCTGTCAATGAATGGGCGATATAAACCAAGTAGAAACTGATAATTGTGCACATGACTTCACAATTGAATTTGACTGAACTGAATGATGAGGTAGAGGAAGAAGAGGGTGATCAAATTTAGAACAATAGTGTAAGAATTGCTATTCCTCTGTCCCGCACGCACACCCAAAAAAAGACACTTATTTTTTTGTTTCTACTTTGTCAGGAGAAGCTGTAACTGGACTGTAGCATATTACTTACTAAAACTGTTGTTACACTAAGGTTTTTATTCTAAGTGAAATGAAAATGTTCCATGATATTCTTAAAATATATGTGTTGACTGAATTTTAAGCAGCAAGTGATGTCTGCTAAATAAACAAGTCGATGGTGCAGTCATATGGCCTCGGCTACTTGGCACAGATACAATACAACTCAAAAAAAGCAATTTGGCTGTGGAATAATGTAGCCATATAAATGAGGAGTAAGCATATTATTTTGCTCAATCACATACAGTATAGGCAACTCCAAACGCCCGCAGAGGTTGTGAAATACAGTATGAACATGAGACTCACATGTTCATTTATTGTTTAATTATTCAAGGATCCTTTGTTTTTTCGTTTTATAAATAAAATGCTTGAAGAATGAATGATATATATTGAAGAAGCATTTGAAAGAAAACACTTTGGAGATTATGGGGAAATTATCAGACCAAATATGAGGACACAACAATTCACCTGATACAAGACTAAAGTTAGAAATGTATCAATATCACAGACCTGATTTGCCCTAATGAAAAATGCATCAACCCCCTACAAATATGCAAATGTGTTATAATCAAATCAACCTCATAATAGGTAATAATTTATATATTTCCAAAAGAAAGAAGCATATACAGTATACAGTGGGGGAAAAAAGTATTTAGTCAGCCACCAATTGTGCAAGTTCTCCCACTTAAAAAGATGAGAGAGGCCTGTAATTTTCATCATAGGTACACATCAACTATGACAGACAAAATGAGAAAGAAAAATCCAGAAAATCACATTGTAGGATTTTCTATGAATTTATTTGCAAATTATGGTGGAAAATAAGTATTTGGTCAATAACAAAAGTTTCTCAATACTTTGTTATATACCCTTTGTTGGCAATGACACAGGTCAAACGTTTTCTGTAAGTCTTCACAAGGTTTTCACACACTGTTGCTGGTATTTTGGCCCATTCCTCCATGCAGATCTCCTCTAGAGCAGTGATGTTTTGGGGCTGTCGCTGGGCAACACAGGCTTTCAACTCCCTCCAAATATTTTCTATGGGGTTGAGATCTGGAGACTGGCTAGGCCACTCCAGGACCTTGAAATGCTTCTTACGAAGCCACTCCTTCGTTGCCCGGGCGGTGTGTTTGGGATCATTGTCATGCTGAAAGACCCAGCCACGTTTCATCTTCAATGCCCTTGCTGATGGAGGGAGGTTTTCACTCAAAATCTCACGATACATGGCCCCATTCATTCTTTCCTTTACACGGATCAGTCGTCCTGGTCCCTTTGCAGAAAAACAGCCCCAAAGCATGATGTTTCCACCCCCATGCTTCACAGTAGGTATGGTGTTCTTTGGATGCAACTCAGCATTCTTTGTCCTCCAAACACGACGAGTTGAGTTTTTACCAAAAAGTTCTATTTTGGTTTCATCTGACCATATGACATTCTCCGAATCCTCTTCTGGATCATCCAAATGCACTCTAGCAAACTTCAGACGGGCCTGGACATGTACTGGCTTAAGCGGGGACACATCTGGCACTGCAGGATTTGAGTCCCTGGCGGCGTAGTGTGTTACTGATGGTAGGCTTTGTTACTTTGGTCCCAGCTCTCTGCAGGTCATTCACTAGGTCCCCCCGTGTGGTTCTGGGATTTTTGCTCACCGTTCTTGTGATCATTTTGACCCCACGGGGTGAGATCTTGCGTGGAGCCCCAGATCGAGGGACATTATCAGTGGTCTTGTATGTCTTCCATTTCCTAATAATTGCTCCCACAGTTGATTTCTTCAAACCAAGCTGCTTACCTATTGCAGATTCAGTCTTCCCAGCCTGGTGCAGGTCTACAATTTTGTTTCTGGTGTCCTTTGACAGCTCTTTGGTCTTGGCCATAGTGGAGTTTGGAGTGTGACTGTTTGAGGTTGTGGACAGGTGTCTTTTATACTGATAACAAGTTCAAACAGGTACCATTAATACAGGTAACGAGTGGAGGACAGAGAAGCCTCTTAAAGAAGAAGTTAAAGGTCTGTGAGAGCCAGAAATCTTGCTTGTTTGTAGGTGACCAAATACTTATTTTCCACCATAATTTGTAAATAAAATCATAAAAAATCCTACAATGTGATTTTCTGGATTTTCTTCCCTCAATTTGTCTGTCATAGTTGACGTATACTTATGATGACAATTACAGGCCTCTCTCATCTTTTTAAGTGGGAGAACTTGCACAATTGGTGGCTGACTAAATACTTTTTTTCCCCACTGTATGTTCATCAACATCTTTATGTTTTCGTTAATAAAATAATGATAAAGACTTTCAAAATGCAGATGTTTATTTCAACTACATCGCAACTACATTTTAGTTGCACTTGCCCCCAGCTACACGACCACGGGAAAAACTTTGCTGAGATGATCAATGTATTTGTTGCATTTTTGTATCGTCAGTTTCTCAAGCCAAAACGTCTTGATGGCCTTCACAAGTTAATCTTTGCTTGTAGCCTTGGCAGAGTTACAGATTAATAGTTTCAGTTGATGCCAAACAAGTTTGAATGGGTTTAAATCAGGGGAACTACATGTAGAGATGAAAAATATATTTTTAGATATACTGTAGGCCTACCATAGGTGAGGTGAATCTCACTAGTGTTGAGTAATGTGCTGTGAAAAAGTGTTGTAGGTCTACTTACTCTGCTGGCGTCTTGACCCAGTTTATGCCATCATTTGCAATGCAATCCCTGGTGGCAGTGTGTTTTGGGTCATTGTCTGCATTTGGGAGAGATCGCTCATCATCATAGCTAGAGTATGTGCTACAGCATAATCAAAGTGAGAACAATGGGAGGTCTGCTGTATTCTTATGGCCTATTGCAACCTGGAGTCACACCTTTCCAGTACTCCGCCATTAACACAGTTACCATAAAACAATTATCTATTAATCTCAGAATGTTTTAATTGAGACCAAAGAGAACAGACGGAACGGACATACACTACCAGTCAAAAGTTTTAGAACACCTACTCATTCAAGGGTTTTTCTTTATTTTTACTATTTTCTACATTGTAGAATAATAGTGAAGACATCAAAACTATGAAATAACACATATGGAAATATGTAGTAACCAACAAAGTGTTAAACAAATCAAAATATATTTTATATTTGAGATTCTTCAAATTGCCACCCTTTGCCTTGATGACAGCTTTGCACACTCTTGGCATTCTCTCAACCAGCTTCATGAGGTAGTCACCTGGAATGCATTTCAATTAACAGGTGTGCCTTCTTAAAAGTTACAGTTTTAATTTAGTGAGGGAAAAAAGTATTTGATACCCTGCTGATTTTGTACGTTTGCCTACTGACAAAGAAAAGATCAGTCTATAATTTTAATGGTAGGTTTATTTGAACAGTGAGAGACAGAATAAATAAAACAATCCAGAAAATGCATGTCAAAAATGTTATAAATTGATTTGCATTTTAATGAGGGAAATAAGTATTTGACCCCCTCTCAATCAGAAAGATTTCTGTCTCCCAGGTGTCATTTATACAGGTAACGAACTGAGATTAGGAGCACACTCTTAAAGGGAGTGCTCCTAATCTCAGCTTGTTACCTGTATAAAAGACACCTGTCCACAGAAGCAATCAATCAATCAGATTCCAAACTCTCCACCATGGTCAAGACCAAATAGCTCTCCAAGGATGTCAGGGACAAGGTTGTAGACCTACACAAGGCTGGAATGGGCTACAAGACCATCGCCAAGCAGCTTGGTGAGAAGGTGACAACAGTTGGTGCGATTATTCACAAATGGAAGAAACACAAAAGAACTGTCAATCTCCCTCGGCCTGGGGCTCCATGCAAGATCTCACCTCGTGGAGTTCAATGATCATGAGAACGGTGAGGAATCACCCCAGAACTACACGGGAGGATCTTGTCAATGGTCTCAAGGCAGCTGGGACCATAGTCACCAAGAAAACAATTGGTAACACACTACGCCGTGAAGGACTGAAATCCTGCAGCGCCCGCAAGGTCCCCCTGCTCAAGAAAGCACATATACAGGGCCGTCTGAAGTTTGCCAATGAACTTCTGAATGATTCAGAGGAGAACTGGTTGAAAGTGTTGTGGTCAGATGAGACCAAAATCGAGCTCTTTGGCATCAACTCAACTCGCCGTGTTTGGAGGAGGAGGAATGCTGCCTATGACCCCAAGAACACCATCCCCACCGTCAAACATGGAGGTGGAAACATTATGCTTTGGGGGTGTTTTTCTGCTAAGGGGACAGGACAACTTCACCGCATCAAAGGGACGATGTACCGTCAAATCTTGGGTGAGAACCTCCTTCCTTCAGCCAGGGAATTGAAAATGGGTTGTGGATGGGTATTCCAGCATGACAATGACCCAAAACACACGGCCAAGGCAAATAAAGAAGTGGCTCAAGAAGAAGCACATTAAGATCCTGGAGTGGCCTAGCCAGTCTCCAGACCTTAATCCCAATAGAAAATCTGTGGAGGGAGCTGAAGGTTCGAGTTGCCAAACGTCAGCCTCGAAATCTTAATGACTTGGAGAAGATCTGCAAAGAGGAGTGGAACTAAATCCCTCCTGAGATGTGTGCAAACCTGGTGGCAAACTACAAGAAACGTCTGACCTCTGTGATATTTTTGTTGCTATTCTGTCTCTCACTGTTCAAATAAACCTACCATTAAAATTATAGACTGATCATGTCTTTGTCAGTGGGCAAACGTACAAAATCAGCAGGGGATCAAATACTTTTTTCCCTCACTGTATCTAACTCTATCACTCCAGTATCCCTGCACATTGTAAATATGGTATTTGAACTGACCCTGTACGTAGCTTACTAACTTCTCGTGTTCTTCTTATTTCTTAGTTTTAGTTATGGTATGTTTAGTTTGTTTACGGAGTTAGTTTGTTTACGGGGAGACAGGGCCAGGGTCGGGGCCAGTGATGAGTGTGAAGTGGGGCCCCCCTGGGGTTGGCTTCTGGGCTGAATACATGGAATCCACCCCCTCTGGGTGCCCCACATGGCAATTCTCACCTGGCCCAGGTGTGCTCCCCTCATTTTTGTCTATGCATTGTAGGCAGGCCCACATTATTTTACCGATGCAGGTCTCGTTTTGGTGTAGGCTCCGTGTCCATGCCCATCATGAAATGAGAGATGAGAACCTCTGTGAATACCGGTTAACCTCGTATTTAGAAATGATCTGAAACCTTTTAAAATTGCTTGTTTTCCGTTTCATATGTTCAACACTCTCTTAGGCCTACTATAATGAAGGCTGGTTCAACAGAAATACGTTATTTTTTTATCCTGCCGATTTTATGATTTCATTACATTTTACTTTTATTTAATGTTTATTGTTGTTGTTTAAAAAAAAAGATTGCTTGCTTTTCGTTTAATTTGATTACAACCAAACTTATTAGAATTATTCACCTTTATTGATTTTATCATGACAACGTCCATGGCGCGCTTGCAATGCAACTTCTGGATATGTGTGAATGCGATCTGATCTGTAAGATGGTTCCGATTATGTTAATAAAACACAGGCCTATTTGGGAGCAGTATAACGGTGAGTGGACATTCTCCATTTCTCTTTATGTTGGATCTTTGTCCACTTACTGTGAAAAGTTTGTATGTGCGTAAAACCCTCCATAGTCTGTGTTGTTTAAATATTATATGCCCAGTGGGAGAAATGATGGTGCTTGAAAGTGTGACATAGCCTATTTAAAACAAGTATTTTTTTGGGGGGGGGGAATTATTCGTTCTCTTTTTAGTCCTTATCAATAATGAATTTAATCTTGCTTATTGACAATGTTTGGCATGTCCATGCTCAGCCATAATGCAATTTACAGTAGGCCTAGACCCTACTGTGCTTTCAGAAACTATTCAGACCCCTTCACTTTTTCCATATTTTGTTACGTTATAGCCTTATTCTAAAATTGATTAAATTGTTTTTTTTTCGGCCTCCCGAGTGGCGCAGCGGTCTTAGGCGCAGACATTTTTTGGTACCCTTCCACAGATCTGTACCTCGACTAGGGCTGTGGCGGTCACTAAATTTCGTCAGCCGGTGATTGTCAAGCAAACAACTGTCGGTCTCACGATAACTGATCGTTAATTAATATAAACACATTTAGCATCTCCTGGCTTCCACACATTGCCTGCAAGCCACTGATGCAGACCTTTGGAACATCTACATTTAAAAACTCTAATAAATCCATGTAATATAGCCTACACCTTCACAATAAATCCATTATTTATTTTAGACAGGTCTAAAGAAGCATGATATGAAGAAAATGTATTCTATTTCAGAAGAACAGAATAGCATACTCTGAGTTGTTCTTATGTTAGGTCCTGATCTGGCTATGGCAAATGGCTGTGGGCTACACTGGTTCATTTAGATTTGCTTAGAATTCTGTGGCATTATTTTATAATATGAAGAATACAATTGAATAAAGCTGAATGAAATATAAAGGATAGTTTCTCCAAACGATTTGAGGGAGTGCGCACATGCGGCTATTCTGTGTTGAGCGGGGATCGGACACTTTTTTTCAATTTTCGCCTAAAATGACATAACCAAATATAACTACCTGTAGCTGTCACGATCGTTGGAGGAAGTGGACCAATGCGCAGCGTGATGAGTGAACATACTTTTATTTGATTCACCACACGAAACAAAACGATACGTGAAGTCCTAGGTAACAGACACAAACCATACATGGAACAAGATCCCACAAAACACTGTGGAAAACAGGCTGCCTAAGTATGGTTCCCAATCAGAGACAACAAGCAACAGCTGATACTCGTTGCCTCTGACATAAACCGAACAGGGGAGGGCTGGGTGGGCATTCCTCCTCAGAGGCGGTTCCGGCTCCGGGCCTGACCACCACCCTCCGTAGCGCCCCTGGTCCGGTCTGGCCCCGCTGGCTGGAGCTGGACTGGACATCGGTGGAGCGGATTGCTTAGGCTCCGATGTGGAGCAGCTGACCGGTACCTGACCAGGCACCGGTGACCCAGGCACGGGCTGTGCCGGACTGACGACGCGCACCACAGGCTTGGTGCGGGGAGCAGGAACGGGCCGGACCGGGCTGATGACGCACACCACAGGCTTGGTGCGGGGAGCAGGAACAGGCCGGGCCGGGCTGGCGACGCGCACCATTGGCTTGGTGCGGGGAGCAGGAACAGGCCGGGCTGGCGACGCGCACCATTGGCTTGGTGCGGGGAGCAGGAACAGGCCGGGCCGGGCTGGCGACGCGCACCATAGGCTTGGTGCGAGAGGCAGGAACAGGCCGGACCGGGCTGGCGACGCGCATCACAGGCTTGGTGCGAGGGACAGGAACAGGCCGGACCGCACTGGGAACACACACCACTGGCCTTACCCAGGGATCAGGAACGGGCCGGACCGGACAGGCAACACACCTCAGTACCTCTCGCCGTGCCTCTACATTTTCCTTCCCTCTACTCGCCAATGGCTCCCGTAACCCGGTGGCCTTCTCTCCTCGTCCACTAACTCGCCCCTTATCTGCCTCCAGCAGCCCCGTCGTCCACGGTGTGAGCCCCCCCCTAAAAATGTATTGGGTTTGTCTCTCCCCCGTGGCTATGGCCTCCATGGCTCTCGCCAGACTCTCCCTCTTCTGCTCCCAAGTCCAACCTCTCTCCTCCTCATGCGGCTTGACCCAGTCGAGGTTGATATCCATTAGAGTCCTCTCTGGCGTTGGCTCCTGGACACGCTGCTTGACCCAGTCGAGGTGGACATCCATCAGAGTCACCTCTGGCGTTGGCTCCTGGACACGCTGCTTGGTCCAGTTATGGTGGGATCTTCTGTCACGATCGTTGGAGGAAGTGGACCAATGCGCAGCGTGATGAGTGAACATACTTTTATTTGATTCACCACACGAAACAAAACAACAAAACGATACGTGAAGTCCTAGGTAACAGACACAAACTATACACGGAACAAAATCCCACAAAACACTGTGGAAAACAGGCTGCCTAAGTATGGTTCCCAATCAGAGACAACAAGCAACAGCTGATACTCGTTGCCTCTGATTGAGAACCACCCCGGCCAACACAGAAACACATGAGCTAGATAATCAACCTAGAACACCAAACACACAGAAACAACACACCCTGGCTCAACATAACAGAGTCCCAGAGCCAGGGCGTGACAGTAGCTCAGGACCTGAAGCAAGGATATGCATATTCTTGATACCATTTCAAAGGAAACATTTTGAAGTTTGTGGAAATGTGAAATTAATGTAGGAGAATATAACACATAAGATCTGGTAAAAGATAATACAAACAAAAAAACTTGCGTTTTCTATAAAAAAATTTGGTCCATCATCTTTGAGACACAAGAGAAAGGCCACAATATAATATTGCAGTTTAGGCTCAATTTAGATTTTGACCACTAGATGACAGCAGTGTGTGTGCAAAGTTTCAGATTGATCCAGTGAAGCGTTGCAATACTGGACTATTTTGTATCAAGTCTGCCCAAATGTGCCGAATTGGTCAATTGATACATTTTCAAGTACATAACTAAAGAGAACATACAAAAATGATATGGTAATACAAAATGTAAGTTTACACACTCCCAGGAATGTCATACATTATGGATCATTAGCTTATACACTAACTTTCACACATCTAGATGGCCGGGCGGGGTGGGTGTGGAGCCAGAAACAGCTAGGGTTCAAACTATAGAACCCAGTTCCCTACATTTGAATATAAAAATTGATTTTATCAAACAAAACTATGTTACATTTTATCTCTGGGACCCTTAGAATGACAAATCAGAGCAAGATTACTGAATGTAAGTACATTATTTACCTTCAGAGGTGAATGTATCAAACCAGATGCTTTCTGCCCATATAAGACATGTCTATATCCTGGAAAGTTTGCTGTTACTTACAACAGTCATGCTAATCACATTAGCGCACGTTAGCTCAACTGTCCCGTATATGGGACACCAATCCCGTAGAGGTTAAACACATGACTTTCACACTTTTATATGGAATGGAGAGTCCCCACCACTATGGGGAGCTAGTCTTCTCTTTCTCATTGGTGCAACATGAAGGAGAATGAGGGCGAATGATTTTGATAGAGAGAGGCAGAGAAAGGGAGAGGGGGTAGAAAGGGAGGGAGAGCCTAAACAGTATAGTCGTCTGACAAAGCGAGATCTGATTAGAAGCATTAGCAGAACCCCAATTCACAAGCTAGACAGACAGACCGCATGAAAGACATTGAGACATGCAGACAAAGACACAGACAAATACCAAAAATAAGAGACCACTCGGCCCCATACACACATAGACACATACATTAGCAACGTACACACTCACACATGCACATTTGCCAATGATATACTGTACAAAGTGGTATCATTCACAGGTGAGTTCGTAAAATTGCCATACCTCAACATGCTACAAATGTTCACACTAAACTGTTAATTTAAAATAATAACCTATGAAAGCCCTGCTAAATGAGTTACTGAGTCCCAGCACACTTGATTATGTTAGGACCTCCCTACACTGAACACATACTCTTACATACACACACACACACACACTAGGTGTGTAAAGACCGAGGCACCCCGTTTAGTGTGTACCTTAATTACTACAAACACACTCTTGAGAGTGGATGATTGAGTGAGGTCTTGGATGGTTCCTCTGTGAGAGTGTTTGAGTGTGTGTGTGTGTATGTGTTTTTGTGTGTGTGTAGGTGCATGCATGTTTGTGCATGTGTGCATACATTCGCGTGTCTGTGTGAGTGCCTGCTTGCATTTACAGTGCCTTCAGAAAGTGTTCACGCCCCTTGACTTTTCCCACATTTTGTTGTGTTACAGCCTGAATTTAAAATTGATTAAATGTAGATGTTTTGTACCTGGCCTACACAAAATATTGTACGTCAAAGTGGAATTATGTTTTTCTAAACTTTTACAAATTAATCAAAAATGAGAAGCTGAAATGTCAATAATTATTCAACCCCCTTTTTTATGGCAAGCCTAAATATGTTTAGTGGTAAAAATGTGCTTAACAAGTCACATAGTAAGTTGCATGGGCTCACTCTGTGTGCAATAATAGTGTTTAACATGATTTTTGAATGACTACCTCATCTCTGTACCTCCAGGCTGTGTAAGGGCTATTTGACCAAGAAGGAGAGTGATGGAGTGCTGCATCAGATGACCTGGCCTCCACAATCACCCGACCTCAACCCAATTGAGATGGTTTGGGATGAGTTGGACCACAGAGTGAAGGAAAAGCAGCCAACAAGTACTCATCAAATGTGGGAACTCCTTCAAGACTGTTGGAAAATCATTCCAGGTGAATCTGTTTGAGAGAATGCCAAGAGTGTGCAAAGCTGTCATCAAGGCAAAGGGTGGCTACTTTGAAGAATCTAAAATGTAAAATATATTTTGATTTGTTTAACACTTTTTTGGTTACTACATGATTCCATATGTGTTATTCCATAGTTTTGATTTCTTCACTATTATTCTACAATGTAGAAAATAGAAAAAATAAGGAAAAACCCTTGAATGAGTAGGTGTGTCCAAACTTTTGACTGGTTCTATATATATATATATATACACACAACTAAATGTGGAATAAGTCAAGGGGTATGAATACTCTCTGAAGGCACTGTATATGTGTCTGTGTGAGCATGCAAGTGCATTCATGTGTGTGCGCATGTGTGTGTAGACCTCAATCTATCGGCTGATGATGCTGAGAGCTGAACTGGCCCAGGAGGAAAGCAAACAGTGCCTGCGAGAGGGAGGGACCAGACCCCCAGAAAGTACAGCACACTATCCAGCCCAAAGAGAAAACATACAGTACATTATACATGCCTTTAACTTTTAGAATAATAATATCTTACAAACTGTCAGCTGTAGAGGCTGGTAGAGGACAACATGCAACTCTACTTCTCTCTTTCTTCTCCTCTTTCTCTTATTATTCTTAGGGGTTGAAACTGCAATTATTTTATGCTGACCGCTGCAGAATCCCAATAAATTAAATAATCATGACTTTTAAATAAATATACATATTTTCTGTATTTAGACTGTGCTTTTTATTATTTCGCTCTGCCCTGCTTTTGGTGTGGCCTGGCTCTGGAATATTAAATATTTATCCATTCCTTGGAGCTGATCACTCACTCTCTTCTCACCGGGCTGGGTTTCGAAAACAGAGGAGCATGCTGACATGGGAGTTCTTGGGAAGGTTGAACACCAGGCGAGCTGCGGTGTTCTGGATAAGTTGCAGAGAAGAGGAGAGGGCCTAGAACCAAGCCCTGGGGGACACCAGTGGTGAGAGCACATGGTGCAGACACAGATCCTGGTGCAGACACAGAAGGTCTCCAGAGATGATCTGGAGAAGGGATGGTGTCGAGCGGGCAGGTTGTCGGACGGCCGGACATCACTAGTCGCAGGATTTCATCTGGAGAGAGAGGGGAGAAAGAGGTCAAGGTGTAGGGTAGTTTTGTGTGAATGGGACCAGGGGACTCAATAGGTTGATGTTGTCAACTTTCTTTTCAGAGGCAGGAGTGAGGGGGTGGAAGATAAAGGAGGGAGGAGAAGGTGGGAAATAGTTTCATAGGGTTAGAGGCAGAAGCTTCAAATTTAGAGTGATAGAAAGTGGCTTTAGCAGTGGATACAGAGGAAGAGAAGGTAGAGAGGAGGGAGTGAAAGGATGATAGGTCCTCCGGAAGTTTAGTTCTGTAAGCTCTCAATGAGTCACTCAGCCATGGAGCAGGAGGGGAGTGTTGAGCCGGCCGGGAGGAAAGGGGACAGTGAGAGTCATAGGATTCAGAAAGGGAAGAGATTAGGGTTACAGAGGCAGAATCAGGAGAAAGCAGGGAGAAGGATTTAGCAGAAGGGAGAGATGATAGGTTAGAAGAGGAGAGAGAGCAAAGATTGCAATGGCGCATGACCATCTGGGTAGGGGCTGAGTGGGTACGGTTGGAGGAGAGGGAGACAGAAAAGGAAACAAAGTAGTGATCAGAGGCCTGGAGGGGGGTTGGAGTGAGATTAGTAGGCGAACAACATCTAGTAGATGACGTCAAACACATTGCCTGGGAGGGGACTGAGAAAATGTGAGGTCAAAAGAGGAAAGGAGTGGAAAGAAATGAATTGAAGGCAGACGTCAGGAGGTAAAAGACGTGCAGTACAATGAGTGATGAACCATCATCAGGAAATGAGTTTATCAAAGTGTCAAGCTCATTGAGGAACACTCTAAGGGCACCTGGTGGGCAATAGATGACAACAATGTTAAGTGTGAGTGGACAAGTGACAGGCTACTGGGAAGACAGACAATACTTAAAATAGATGGCCCTAGCTAGCAAAAAGACAGTACTAGACAACGACAGATTAAGACAACAATGATATTTATCACTCCTAGAAATTGAAGCGCACTGAGATGGAGCCTGAGAAGCTGGTTAAATACTCAGAAAACAGGTGAAATCACTCCCCCTCCAATACAGCCACTGATGACCAAAACAAAAGCTAAAACAAAACTTTATTTTGCTCTGTATAAAAAAAGCTCAATCTTACCATGTCAGCGGTGCTCTGACACAATGGGGATTTCAACGTGATAGAATGCATTTGCCACCACCAGGAGGACGGCGGGCCTTTCTAGCAGTGAGCCCATGGAATGCGGTCATGACCAAGGCTCCAGTGGGTCTCTCTGAGCATGGCTGTGTGTGTGTGTTTGTGTGTGTGTGCCCATTCATGCATGCATCAAAACAAATACAATTTTATTGGTCACTTTCACATATTTTGCAGATGTTATCACAGGTGCAGCGAAATGCTTATGTTTCTAGCTCCATTAGTGCAGTAATACCTCACAATACAAAACAATACACACAAATCCCAAAAAATAGAAAGAAAAAATATATCAGAATGAGCAATGTCAGAGTCTGTGATATAAATATACACTTAAGTAAACTGAACTCTCTGTCATGTGGTGTGGAGCCTTCCCAGTGCTAGCTGTGCCACTAGAGATCCTGGTTCAAATCCAGGCTCTGTTGTAGCCGGCCGTGACCAGGGGGCGCACAATTGGCCGAGGGTAGGGGAGGGAATGGCCGGCAGGGATGTAGCTCAGTTGGTAGAGCATGGCGTTTGCAATGCCAGGGTTGTGGGTTTGATTCCCACGGGGGGCCAGTTTGAAAAAAAAAAAAAAACATTTAAAAAATGTATGCACTCACTAACTGTAAGTCGCTCTGGATAAAAGAATCTGCTAAATGACGTAAATGTTCCAGGTAATGTTTTTCCACTCCTCAATTCTCCAGTGTTGGTGATCGCGTGACCACATCTTCTTGTTTTTAGCTGATAGAAGTGGAACCCGGTGTGGTCGTCGGCTGCAATAGCCCATCCGTGACAAGGCACCGACAATCATACCACGATCAAACTCACTTAGGTCACTCAATCGAACAGTATCTGAATGCGTCAATGCCTGTCTACCTGCTTTATATAGGAAGCCACAGCCACGTGACTCACTGTCTGTAGGAGCTATCCATTTTCGTGAACGGGGTGGTGTACCTAATAAACTTCCGGTGAGTGTATATGTATATGATGGTGTGTATAGACAGTATGGACGGTATATGAATAGAAAAGGTGTGTACAGCAGTATTTATATAGGATGAGCCTTGACTAGAATACAGTATATACATTTGAAGTGGGTAAAACAGTATGTAAATATTATTAAAGTGGCCAATCTTCAATGACAATGTACAGTGCATTCGGAAAGTATTCAGACCCCTTGACTTTTTCCACATTTTGTTACGTTACAGCCTTATTCTAAAATGGATTTAAAAGTTTTTTTATCTCATCAATCTAAACACAATACCCCATAATGACAAAGCAAAAACAGGTTTTTTATTAAAAATATAAAACGGAAATATAACATTTACATACGTTTTCAGACCCTTTACTCAGTACTTTGTTGAAGCACCTTTGGCAACGATTACAGTCTCGAGTCTTCTTTGGTATGACGCTACAAGCTTGGCACATCCTCTCAAGCTCTGTCAGGTTGGATGGGGAGCGTTGCTGCACAGCTATTTTCAGGTCTCTCCAGAAATGTTCGATCAGGTTCAAGTCCGGGCTCTGGCTGGGCCACTAAAGGACATTCAAAGTCTTGTCCCGAAGCCACTCCTGTGTTGTATTGGCTGTGTTCTTAGGGTCGTCGCCCTGTTGGAAGGTGAACCTTCGCCCCAGTCTGAGGTCCTGATCGCTCTGGAGCAGGTTTTCATCAAGGGTCTCTCTGTACTTTGCTCCGTAAATCTTTCCCTCGATCCTGACTGGTCTCCCAGTCCCTGCCGCTGAATACATCCCCACAGCATGATGCTGCCACCACCATGCTTCACTGTAGGGATGGTGCCAGGTTTCCTCCAGACGTGACACTTGGCATTCAGGCCAAAGAGTTCAATGTTGGTTTCATCAGACCAGGAATCTTGTTTCTCATGGTCTGAGAGTCCTTTAGGTGCCTTTTGGCAAACTGCAAGTGGAACTCTGGAGCTCTGTCAGAGTGACCATCAGGTTCTTGGTCACCTCCTTGACCAAGGCCCTTCTCCCCCCGATTGTTCAGTTTGGCCGGGCAGCCAGCTCTAGGAAGAGTCTTGCTGGTTCCATACCTCTTCCATTTAAGAATGATGGAGGCCACTGTGTTCTTGGGCACCTTCAATGCTGCAGAAAGTTTTTGGTACCCTTCCCCAGATATGTGCCTAGACACAATCCTGTCTCGGATCTCTACGGACAATTCCTTCGACCTCATGGCTTGGTTTCTGCTCTGACATGCACTGTCAACTGTGGGACCTTATATAGACAGGTGTGTGCCTTTCCAAATCATGTCCAATCAATTGAATTTACCACAGGTGGACGCCAATCAAGTTGTAAAAACATCTTAAGGATGATCAATGGAAACATGATGCACCTGAGCTCAATTTCGAGTCTCATAGCAAAGGGTCTGAATACTTATGTAAATAAGGTATTTCTGTTTTCGCTTTGTCATTATGGGGTATTGTGTGTAGATTGATGAGGACAATTTTTTATTTAATCAATTTTAGAATAAGGCTGTAACATAACAAAAGTGGAAAAAGTCAAGGGATCTGAATACTTTCCGAATGTACTGTACATCGGGAAGCAGTCTCTAAGGTCTAGGGCAGAGTACCAGGAGGTAGCTGGCTAGTAACAGTGACTAAGTTCAGGGCAGGGTACTAGGCGGAGGCCGGCTAGTGGTGACTATTTAACAGTCGGATGTCCTGGAGATAGAAGCTGTTTTTCAGTCTCTCGGTCCCAGCTTTGAAGCACCTGCACTGTTTTTCAGTCTCCGTCTTCTAGATGGTAGCGGGGTGAACAGGCCATGGCTCAGGTGGCTGAGGTCCTTGATGATCTTCTTGGCCTTCCTGTTGCACCGGGTGCTGTAGATGTCCTGGAGGGCAGGCACTGTGCCCCCGTGAAACGTTGGGCTGAGCACACCACCCTCTGGAGAGCCCTGAGGTTGTGGACGGTGCAATTGCTGTACCAGGCGGTGATACAGTCCAAGGAATGCTCTCAATGGTGCATCTATAGAAGTTTGTGAGGGTCTTAAGAGCCAAGCAAAATTTCTTCAGTTTACTGAGATTGAAGAGGTGCTGTTGCGCGTTCACCACACTGTCTGTGGAGGGGGCTGAGCATACACCCTTGTGAGGCCCCCGTGTTAAGGATCAGCGTAGTGGAGGTGTTGTTGCCTACCTTCACCACTTGGGGTCGGCCCGTCAGGAAGTCCAGGACCCAGTTGCACAGGGCAGGGTTCAGACCCAGGGACCTGAGCTTAGTGATGAGCTTGGAGGGCACTATAGTGTTGAAGGCTGAGCTGTAGTCGATGAACAGCGTTCTTACATAGGTATTCCTCTTGTCCAGATGGGATAGGGCAGTGTGCAGTGTGATGGCAATTGTGTCATCCATGGATCTGTTGGGGCGGTCTGTAAATTGTAGTGGGTCTAGGGTGTCGGGTAAGGTGGCGGTGATATGATCCTTAACTAGCCTCTCAAAGTACTTCATGATGACAGAAGTGAGTGCTAGTCATTTAGTTCAGTTACCTTTGCTTTCTTGGGTACAGGAACAATGGTAGAGATCTTGAAGCAAGTGGGGAAAACAGACTGTGATAGGCAGAGATTGAATATGTCCGTAAACACTCCAGTCAGCTGGTCTGCACATGCTCTGAGGACGCGGCTTGGGACGCTGTCTGGGCCGAAGGGTTAACACGCTTAAATGTCTCACCCACGTCGGCCACTGAGAACGAGAGCTCACAGTCCTCATGAGCGGCATTGGCCCGCATCGGCGGCACTGTGTTTTCCTTGAACAGGCGAAGAACAGTGGAGGCTGCTGAGGGGAGGACGGGTCATAATAATGGCTGGAAAGGAGCGAATGGAATGGCATCAAACACATGGAAACCATGTGTTTGACGTATTTGATACCATTCCACTTATTCCGCTCCACCGCTCCACCATTACCACGAGTCCATCCTCACCAATTAAAGTGCTACCAAACTCCTGTGGTGAAGAATATGTTTAGCTTGCCCGGGAGCAAGATCAATAACAGCAATAACATCTGAGCAACATCTGCTAAATATGTGTATGTGACCAATAACATTTGATCTGATTTGAGGAATCGGTGTCCGCGTATTGGCTGGCTTTCCGAATCCCTTCCGTGATTGTCTGGTGTCCATGCCACATACGTTTCATGTCTGAGCCATTGAATTGCGACTCCACTTTGTCCCTGTACTGTCGTTTTGCCTGTTTGCATAGCTGGTCTGTTTGTACATGTCCATGTTCCCAGTCACCTTGCATTGGTTAAATGCGGTGGTTTTCGCTTTCAGTTTTGCACAAATGCTGCCATCTATCCACGGTTTTTGGTTTGGATAAGTTCTAATGGTCAGTGGGAACAACATCCTCTATGCACTTCCTGATTAACTCTTGGAACATATCCCAGTCCACGTGATCAAAACAATCTTAAAGCATCTGTGTGTGTGTGTGTGTGTGTTTATCCCTGTTTATCCCTGCTATCATCTTTATCTCGCTCATAGAGTGAGCCCGATGCCAGGAGACCATTACAGTGCCCGTCATGTCCTATTTACTTTATTTGTGATTAATAGGCTGTGTATTTGCAATGAGAAGCACATTCGGTCTGAGAAAAAGATTACTTCCTTCATCTAAAATCGCACTGAATATGTTCCCGCTCGTCTTGACTTGAGACTTTTCCGTAGCCTGCCACATGGACAGGGTGAGATATGCCAGTGCATCCGAAGTAGTATACATCTGCAAACAAACGCAACCAGCTGGTCAATCGACAGACCTAAGTCTTTTCATATTCACACGTCTTTGTGTACACACACACACACACACACACACACACACACACACATGCAAGCGCACACATACACGTCGCTCACACACACACACACACACACACACTCTCTACTGTACACACAATGATCAAAAGTATATTGTTAAATCTTCTTGCGCAATGGAGGCTGTACGAACTACGCATAGAATGTGACAGTTCCTCCTTATAGGTCCAATTCTCTATAGGGGGAGGATTACAGACGCATCATAAAACAAAGTCTGAAATCAGTTAGCTCTTAAAGCAGCCAGATCATTTCAAGAGACCTTTCATTTTCAGGAACCTTGCTCAACTCCTTGTGTAAACGTTGTACTACACAAGACAATCACATTTCACTATAATGGATGGGTTTACTAGTCTCAGCTTGAAGAGTTGCTCTTGGGATTTGATTATGAGGATGTGGCACTCCACTTGTTGCTTGGGTTGCTATAAATAAGACAGAAAAACATTGCGTTACCAAGGGTTTACAGCACACCAGTAAGCACTCAATAATGAAGATTCATATGTGAAGATTTTATAGATAGATAATGTCACATCATACATATTAATTATTTACATGTTACAGGTCGAAGTGTAACTGCCCACTGGGCACAGATGTCAATTCAACTTCTATTCCACATTGGTCCAACATAATTTAATTGAAATGATGTGGAAACAACATTGATTCAACCAGTGTGTGCCCAGTGGGTGAGTTCAATTGGTGACCTCACTCCTAAGCTTAAAATGCCTCCACCAATGCCATCAAATTGCTAGTTTCTAGGTGGTGGAGCTGGCTATGTTGTTGTCAAGAGAGCGGTCACGTGTTTTTCCAAGACAGAGAATGCAAGATCAATCCCAGTAATCGGCTTGTGAGCAAGAAAGACATACTGTTAAGCAAGCAGCGTGACGTCCGTCACACAATCATTTAACTACATAAGAGCAGAATCCAAGGCACTGTGATCATCTGCTGGCCCTCTAGCGCACCGCATCTTCCCTCAAGCAACACTCTCAGCATATGGAAGAAATAGCCCTGCCTCTGGCCATAGTGGCAGCCTCTGTAAAGCTGAGGCTATGGCGATCAGTGCAGCTGCGCGAGCACAGAGGCCCCGGCATGGCTGCTACTCATTACGGGTATTCTCTCATTCCCTGCACTGAAATTTGCTATCTATCATGTGACTAGCCTGGGTTCCATCACAGCTCACACCTCCTCCTCCATCCCTCCTTCTCCCTGACAGGGGGGATCTGGGGGAATGATAGATAGTGTTCCTCCCTATGTTTAGCTCTCCATGCTCAGTCCTTGCCCTCTGTTTATTTGTGCAGGGCTGGGCCCAGCATGAGGCTGTCATTCCTCGCTGGCAAGTGCCATGTGGGGGTGCTGGGGGGTTGGATGTATGGGGAAGTAGGAGGGCTATGGGGTGGTTGATTTGGGCAAGCGAAGGTTGATATGAAGGCTTAAGTAACTAGCTATATAACTCTAGTCCCAGGCCTGAGATGTGGCCTCGGGGTCAGGGTGCTGTGCCATTAGAGGGATGGGGGTGCTGGGGAGGGAGGGACTATACAGTAAAAATCATTATATACATTTTTTGTGCATAAAATAGGCATTACATAAAGACGATTCCCAACTAGAATAAAAAAATAAAGTTAAACAACCACAAGGTATTGAAAAAGAATGACATTTGACCCCTAGTAATTTTACTTGCAACCATAACTGAAAAATTACCATACAGTATGAGGTATATACTCTAGCTCTCTTCTCTGACCACAGTCCAGCCTAAAATAATGCAGTACTGCTCTTCTCTGATAACCCAATGAACACAGACACACACAGACCCAGCAGGACTGGCCCCTGCAGGCCTGATAACATCTTGGCGCCACAGGACCACTGATGCCACGTGGCGGAGCGGGCGGGAGAGTGACTGTCAGAAATCCTCAACTAAAAAGATTACTCCACCTCTCTCTTCCTCAACCTCTATCATTCATTCGGACTCTCAATACATCTCTCTCTCTTTCTCTCAAATGCACGCACACCCTCTCCTCCAGCCTCCCCCTCCTTCTCCCTCCCTGTCGCAGAGAGGTGACCCCTATGCTGTGTTGAGGTTATTTCAAGATGGGCCTTCACAGTGCTCTCCTGTTGCCCCAGTCTGGGATGATGGAGTGGGGTTATCAGGCCAGACACCTCGCTGCTCTCCTGGGGTCCAGCCTGGGAGTCAAATCAAATCAAATCTGTACTGCATGTACATTCCATACTGTACATGCCCATACAAAGACACATTCTGGAGTTACAGTGGTGTGACCAAACCAGGGTTGCTAGTTAGTGTGCTGGAGAAGACTGCTTCTATCTGTTTTTTCTTTATGAATGGGGTTTAATCTGACTAGCTGGGAGTGAGACTGGGAGTGAGACTGGGGTGACCTGATCATCAGACATGTTCATACTGTACTGGAATGTACATGCATGCCCATACAAAGACAAATTCAGCAATGTAGAAAATATACTGTATATGGCTGAATCACATTCTGTATTTCTGACTTTGGCGTTTATCATCTATTCTATATGGTATGTTACAGTAGATTCAATGTACACTGCAACTGTTGACCGTACCACCCACTGCCAAGCCAAGTGATTGCTTCCAGTTTGTGGGAACCAGTAAAATGGCCATATTATCAGGGTTAGAACACTTTCCCACGTTGATGCATGCCTCCTTCAAAGCCAAGGAACACAGACACAGTGGCACTGTAAAAGGTGACAAGGAGCAAAAAACTAAATATGTTTGACTTCATAAACTGGCAAAACATTTAGAGAAATGGTTAGCTAAGCTCCCATCATTACACTACAGAGTACAGGGCTGAAGCCTCACTGGCTGGACAGACATGTTGACCTAACGAAGATCCAACTTGGATCGAAACGTTGTCTTTTTTTGTGCGTCTGATTAAATCACCATGGGAGCATCACAGAGTTGCAGACATTTCTTTTTTTCTTTCATATGTTCTTCTGTCCTGCATCTGATGTGCAGTTGAATGTGCATATTCTTTTTTCTTCTAATGTACAGACATTTTACCATGACAACCTGTCAAGAGCAAACATTAGTATAAAAGGGGAACTTTTTGTCAAAAGGACATTCAATACAGACCCATTCACGAGTTCGGCTTCTCGCCCTCTGACGAATATGTCGGAAGGGGTAGTAGTTGATCGAATTTGGTATGACGGTTTTTGGAGAGGATGGTAGTGTGAGGTTGTGTTTCTTTAGTGGGAGGTAAGCTTGGCTTCTTATATGGTGTTGAGTAAAGCTTAAACCATGTATTTAGATTGTAGGTAGGTATTGTAGTTAGGTATTGTAGGTAGTTTATCTAGGTAGTTATTGTAGGTTATTGTAGGTAATTATTGTAGGTAAGTATTGTATTCGGCTGAGCCCAGTGAAGCACGAGGCTAGCTAACCCACTACCTGGACCAATAAAGCTAGCTAGCTAGCGGGTAGCTACTGGTAACTATTAGCAACTGTGGATAGTTGTTTCCAATGTTATTTCACGCTTAAGAGTACCTGTAATTATCCCAGCTAGCTATCTACCATTCAGCTGTTTTTCTAACCTCATTATCAGAAGCGTTAACGTTAGGTAGTTAGTAGCTACTGTACTCGAAATGTAGCTATCTTGTTGCTACCTGGATAGCTAACTAAACAATAGCTGTAACGACCTAGCTATAATATTTGGAGACGCTTTCTCTCCGTTGGGACAGACGTGAACTGGCTGAATCGATTCAGTGGCTAGCTTTGCACTTAACTGGCTAACAGTAGCTACTAAGGGTAAGTTATAACCTACATTTATTTTTGTTTTTACATACTGGTAACCAGAGTCGTTCAAGGGAATTCGGGACATGGGTGACTAGTTAACGTTAGCTTGGCTCTCTCTGTATGTTCGTGCCGTGGGAGGAGGGGTTGGTTCGTTGGCAGGGAGCAATGGCTAGCTAGTATGCTAACTATTCTAGCTTACTAACTGGCTGAATAAGTTGACGACGTACTCACTCAAACGGTCAAAACTAACCCAAAACTTTACACAACGTTAGACACGGACACAAATGATCTGTTTGGCGTGTTAACACACTGGGGTTTGTTGTAACCAAGTATTGGTGCTAAACCGAATATTGGAGGCTGGCATGCTAGTTGGCTATGGCATCATAGGATTCGGTGCCCTGGACGGTTTTCACGGAAGAATACTGTACCAAGTTAGCTAGCTAAATAAACTAAGTTAGAGTCTATTCCTAGAAAACATTGAACCGCTGTAGTTTACAACAATTATACTTTTTAAAGTGGAAGTTGGGAGAGTTATATTTGAGTGTTTCAGTGAAACGTAAGTGAGGGAGGCTCCGCTCTCTCGCTTTCCCAGATGTTTAGTTCATTTCATTCCAATCTCCTTTGCATTATTGTAGCATGAATGGAGCAGATCTTTGATGAAAACCTGCTCCAGAGAGCTCAGGACCTCAGACTGGGGTGAAGGTTCACCTTCCAACAGGACAACGACCCTAAGCACACAGCCAAGACAATGCAAGAGTGGCTTCAGGACAAGTCTCTGAATGTCCTTGATAGCCCATTCAGAGCCCGGACTTTAACCTGATCGAACATCTCTGGAGAGACCTGAAAATAGCTGTGCAGCGACGCTCCCCATCCAACCTGAGCTGGAGAGGATCTGCAGAGAAGAATGGAAGAAACTCCCCAAATACAGGTGTGCCAAGCATCATACCCAAAAAGACTCAAGACTTTGATCGCTGCCAAAGGTCCTTCAACAAAGTACTGAGTAAGTTAAGAAATTAAGAATTAAAATAGTCTTCTTGTATAGGAACAATTCCTGTCTTCCGAAAATAGCAGAAAATAAATCCTTTAGTCAACATTCATTCCGGTTATTGACTATGGCAATATCGTCTATATGAATGCAGCTGCCACTGTATTGAAGCCATGGGACGCAGTTTATCATAGCGCATTGCGCTTTATTATGGGCGATAGGTTCAGTACACATCATATTTAAATACACAGTACAAAACCCCAAGGCAAAATGGATAGAATTGCAGGGATTTAGTCCTCATGAGCGGCGGGGGTCCACGTCGGCGGGATAGCTGGCTAGACTAATTTACCAATCAAAAAAATGTTTGACATGGGCTAATTGAGTGACTGTCAGTGACTGACATAACTAGAGAAAAACTGCTGATGCACAACCACATTTCGAATTTGCACCTTGTGTATTCTACTATTCTAACTCTCAACAGAGTTACCTACCCCCAAAGTGTTGTTTTTGGAAATTGGTCCGTGGGCCTACGAAAGAGGGGCCACGGCCTTGCGAGCTAGAGGGCTCTGCTCTGTTGATATTGATCTCTCACAGCCCGTGTTGTGATACCACTTGATGGAAGCACTGAGCAACAGGGATGACTGGAGACTTTATCTGGAAAGAAGAAGCGAGGAGGGGAAGAAAGCTTGGATTCATCCTCGATTACCATATTAGAATTAGCCATGGACGAACAAAGCAGGCCTTAGTGCAGCCACACAGCAAATTCTCCAGTGTTGAATTGACAGTGTTACATTTAACACTGTTCCAGTGTCTATATGGGTCCATACTTTTCAGTGTTAAATTAACACTTTGCTTAGTGTAAAGCCTTATTTGCATATTTCCCAGTGTGCCTTCCCTTTCGAATTCATTGTAGAGTTACCACCCATGACTGTATTTATTAGTGACAGAGACATGGTTGTTGCATTTGTGACCTCTTGGTCCAGTCCATCAAGTCAGTGAGTCAGCACACGAAGGAGTCGTGGATGGATAGTTAATTTATTGCCAAGCTGCGTGCACAGGGTAGCCGTTTTGTCTCTAGTCAAGCAATACCAAACCAATCAGATAGTTTTTTGACGAGAACGAAGCTTCGGATATCATTGATCATGTGCTTCTGATAAAGTGATACAGGCATCGGCACACTGCCTCAAAGTACACTGCTTAGCACAGTAATCTGCCAGGTGGCGTATTACCCATTTTATCCAGGAATTTAAATCAACTTATTTACACCATTACAGATTCATTCATTTTCAGTCCTGTGGCCTTAAACAAGTGAGATCCTAAGTGAATTTGTTATCATTAAAATTAAATTATTTAAGACAATACAATAAATATTTCATAAGGCTTTATTTCAAGTTTGCCGTGCGGTAGCAGAGAGAACAGTCTATGACTAGGGTGGCTGGAGTCTTTGGCAATTTTTATGGCCTTCCTCTGACACCGCCTGGTACAGAGGTCCTGGATGGCAGTGCCTTACGGTCGGAGGCCGAGCAGTTGCCATACCAGGCGGTGATGCAACCAGTCAGGATACTCTCGGTGGTGCAGCTGTATAACTTTTTGAGGATCTGAGGACCCCACCAAGTAGAGTAGTTTAGAAAAATGTATGTTATTTATATTTGAGTAGCATAAGATGAATTATTCAATCAATGTACATGCAAATACATAGATATTGAAACAAACCATTCTAAAAATGAACTTGCAATAGAGCATGCTGGGAAATATGATAATGATGGCCGTGGTTTTGGTTCAACTCTGGTTATTAACACCAACACTGGGTATTCTGCCCTGGTATTGCGTTCCCGTGCAAAACTAGACAGATAGCTAACAACTGAGTCTTCAATAAAACTTCCAAGGCGTGACTTTTCTTGAACGAATGTATTGAAAACGTTTATGTTGTGAAACTGCAAATACAGAAAATAATATACTTTAGTATTCAATTCACATTGACATACTGTAGCTGTACATTATACATTTCAAGTTGAAGTTGCATAAATACAAAGCAAGTGCCAAGTTACCATGTATCTGGCATGACGACAAACCAAATAGATAATTACTCTATGAGTAACAACTAGCCAACTCCTTTCATTACCCTAATAATGTACAAACACCTCTGTACAATAATAAAGCATATTACACTAGAAACAGTAACAAACTATAGTATGTTTTACACTTCTTTTACATGACGCACGAGCAAACTAATACAGCTAACGGCATCCATGAAAGTCAATGCAATTTGCGTGAGTAAATGTAACCAATTAACTTTGATAAGTAAGCAATTCTGTCAATAACAATATTATCATCACTTGTAATATGCTTGAATTGAACTTACAAACAAATATTTTCCGAGGCTGAAGCGTAACAAGAAATAGTTGCACTGAAAGAACTGTACAGTAACGTTGTTTCTAGCTGCTTGTCTGCGTGCATAATGACAACTTTACTTCCGGGTTTTTGTACATAATTATAAGTACCAGAAAGCTCCACTAGGGGGCGCTAAACACCATGGAACACAATGAAAGTCACTCTTAATCACTATAATAAAATAATCTGTTACCTTCTAACAAGATGGCAGCACACTCCCCGCCTGGTATAATGAGATTGTGCCACTATGAAATAAAATATTTTGCCTCTAGGATGCTTCAGAAAGAAGAACAACAATCTCTGAGATTGGTCTCAGAAACACCTTAGCAATCCCTTGCTTGACAACCTTTAGTTCTACTTTCCTGACCTTTTCGTCAGTACTGGGAAAGGTTTTGACCACAAGTCCCACTGGCCAGTCATTTCTGTGCGTCTGACTGTCCTTCAATAAGACAACATCTCCCACTTTCACATTTGGCTTTTCTGCTGTCCATTTTCTGCGTCTCTGCAGTGTTGTCAGGTACTCCTGTCTCCACCTTTTCCAAAAAGTGTCAGCGAGACACTGGACTTGCTTCCACTGTTTTCCATGAAGATCGTTCATGTGGAAATATCCAGAAGGGGCTGAGGTAGCGTTGGTCTTTTGTGTCAGTAACATTGAGGGTGTAAGAATGGCAGGCATGTCAGGATCGGTTGACACTGACACTAGGGGTCTCGCATTGATTATTGCCATAACTTCAGACATAAGAGTGCTCAAGACCTCATGTGTGAGACGAGTGGAGCCCGTCTGAAACAGCATAGCATCAAGGATACGTCTGGCAACCCCAATGAGTCTCTCCCAAGAACCACCCATATGAGACGAGTGTGGGGGATTAAATATCCAAGTACATCCCTTGTCTGAGAGGTATTTAGTCAACTCTGAGTCATTTGTGTCGATTCCCAGTTCCCTGCAGGCACCTATAAAGTTTGTACCTCGATCAGAGCGTAGCACTTTTGCTGGACCACGGATAGAGAAAAAACGCCTCAGCGCGTTGATGAAGCTGGATGTGGACATGGATTGGATGAGCTCAATATGGACTGCTCTAGTAGACATACATGTAAAGAGTACCGCCCAGCGCTTGGAGTCTGCACTACCACCTCTAGTGCGACGAGTTATGACATTCCATGGTCCAAACACATCAAGTCCAACACTGGTGAATGGTGGCTCTGATGTGAGTCTGTCTGCAGGTAAGTCCGCCATCTTTTGGTCAACTGACTTTCCTCTAACCGTACGGCAGGTGACACACTTGTGGATGATACCAGAGACCAGATGTTTGCTCCCAATAATCCAGAAGCCTGCTGCTCGAATAGCTCCATCTGAAAAATGACGGCCCTGGTGAGCCACTTGCTCGTGATAATGTCTTACCAGCAGAGTGGCGACATGATGCGTCCGTGGGATGATGAGAGGATGTTTTTCGTCTTGTGACAGGTCGGCAGAGGATAATCGGCCTCCCACCCTCAGCAACCCATCCTCATCAATCACTGGGTTCAGCTTTTTGAGTGTACTTTGTTTTGGTAACTCCTTTCCTTTCTCAAGGCATTTGAATTCCTCTTTGAAGGCTTCATGTTGTACACAGCGAATGATTGCTGTTTTGGCTTGTGACAACTCACTTGTACTGCATGGTTTTTTACACTGATGCCAGCCTCTGCAGTTGTTGTCGTCCGCACTTTTGTGAAAGGATCTGGCAACATGAATGAGTCGTGCTGTGGCTCGATTGAGAGCTTTCCAGTTCGAGAACCTCTCAAAGCGATGAGAACCGAATTGAGCTCCAGAAACCTTAGTGACGAAGGCAGTGACGTCTGGCCGAATCTCTGCGTCTGCGTCAGGCTCTACAAGGTCAAAATTGATGGTCTCAGACTCACTTGAGTTTGCTTGAGCCAGAAAAGGGGACCTGAGAACCAACTGGTGTGCTTTAAGAGTGCGGCTCGTATGGGCCTGGTTGCATGGTCTGCTGGATTGCTGTCAGTGTTTACGTAACACCACTGGTCTGGATGGGTAGACTTCCTGATACGAGTTACCCTATTGGCAACATACACATAAAATCTTTTGGTGACATTGTGGATGTAACCGAGAACTATCTTACTGTCTGTGTAGAACTTGGCTGCATTTACATCAATGTCTATTTCGTCTCTGATCAGTTCATACATCTCAACAGCTAGCACAGCCGCACACAGTTCTAGGCGTGGGATAGTGTGGGCCGGTCGAGGGGCCAATTTAGATTTCCCCATGACAAATCCAACATGGCATTGACCTTCCGAGTCAATAACTCTCAGATAGGCTACCGCTCCTATGGCTACTGTAGAGGCATCCGAGAAGATGTGCAGCTCTCTTCTTTGAGTGGTAGACAAGAAGACTAGGGTGTAGGGCCGCTGAATATACAGATGTTCCAACTCCATCAAAGATTCCTTCCACATTTTCCATTCCTCTTCTTTTTCTGTGGGAAGGGGGGCATCCCACTCACTCTGATCAGAAGAGAGTTCTCTGATTAAGGCTTTCCCTTGCATCGTTATTGGAGCCACAAACCCAAGGGGGTCATAAAGACTATTCACTGTGGACAGGATGCCTCTCCGTGTAAAAGGCTTCTCATTGTGGGACACCTGGAATGTGAAGCTGTCTGTTTCCAGGTTCCAGGAAAGTCCCAGGCTCCGTTGAAAAGGGAGAGGATCCACTCCGAGTTCCAAGTCTTTTAAGTCCTTGGCACGGTCCTCCATGGGGAAGGCTTCCATAACTGTTTTGCTATTGGATGCAATCTTGTGTAGTTTCATGTTGGACTCCGCTAACATTGCTTGTGTTTTTCTCATAATGTTGATAGCTTCTTCTGGAGTAGCTACTGATATCAGCCCATCATCGACATAAAAGTTCCTCACTACAAACTGCTTGGGTTCTGACCCGTATTCCTTCTCACCCTGTAGAGCTGCTCGTCTCATGCAGTAGATGGCTACGGCTGGTGAGGGGCTGTTCCCAAATACATGGACTTTCATCCTGTACTCAGTTATGTTTCTATCTGGGTTGTTGTCTTCATACCAGAGAAACCTTAAGTAATCTCTGTGATCCTCACGTACACCAAAACAGTAAAACATTTGTTGCACATCTGTCGTTAGTGCAATGCCATCCTTGCGGAAGCGCATTAAGACGCCCAAGAGTGTGTTGTTTAAGTCTGGACCCCTGAGCAGGACGTCGTTCAGTGACACGCCTTGACACTCAGCGCTTGAGTCAAACACCACTCTTATTTGTTCAGGCTTTTGTGGATGGTAAACACCAAATATTGGCAGATACCAGCGTTCTTTGTCTCCCTCTAGTGTCGGAGAATGTTCAGCTTGGTCGTTATCCAGCATCTTTTGCATGAAGTCAATAAATTGAAGTTTCATGTCAGGCTTTTTGTCTAAAGTCCTACGAAGTGATGTGAGACGCTTCATGGCCTGCTCCCTGTTATTAGGAAGACGACGTCTAGTGGGGCGAAAGGGTAGTGGAGCCACCCAGTTGTTTCCATCATCCTGGAAAACCTGTTTGTCCATAATGTCCAAGAAGGCTTTGTCTTCCACAGATGGTGCTGGTTTATCATCGTCTTGTGTTTTGTTGAACACGGAACATCCCAGACTGTCTGTGTTCACAGTTGTGCTTGGATCTCTCGAGTGCCCTGTAGAGAGAGAAATGTGTTGCTGAGCTACGCTGCTGTAGTTCTCTTTCACCTGGATGATGTCAGGGCAAGGGCTCAGATAGGACGTGCGACCATTTTGAAGTATGTTTGTCCTGAACACGTTAACACTGGCTGGTCGGTGAGCCGTTCCCAGACAAACTTCACCCACGATGACCCACCCAAGGTCGAGTCGCTGTGCATAAGGAGTGTCGTGGGGCCCATTGATTTGTTCTCGTACCTTGTGTACCCTTAAGATGTCTCGTCCTAAGAGCAGGAGGATGGGAGCGTCTGGGTCCACAGCTGGAATTTTGTCCGCCACTGGTTGCAGATGGGGATGATGATGCGCAATGTCTGGGGAGGGAATCTCCATTCTATCGTCTGGCATCATGTCACACTCTATCAGAGTAGGGAGAGTGAGCTGCTTGTGTCCGTCTATAGACTCCACCATGAAGTTGACGGCTCTCCTGCCTGAAGTCTCTGTTACCCCAGAACAGGTCTTCATGGTGTATGGAGCAGAGTTGTCATTGATGTTGAAGAGATTGAAAAACTCTGTCTTGGCCAGAGATTTGTTGCTCTGTTCATCAAGCACTGCATACATTTTGACAGCTTTCTCTCTTTTCCCAGCTGGATAAGCTTTGACTAGGCATATTTTTGAACATGATCTTGGATTGGCTGCCTCACCACAGATCTCGGTACACTTTGAGGTGACTGATAGAAGAGCATCTTCACCTTGCTCCCCGCCATGCTCTTTCTCTGCTGTAGCGGTGTCTATCGTTGAAGGAGCTGGACCTGGATGCAGAGCAGCAAGATGTCTGTCGCTGTCACACTCGGAGCACTTGATTGACACCTTACAGTCTTTAGCTCTGTGCTGAGTTGACCCACAACATCGGAAACAAATGCTATTCTCTTTGAGATATGCTTTGCGCTCATCTAGAGTTTTGTATCTAAATCCGCGACACTTTTTAAGAGGATGAGGCTTGTTATGTATTGGACAGTGATGGTCAGGGCTTTCAACCTTTGTCTTACTGGGTTTGGTTTGGTGGTCTGAGGGCTCAGATGACACATCTGTTTTGTGTACAGTCACAGGTGTCTTGCTGTTGTACCTGACAGGTTTCTCATTTTTCACAGACACCTGGGTAGTTGAGGTGTAGAGGGTGAAGCTGGGGTTGTTTCTAATTTTCGCCTGGTTCCTGATGAATCTCGAGAAAAACGAGAATGGTGGGAATGCTACCCGATAGTCCTCCTTGTATTTGGATCCCTGTGCTATCCATTTCTCTTGTAAACTGAATGGAAGTTTCTCTACTATAGGGTTTACCCCACGAGATGTGTCCAGATAAGCGAGGCCTGGAAGGTACCCTTCTTCTTTAGCACACTCCAGTTCGAGAAGAATGTCACCCAGTTCTCTTAGTTTGTGATTGTCTTTGTTAGAAAGTTTTGGAAATTCATCAATTTTTCTTCAACAGTGCATTCTCGATCACTTGGGTGTACCATAGCACTCTTCTAGTCGTTGCCAGACCATGTTAAGCCCTGCTGTTGCATTGAGAATATAGACAGATCTAATTCTCTTTGCTTGCTCAGACGACTCTGCCCCTAGCCACTTGGTAATTAGATCTAACTCTTCCCTGGCTGATAGATTCAAGTCTCTGGTCGCATTGAGAAAAGATGCTTTCCATGCCCAATAATTTTCAGGACGATCATCAAACTTCAGGAGTCCGGAACTCACCATCTCACGGAGCAGGAGGTACTTGGTGAGTTCTAGTGCCACTTGTGACTCAGGGAAGCTTTGTGTCGGTGACTGGAAGTGGGTCTGTTTTCCCTTTCCACCATGCTGCTTTTCATTTCTTTTGTACGGAGAGTCTCTGCTCATGCTCCGTTGTTTGCTACTTTCTGGATTGTGGCCTGTAGCTGGGTCAACACTAAGCTCTTGTGTCTCTACTTCAAATGGCATTTCAGCAAAGTAGGGCCTAGCATGTTGTTGCACATACTCACGAGTACGTTGGACTGGACTTAAGGGCTGTGTCCCTGTGTTGAGTTCTCTGTGGAGCTCTCTGCGTTCAGACTCTACAGCTTCTTCAAAGGCTATAGCTTCAGCCAACGCAGCAGCAGCTGTTCTCTCAACTTGGAGAACATATAAACTTGCATCCAGTTCCGCTTTTGTTTCATCATAGAAGCTTCCTTTTCAGCATAGGAGACTCTAGCACGCGCTGCGTCCGCCTTGGCACGTGCTTTGATGGCTGCATAACTCGCCGTTGAGGATCTGCTTGACTGTTTTGATGACCTTGATCTTGTAGACTGAGACTTGGTCTCAATGTGCTGAAGAAGCTCCTCCATCTCTCTTACTCGCTCCTCTTCCTCTTTCTGTCGAACACTTGCCTCTGGTTGCTGCATCGTAGACTGCTGGTCATCCCTAGGATCAGAGGCTTTGTTGGCTAATGAACGTAGAATCATAACCACCACGTGCGATTATTCTTGTGCTTGAGCCCGCCGTGATGATGTTTTTTCACTATTCTGCCCTGGTATTGCGTTCCCGTGCAAAACTAGACAGATAGCTAACAACTGAGTCTTCAATAAAACTTCCAAGGCGTGACTTTTCTTGAACGAATGTATTGAAAACGTTTATGTTGTGAAACTGCAAATACAGAAAATAATATACTTTAGTATTCAATTCACATTGACATACTGTAGCTGTACATTATACATTTCAAGTTGAAGTTGCATAAATACAAAGCAAGTGCCAAGTTACCATGTATCTGGCATGACGACAAACCAAATAGATAATTACTCTATGAGTAACAACTAGCCAACTCCTTTCATTACCCTAATAATGTACAAACACCTCTGTACAATAATAAAGCATATTACACTAGAAACAGTAACAAACTATAGTATGTTTTACACTTCTTTTACATGACGCACGAGCAAACTAATACAGCTAACGGCATCCATGAAAGTCAATGCAATTTGCGTGAGTAAATGTAACCAATTAACTTTGATAAGTAAGCAATTCTGTCAATAACAATATTATCATCACTTGTAATATGCTTGAATTGAACTTACAAACAAATATTTTCAGAGGCTGAAGCGTAACAAGAAATAGTTGCACTGAAAGAACTGTACAGTAACGTTGTTTCTAGCTGCTTGTCTGCGTGCATAATGACAACTTTACTTCCGGGTTTTTGTACATAATTATAAGTACCAGAAAGCTCCACTAGGGGGCGCTAAACACCATGGAACACAATGAAAGTCACTCTTAATCACTATAATAAAATAATCTGTTACCTTCTAACAAGATGGCAGCACACTGGGGTTATTTTATACTACTGAATGTTAATTTAACTCTTTACAGAGTTAATTTAACTCCTGAATAAATACTATACATTTTACACTGAAAAATCTATACCAGTTAAGACTGGCCAATGTGCTGTGCACGGTGGCATTTGGAGAAGATCCATCCCTCTTTCCTCTCTTTAAAGGCCTGCCCTTGCAGCAAAAGAAAAGGAAAATCTTCCCTTTGTTCCCCTTTCATTAATCATGCAGGATTTCGACTAGGGACTTAAATCCACACACACGTACACACACACTCGTAGACACGCACACACATACACATTCACACACACACAAACAGGCTCTTACTGGTCCATTACTCTCTCTCTGTGTCTCTCCCTATATCCCCACTCTCTTTGTCCTTCTCCTTCTCCTCCCTCTCTCCTGTCTATTTGGCTATTTTGAGAGTGCTATGCTGATGTAATACTGCCAGCAGTCAAGAACCCCGGGACAATCCAACCCTTTAGACAGGAATGTCAGTAGCACCCCAGTCCACCAAAAGGGTCAGGGCATAGCAAAATAGTGTTCAGGACATTATAATACAGTAAGGGTAGTTTAATGTCTTCAGGGCAGCATCATGCATGTGTGTGTGTGTGTGTGTGTGGTACATGAGATCTCAGCACTGTGCTTCACACTGATGTTCAGATTAGGGTTGAACGATGCAGTAGCTGTGGTGTCAGATCATCTCGTTGATAGAGGGGAAATGGCACTGCGTTCCACAAACACCAACAGTTGTTTTTGTTCTCCATCAAATCACATGTGTATGTGGTATAGCTGTTCTTAGTAATATGTGTGGAATCCAGTGTGAGGAATGTGACAGTTTGTCATTCAATAAAAACAATTATTTAAAAAATCACAAAAATTATAAGATTGAACTAGCCTATGTATTGAGAACTCAAAGTAGAGAGAACTACTCGACTGAGACAGAATGTGCATGAACAGTGAATGAACAGTGAATGAACCATAGCAGATTCCCTCACACTCCAGACTGAACATTCTCTCACACCACTTACATCGCCACATAGCCAGACCTCTGCTGTCCCCTAGTGGACATAATAAAACATATTTCAGAAAGGACAACAAGATTCCATTGCCATAACTTTTCCAAGCAAAACCTACAAGGTACAACAGTTACAGTATGACTTGGGTTTGATTGATTACCATCATAACTTCATAGCAGTTAAGATGATTTCCTATGAAAGCCACCAGAGAATGGCAGCCAGGGCCTGGTTCCGTTTGGCAGAGTAACATGCGCTAACCCCAAGTAGAAGGAGCTTGCCCTGGGCAACAGACTCTGTGTTTGTGTGCGTGTGTGTGTGTGTACCAGTGAAGGCTGTTGAGGGGAGGACGGCTCATAATAATGGCTGGAACGGCGTGAATGGAATGGCATCAAACACATGGAAACCATGTGTTTGATGTTGTTGATACCTTTCCACTTATTCTGCTCCAGCCATAACCACGTGCCTGTCCTCCGCAATTAAGGTGCAACCAACCTCCTGTGGTGTGTACATAGACCTGCCCACCACTCATGTGCCTCCAGCGTCCTCTCTCCACACAGCGATGATGTGTACGGCCTGCTGTACAGAGAGGAAACACACTCCGTTTGACTAGAAACAAACACACTACTCTGCTAGAGTCCCCCCTCATTGTAGGAGACCTACTCGGCACCAACACTGGAAAGAGGCCAATGTAGTGAGAGTGGGACACAGATACGCACACACATACAGTGAGGGAAAAAAGTATTTGATCCCCTGTTGATTTTGTACGTTTGCCCACTGACAAAGACATGATCAGTCTATAATTTTAATGGTAGGTTTATTTGAACAGTGAGAGACAGAATAACAACAACAAAATCCAGAAAAACGCATGTCAAAAATGTTATTAATTGATTTGCATTTTAATGAGGGAAATAATTATTTGACCCCTCTGCAAAACATTACTTAGTACTTGGTGGCAAAACCCTTGTTGGCAATCACAGAGGTCAGATGTTTCTTGTAGTTGGCCACCAGGTTTGCACACATCTCAGGAGGGATTTTGTTCCACTCCTCTTTGCAGATCTTCTCCAAGTCATTAAGGTTTCAAGGCTGACTTTTGGCAACTCGAACCTTCAGCTCCCTCCACAGATTTTCTATGGGATTAAGGTCTGGAGACTGGCTAGGCCACTCCATGACCTTAATGTGCTCCTTCTTGAGCCACTCCTTTGTTGCCTTGGCCGTGTGTTTTGGGTCATTGTCATGCTGGAATACCCATCCACGACCCATTTTCAATGCCCTGGCTGAGGGAAGGAGGTTCTCACCCAAGATTTGACAGTACATGGCCCCATCCATCGTCCCTTTGATGCGGTGAAGTTGTCCTGTCCCCTCAGCAGAAAAACACCCCCAAAGCATAATGTTTCCACCTCCATGTTTCACAGTGGGGATGGTGTTCTTGGGGTCATAGGCAGCATTCCTCCTCCTCCAAACACGGCGAGTTGAGTTGATGCCAAAGAGCTCGATTTTGGTCTCATCTGACCACAACACTTTCACCCAGTTCTCCTCTGAATCATTCAGATGTTCATTGGCAAACTTCAGACGGGCATGTATATGTGCTTTCTTGAGCAGGGGGACCTTGCAGGCGCTGCAGGATTTCAGTCCTTCACGGTGTAGTGTGTTACCAATTGTTTTCTTGGTGACTATGGTCCCAGCTGCCTTGAGATCATTGACAAGATCCTCCCGTGTATTTCTGGGCTAATTCCTCACCATTCTCATGATCATTGCAACTGACAGTTCTTTTGTGTTTCTTCCATTTGCGAATAATCGCACCAACTGTTGTCACCTTCTCACCAAGCTGCTTGGTGATGGTCTTGTAGCCCATTCCAGCCTTGTGTAGGTCTACAATCTTGTCCCTGACATCCTTGGAGAGCTATTTGGTCTTGGCCATGGTGAAGAGTTTGGAATCTGATTGATTGATTGCTTCTGTGGACAGGTCTCTTTTATACAGGTAAAAAACTGAGATTAGGAGCACTCCCTTTAAGAGTGTGCTCCTAATCTCAGCTCGTTACCTGTATAAAAGACACCTGGGAGCCAGAAATCTTTCTGATTGAGAGGGGGTCAAATACTTATTTCCCTCATTAAAATGCAAATCAATTTATAACATTTTTGACATGCGTTTTTCTGGATTCTTTTGTTGTTATTCTGTCTCACTGTTCAAATAAACCTACCTAGTGGGCAAACGTACAAAATCAGCAGGGGATCAAATACTTCTTTCCTCACTGTACGCTTGCTTGCACGCACACACACACATATTTAGTTATTTTCGTGAAATGTTAACTCTAACCCTTCCCCTTAACCTAACTTTAACTCCAAAAACCCTAACCCAAACCCTAACACCAAATGAATTGTTAGGACATTGGGGACCTGAAAAGGTAGGAGAACAAGTACACACACAGACAGACACACACACACACAGGAAATAGGTCTACTGCAGAATGGGTATCGCTTGCAATCCCCCTCCATCCCCCTTTTCCCTCCATTCTACCCTGAAAGGGAATACCCAATACCGCCATCTCTTCGGCCGTGTGCCCAGCACAGCTTACTGCAGAGTCCATAAGAGGCTATTTCCTTCATAATCATCCATGTCCTCCCCTCCTCTAATCTCCCCAAGAACAGTGGCAATTAGCTCTGGGGGGCGTTCTCTCTACCAGGGGCATCTGATGCATCTCTATTAGGCTGCATCGCAAATGGCACCCTATTCCCTACACAGTGCACTACTTCGTTTAATTGTCTGTCCATATTTACGTCTCTCTCTCTTTCCTCCCTCTCTCTTTATGTCTTTCTACCTCTCTCTGTTTGTTATTAATTCAGTTTACGGTGCTTAATAGGATTCCTCCGTGTTGTACTGTTTACACAAACAAACGCACACAAACACACACACAGTAAGAGTTAGTGTTTGTTCTGTGTGTTTGTATATGTGTGTGTATATGAGAGAGAGTGGGAGAGAAAAAAGAGAGAGAGAGAAAGAGAGCCTTTGGGTTTGGCAGCGGTGTGTGTAGTACCGGTAAGTGACATCTCAGGGTGGAGAACTTAAAGTCCCTTAGTTCAGACAGGGTTGGCTACTGGCCATGGCACAGCACAGACCGCATAATCACATGAGCTTTGCCTCTCTCTCTCTTTTCTCCTCTCCACTATTTTTTCATTTTTTTCCCTGCAAGTCTTAAAAAAGGGTAGTGTAGTATTAAGGTGAGGCTATGGTCCGCAGAGCACCATGACATTCCAAATCTAAATGGCATCAGATAAGACTGGGGCCTGAATAGCTCCAACATAAACATTACCTGCAGCCACCAGCACTGCCAACCACCACCCACAAGTGCCCCACAGCCAACCAGAGTAGAGGAATAGAAGAAGCAGCTTTGGAACAGCCATTCAGAGGAGAAAAGTCAGGGGCATCCATAGCTGCAGGAAGTAGGGGTGCTGACGGTGCACCCCTTGAAAAATAAGAATGTAAAACAAATAAATAAATATAGTGCACTGGGCCTACTACTCCTGTATTAGCGGACTGATACATCCGTCTGCAGCTGGTCGGGCCGATTTGGCCTGGCTCGCAGTCAACGTTCCAATTCATCCCAAAGGTGTACGATGGGGTTGAGGTCAGGGCTCTGTGCAGGAGGTCAAGTTCTTCCACACCGATCTCGACAAACCATTTCTGTATGGACCTTTCTTTGTGCTCGGGGGCATTATCATGCTGAAACAGGTAGGGGAAGGGTGTCCATCTGCAAAAGGGAAGTTTTGTTTTGATGTCAAATCAACTCATATTGTTGCTAGCTAGCTACCTAACTTAGCTGTTATGCTAGCTAACATGCTACTGAACCGTGACACTAGCATATTGAAACAGCAATGTATTCACCTAAAAATATAAGTGTTTAGGCAAATCATTAGTTAGCTAGCTACCCATCACATGAATTGTGCAAAAATATGATAGCTAACGTTAGATAGGTAAGCGCCAGTCAGTCAGTGGCAAAGTGTGCCACGTTTTGGATCTCCCTCTCTACTTTTTCACGGCATTCGGTGTACTTATTAGCCTGTGCTGTTCCGCTAAAGTATTTTCGGCTAGGCAATTCATACCTCGGATCCAAAGTTTTGACCATGCTTTTAAATCCCTCCTCCTCCACAGACTGAACGGGGACCATGTGCTTGGTGGTGTACAGTTATTGAATCCGTAATGTCCCTCCATCGTTTGCTTTTCTTGTCGTAAGGGCATCCAGTTGAAAATGATGTGGCCAGTGTACTTTGGTTCAAACTTGATGAGTTGTAGGCCTGGCACTGGGGGATGTAGGAGTGGGGAGCCTTTTCATACTTTCGCTGTATTCGACCACATAGCAGGTTTTAAGGTGGCTGAAGAGGTTACTCGTGTTTCCTCCTTTTGCAACAACAGACCACTTGTACAACTTGCTAATTATGTTTTACTATTCTGTATCAGTTTTCTTATAACCAAACCATGTCCACACTATCGACGTCACACCTTTCTTAGGCACAAATTCTTCACTTGCCTGGGGAGTCCCTTCGGCAAAACACTATGACTGTCCGTATCCTCCATCATGTCTTCTTCACTCATCGTCTCTTTCCCACGTGTGTTTGTTTACGTCAACACACAAGGCATTTTTTTTGTGGTTGGCGGAGACGCCTTTAATTCCAAAACAAGGTTATTCTCATTCATCGCAGCTCTCCGAATGACACTGTAATTTGTAAATCATTAAATTTAACATATAAAACATAAAAATACCTTTATAGAAGGTCAAGTCAAAATCCAAACCGGTTCATAAATGAAGACCGGTATATAGTATTTTACGGTATACCACCCAGCCCTATATGAGGAGACAAAAACACAGTCATTATTTATACCTTTCATCAGGTAAAGAATGGTGGCCATGCACTATGGACTAGTGATGATGATCTCATAGAGGGACACATATGCACACTTTCCTCTCTATGACTCGCTGTTAGAGCTGCAATTCACCGTAATTCCCCTCATCAATACCCTGGCCTGGCCTGCCTTAGAAACTGAATGCTCAGAGTCAGGAGAGGAGAGAGGCTGCTGATTACAGAGGATGATTGGAGAGGGAATGGTGCTGTTGTTGAGATAGGAGAGAGTGATGGAGAGAAAAAAAGAGGGTATGGAGAGAGGGGGAAAGAGAGCGGGGGATTGGGGAGAAGGAGAGAGTGCTCAGTTTGGTGTTAAAATGGGACAGAGTGATGGTGAGAGAGAGAGCGAGAGAGAGAGAGAGGTAGACATGGAGAGAGGGAAGGGAGAGGTGACATCTCCATCCTCCACTGACAGGCAGAGTGGAGGCTGAGAGAGAGGGGGAGAAAGAGAGAGAGTGAACAAGGGAAGAGAAAATAACAGTGTTTGTGTTGTAAATGTTTTGTGTATGAAAGTAAATGTTTTGTGTATGAAAGACAGAATGCAGTATATGTTTTTGTGTGTGCACACGTGTGTGTGTTTTATTTTTTGTGTAAAAGACAGATTTAGTCTGAAAGAAAGAATGCAGTATATTGTATTTGTGTGTGTGTGCATGTGTATCCCACAGGGGGTATGAAAAAAAATAAAAAATAAAAAATTAAAATAATCTAAGTCGCTCTGGATAAGAGCGTCTGCTAAATGACGTAAAATGTAAATGTAAAATGTATGTGAGCATTTTACAACTTCTACTGAAGCCTGTAGTGTAGAGTAAAGACGGTAGTACTGACCTGTCCCAGCAGGAGGAGCTAGTCAGCACACTTCTTGGTGTGTTCATAACTGGACCTCTTCACCACCTGTACATGGACCGTCTCCAACTGGAACCTCTGTTACAACACACACAGAGAGAGAGAGAGAGAGAGAGAGAGAGAGAGAGAGAGAGAGAGAGAGAGAGAGAGAGAGAGAGAGAGAGAGAGAGAGAGAGAGAGAGAGAGAGATAAGAGATAAGAGATAGAGGTGGAGATATTCTTATTTAACCTTTACTTATCCAGATTTGTCTCATTGAGATAAAAATCTATTTTTCAAGAGAGACCTGTTAAAGATCGCAGCCATCGACAGTTACAAACATACAGTAGAGATACATACAATTACACATTACAAACAAAGCACAGCAAAAGCTATCCTCAAGTCACATGTGGTACAAGTGGCAATCACAATTGACACTTAGCTAAGCCCTGCCCCCCTTGGTTACTGTTGCAACTTCGGACAATTCCTCCTTCTAACCACTGGCGGAATCCCCTCACTATGATCTCAAACTGTGTTGTTAATACACAATGAAATTAAAAACAGACTACCCCTTGCTAATCAGGAAATTCTCAGGTATGTTGAGGTGGACTGTCATTAGAATTGCTTCACAGGAACCTGGTCAAATTATGTTTGTGATGTGGCTAGCCACTAGGGGTGTAACTGTACACATATTCCTACCGAACTGTTCAGTACAGGGACCACACCGTGAACCCAAATTATTTTTATATAAATAAAATGTAAAATGACACGTACATAGACCATTTTTAATAAATAAGAGCTTTAAGAATTTATTTTAAAATATTTTCATTTTCATATTCATAAGAGGACACAAATGACATTTAGCTACAATTTATAAAATGCTGAATAGTTACATTTCATTTTTAAGTAACATTTTTTATTTCATTTTTAAGTAAAACTTCTTCAGTGCTCTTCCATATCACTCCTCACACTCAACTGAAATAAATAGAGCAAATAATCAGGGACCTGATAATGATAATAATTAATACTAACATTTTGTGGTGTGCAAACATATGATCATAATCCATTTCAGTTATTCTATTCTATAATATAGGATATAATCAATGTTGATTTTATCTTGGGCAAACATTATCATGATACGTTTTACTGTCATAAGTCAGTTCATCTATTCATTTCATACCTGCTCCCAAAAAGGCTCTTAAATGTGCATCTTTATTTACAAATCTAATATTAAGATCATAAGAATAGCACTCTTAATATCCCTAATGCTTATTTAGATTTCATTGATGGACATTGACAGGAATAAAACCTAGTGTTGACGTGGTTGTACAGTCCTAAAGCAACCTCACATGGCAACTGTGATCCGCACAAATATAATAATCCTCTAGGCCACAGGGATTGGTGGAAGTTATTTAGGCAAAACTGTTTTTTTACCGCATTCATGTAATGATGGCACTGAAGCAGACACGTGGAGCACACATTTGACATGCCAAAGCTTGTTGTACTAATTACATACTCCACCAACAAAGGTGAGGGATAACATTTTGGATTGTAACTTTCCTGACCGGGACAGTCACTCAATACTGGAATATAAAACAAAAGCAGAAACCCTGGACATGTGAGTAAATATATTATTAATGAGGTGTGTGCTCAACCGGAAAACGAGGGTGCGTGGCTTTTGACAACTGACTGTCAGCTGGCTAGAGATCGTGTGTGGTGTAACATTACTGATTCAAATGGAATGTAAGAATACAATTATAGGGATTATGTTCATTATAGGGATAATAGATTGAAGCTAGTATAAATGGCTGATCGCCTCTTATGGGAGCAGGTAGCACAAATCTATTGCTTGATGCTAATGCTAGCTAAGTAGGTTTTGACATTTTGGTAGGGGCGTGTCAGTTCTAGCTAGGTGGCTGTCACTGGCTAGAAATCGTGTGTGTGGTGTACTGATTCAAAGAAACCATCGGATGAAATTTCAGAATATCATTCATTATAGGGCTAATAGATTGAAGTTAGTATCAATTGCTGATCTCCTCTTATAGGAGCAGGTAGCATTGTTAGTCTTTGCTAGCTAGCTAATTAATTATGTTCTCAGATCTACTTAGGTGCTTACCAGTGTCTGGGTTTATGATACCAAGGTAAAATATAGTAACTGCAGCCAAGGGCAGGTTGAATCCAAGTTATAGTGGCTTGCGAAAGTATTCACCCTCCTTGTCATTTTTCTTATTTTGTTGCCTTACAACCGATTAAGCATGTATTTCATATAGCAAAAATGACATTAACTCATTTTCGACCAAATGCGTAGTTACTTTTTGCTTGGTAGGGCACAATATATACAAACTATATTTATATATTTTTACAGTCTGGTTTATAGCTGCGGATATGCACCCATTCCAGGTGGTTGAGAATAGGCGGTTTCAGCATTCGTGAAAGTGCTCAAGCCACATTATGAACATCCCTCTTGCACCCATTTCAGCAAACAGGTAGTACCTGCTCTACCAAAGCAGGTACTACTACATCTGCAAACCAAAGCAGAGGTTTTCAATGAATTGGCCAATGCACCTTGCATTCGTTTTGGAACCGGGCTGTTCCTGGGCATGAGCCAGGTGCCCCGTTCATAGCCCACGGCGAAGTCAGCTCAAAACAAAAGTGACGTAATAAAGCACGTGGAGTAATGTGCAGGATTCTGTGTTTTCACATGCACAAGTGATTGCTTTGGATAAAATCGCTTTATCTGCCTTCCCAATGAAAACTAGTTTGAATATTCAAACATATTTTATGGAAAAGAGATGTTGTATGTTTCTGGATGATGCACCATGCTACCTTGTTGACAACATGACCTAGCGGCGCAGATTAATGTTCGATTTGAGAAGGGCGCTCCTCCCTCACCGCTTTTGCCCGTTCATGTCACGGACCGTAGACCGGTGCCCCACGGCTCTGCATAATCAAATCCGCTCAGCGACTGCCCATCACATTACCCAGCAGTGGGAAATGTACCGTGCTATAGACACGCCCCCTTTATGAGAGTCAAAAGTGCCCATCTGGCACTGAAGGAGGGTGTCATGGTGTGTTCGTAACCAAGTGGGAATTTACCACATACGACTGGGAAAAATCCACTTGAAAGGTCCACAAACTGGTAATTACTAGTGGGAAACTCGTCTATCATCCTAAGCACCCACCTTTCCCATATGGTGACCTCTGACGTCACAGGAAATGGCCTCTATAACAGCATTATCAGCAGTTAAATGCAACAACAAAACATTATTAATCAAAATCAATCTATTAATGTGTTTTTTTAACTCTATAATTAGTTTACAAGCATGATAGCTGTACTTTTAGTTTATAGTTGACACAGCTTGTTGGCCATTAGCCAATTAGCGTTTCTCAACAAGTTAAAATCACATGAATGCATCCAACTGGTATTTACTACTTCACAACTGGTAAATTCCCACCTCCCACATGGTTACAAATGCACCATCAGAGTGGAAACTTGAGAGGCCCTACATAACAATCCAGTCACAACAGACAATGCAAGGAACATCGTGAATGGCATTTAATTTTCTCAATGTACTGAAACCGAACCATGACCCCAAAATCGCAATATATACCAATATGTGGGTTTGGTACACCCCATACTTGCCATGAATGGCTCAGAATTCACTGTCAGAATGCAGTCAATGCTACAACCACTTTTGGAACAAACTACTGCCCTCAAATCGTCGACAGCAGATGGGAGTTTTATTACTAACATGACTAACTTAGAAAAAAGTTATACTAAGTGGATAGCCAGCTAGCTAGCATTAGCAACGTTTGGTGGTCAATGAGACTGAGAGCTAGCTAACCAGTTGAGCTAGCAAACAATATAACAAAATTATAATTTCGGATTCGATCAACTCCATCAACAGGCTCTGCATTTCAGGAATCACAGTAGCAAGTACCCCTAGTGCGCTGTTCAAGTATCTCAGTTTTCCCACTGCCCTCACCGGCTTTCATGTGTTTCAAATGTACGATTATCCGAGGTGTCGGACTTGACAACAGTTGCTATCGTTTGGAGCGCTGCGATTGGTTGCTCAAAATTCTGGGGCGGGGCTTAGCGAAGGTTCAATTGTCATCTACATATTCATCAACCAACCTCTTAAATTCCTAAAGATATTTCTTTCTTGCTGAAATTGTTTTAAACACTGTAGATCATTACACTTTGCATGAGTAGAGACTGTGAAAAAGAGAAAGTGTGAGAGTGAGAGAGACGGAAAGTGAAAGGTAGAGAGATAGAGACCAGGTACAAAGAGTAGACCATGTCATTACATTTTCTTATTACAATAATCATTATTCTATTGCACTGCCATGCTTTGCCAGACACACACTTATATTCCCCGCGAACCCATCGCAATGATTGCATTTCATGTTAACTGCAGGAGAATTGATGGAACTCAAACAAATGCACATTAAGTGTTTTCAGAGCAAAGAAGAAAAGTAATACAATCTGGAATTACATTGCCATATCATTACCGAAGTTCCCTATGCCAACTAAGGAGATAGAGCTAATTATAGAGATATAGCTTTCATTCAATTCAGTGATTAATTCTGTGTAAACCAACTGCTTTGGGAATAAAATCACATACACTCAACAAAAAACAATATTTGTCTTATTGTCAGTAGCTTCAGAAGCCTTCCATAGGGGGTTACACGGACAGCACCAGACAGCTCTCAGTCCTTTCATTAGGCTTATGCTATGATGATCCTAGATCAGCACTCCTATGCTGAGACGCTTGATACATACAGCAGGGGGAGAAACTAGTTTGGCTCTCACAGATGTTGTTCATAAAAATGCATTTTGTGTGACAGTACTTTTTGGTTATTCATTCAAGCTTTGAAGTGATTGTTGTAGTGAAACTGTTACTGTATTTGAGAAGCCCATTTTATGTTTTGAATAGAGTATCTGCTACCAGTAAACAGAGTAAGCTTTCTGAATTGGTTTTATGTGTAAGTGCAATTTCTTATGCTGTTCGAAAAAGTATGTTGCTTGAAACCTCAGTTAAACAGACAGAAGAATGCGACCAGTCTCCATCACCTTGGCAATTGACAAGCAGATATATCACAGCTGAGTCTGGTTGCCCCGTGGCTGCCATGCCAACCAGCCATGCGGTACAGACCAATTTAGGACACTTCCTGAATCCAAACCCTATGCTTCCCAAATGGCACCCTATTCCCTATATAGTGCACTAATTTGACTAGGGCCCATAGGGTTTTGGTAAAAAGTAGTGAACTATATAGGGAATAGGGTGCCATTTGGGACACACACAGAGAGGATCCGGTCAATAATTAAGGTTGAAAAAAGTCTCAGTGCATTGTTTCTCAAGGCACGCTTCTCTCCTCCGTCCAACTTTTCAGTTTTTTCTCTCCTCCGCCCTACACTTCAATTTTTTCAGTCCTCCCCCCAATCTACTCCGCAGAGACAAAGTGATAATGTCAATGACAGAGCGCGCCACAAACAAGGGTTGACTTACCCAGTATCCACCCTCAGATCAAACACAAACTCAGATGGCTGATTCAGATGTAGCTGGCTTTAGATACTTACAATAGTCTATCCACTCAGAAATCGACTGGTTGGAATTATGAATTTAAGATGTATTTTTGTATCTATCTCATAAGCCCCTGGGCTTACTGAGATAGTGAGATACAGCAGAGATACAATACCTCTGACATTCCTGTTGTGTGTGTGTGTGTGTGTGTGTGTGTGTGTGTGTGTGCATGCATACCATTATGTGTGTGTTTGTGACTGAGATTCACTGTGTGTGTGCGTTTGTGTGTCCGGTCAATATGGCTGACACGTCAGGATGGCTGAGGTCACAGGGGACTGTCTGCTAGAGGAATTACTAAGTGGTCTGGGGCCATTACGTGGTCTGACTGGAGAACAGTGACTCTTTCTTGATCTCAGTGTTTCTTTGTCTTTATCTCCCAGGGGCCTGTGGTGTTGACGGTTCGACAAATGAAATGGTCTCTCTGCCCATTAACTCTCATACACACAGAGGCCCACCTCCATGGACTAAAATAAATCCCTCAAAAAGACTACACATTGAATTGTTGTTAGACCAGTGGGGGCTGGAGTCACTATAAATCGGTGAACAGGCTCAGGCGGAGGTGTTGCAAACATTTACGACAGCAAATTTCAATACAAAAATAAATAAAAAAGACTGCATTTTCATCTTTTGAGCTTCTAGTCATTAAATCTATACAGCCTACTCAATCACTTTTTATAGCTACTGTTTACAGGCCTTCTGGGCCGTATACAGCATTCCTCACTGAGTTCCCTGAATTCCTGTCGGACCTTGTAGTCATGGCAGATGATATTCACCTTTTTGGTGACTTCAATATTCACATGGAAAAGTCGACAGACCCACTCCAAAAGGCTATTGGGGCCATCATCGACTCAGTGGGTTTTGTCCAACATGTCTCCGGACCTACACATTGCCACAGTCATACCCTGGATCTAGTTTTGTCCCGTGGAATAAATATTGTGGATCTAAATGGTTTTCCTCATAATCCTGGACTATCTGACCACCATCTTATTACGTTTGCAATCGCAACAAATAATCTGCTCAGACCCCAACCAAGGATTATCAAAAGCCGTGCTATACATTCTCGGACAACCCAAAGATGCCCTTACAGACTCCCTCCACCTAACCAAGGATGTCGGAGTACAATTATCAGTTAACCACCTAACTGTGGATCTAAATGTAATCTTGCTTAATACCCTAGATGCAGTCACACCCCTAAAAAAAACAAAAAAACATTTGTCACAAGAAATTAGCTCCCTGGCATACACAAAATACCCGAGCCCTGAAGCAAGCTTCCAGAAAATTGGAACGGAAATGGTGCTCCGCCAAACTGGAAGTCTTCCGACTAGCTTGGAAAGACAGTACCGTGCAATATCGAAGAGCCCTCACTGCTGCTCAATCAGCCTACTTTTCCAACCTAAATTAGAACAATCCAAAATTACTGTTGCAAAGCTTACTAAAAAGCAGCATGCCTCAAGAGAGGATGGCTTTCACTTCAGCAGTGATGAATTCATGAACTTCTTCAATGAAAAAATCATGATCATTAAAAAGCAAATTAAGGACTCCTCTTTGAATCTGCGTATTTCTCCAAATCTCCGGTGTCCTGAGTCTGCACAGAACTGCCAGGACCTAGAATCAATGGAGACACTCACGTTTTTTTATCCTGTGTCTCTCAACACATTCACGAAAATAGTCATAGCCTCTAAACCAGGGTTCTTCAATTCCGGTCCTGGAGGGCCGAAACACTTCTGGTTTTTATTTCTACCTGGTAGTTAATTGCACTCACCTGGTGTCCCAGGTCTGAATTAGCCCCTGATTAGAAGGAGAGGATGAAAAACAGAGGTGTTTCGGCCCTCCAGGACCGGAATTGAAGAACCCTGCTCTAAACCTTCCAGCTGTATACTGGACCCTATTCCAACTAAACTACTGAAAGATCTACTTCCTGCGTTTGGCCCTCCTATGTTGAACATAATAAACGGCTCCCTATCCTCCAGATGTGTACCAAACTCAAAGTGGCAGTAATAAAGCCTCTCTTGAAAAAGCCAAACCTTGACCCGGAAAATGTAAAAAAATGATCGGCCTATATCGAAACTCCCATTCCTCTCAACAAAATAAATGAAAAAGCTGTTGCGCAGCAACTCACTTCCTTCCTGAAGACAAATAATGTACATGAAACGCGTCAGCCCAAGGCTCTGCATCTGTCCTCGTGCTCCTAGACCTTAGTGCCACTTTTGACACCATTGATCACCCATTCCTTTGAAGAGATTGGAAACCCTAATTGGTCTACACGGACAAGTTCTTGCCTGGTTTAGATCTTATCTGTCTGAACGATATCAGTTTGTCTCTGTGGATAGTTTGTCCTCTGACAAATCAATTGTATGTTTCGGTGTTCCTCAAGGTTCTGTTTTAGGACCACTGTTGTTTTCACTATATATTCTACCTCTTGGTGATGTCATTCAGAAACAAAATGCCAACTTTCACTGCCATGCGGACGACACACAGCTGTACATTTCGATGAAACATGGTGAAGCCCCCAAATTGCCTACTGATGCCTTGAGTGGATGGCGGCAAATGTTTTACTTTTAAACTCAGACAAAACAGAGATGCTTGTTCTTGGTCCCAAGAAACAAAGAGATCTGCTGTTTGATCTCACAACTATTTAAAAATATATATATATATATATTTTTTTTTTATTGAGGAACACAAAGAAAATACAAATAAAGTAAAAGAGCAACAGCACACATCATATGTTCATCAGATTAGTTACAGTGACATCATCTTTGAATTAGACAATTTTCAAGTACGAAACCCATTTTTCCCAGTATTCCTAGCCTCTCTCCTCATGAGTTCTTAAAGCAAAGGTTATACGCTCCATTTGGTGTATTTCTTTAACAAAGAAAAAGCCATATCTCAGACTGCCCATCTTAATCGTTTCTTTTTATTGAGATATGGCTTTTTCTTTGCAACTCTGCCTAGAAGGTCAGCATCCCGGAGTTGCCTCTTCACTGTTGATGTTACTGTGACTGGTGTTTTGCTGGTACTATCTAATGAAGCTGCCAGTTGAGGACCTGTGAGGCGTCTGTTTCTCAAACTAGACACTCTAATGCATTTGTCCTCTTGCTCATTTGTGCACTGGGGCCTCCCACTCCTCTTTCTATTCTGGTTAGAGCCAGTTTGCACTGTTCTGTGAAGGGAGTAGTACACAGCGTTGTACGAGATCTTCAGTTTCTTGGCAATTTCTCGCATGGAATAGCCTTCATTTCTCACAACAAGAATAGACTGACGAGTTTCAGAAGAAAGTTATTTGTTTCTGGCCATTTTGAGCCTGTAATTGAACCCACAATTGCTGATGCTCCAGATACTCAACTAGTCTCAAGAAGGCCAGATTTATTGCTTCTTTAATCAGCACAACAGTTTACAGCTGTGCTAACATAATTGCAGAGGTGTTTTCTAATGATCAATTAGCCTTTTAAAATGATAAACTTGGATTACCAAACACAACGTGCCATTGGAACACAGGACTGATGGTTGCTGATAATGGGCCTCTGTACGCCTATGTATATCTTCCATTGAAAATCAGCCGTTTCCAGCTACAATAGCCATTTACAACATTAACAATGTCTACACTGTATTTCTGATCAATTTGATGTTATTTTAATGGACAAAAACATTGCTTTTCTTTCGAAAACAAGGACATTTCTAAGTGACCCCAAACTTTTGAATGGTAGTGTACTCCAAGATATTTAATGGATGGGGAGGTCCACTGGAAGTTATACTTACTCTTCAGCACTTCCTGTGGGGTATAATTATATACTAGGGCTTGGGTCTTGTGTACGTTAAGCATATACCCTGAATATGTTCCAATTGTTTGTAAAGCATCCATCAATCTAGGTACACTTGAGCCTTGGTCTTTAAGGAATAACAGCATACATGCATATCTTATGTTCACTGCCTCCTATTGTTATTCCCTCTATAGATGGGTCCTGTCTTATTGCCTGTGCTAATGGCTCGATGTACAAGGAGAAGAGCGTGGGTGAAAGATTACAGCCTTGTCTTGCCCCTCGTTCTAATCTTATCATTAGTGACAAATGTCCATTAATCTTTATTCTAGCAGACGGACATGAATACAGTGTCTTCTTCTTTGTTGAAACCAAATCTATCCATAACTTGGAATAGATAATCCCATCCCACTGAATCGAATGCTTTTTCTGCATCTAGACTAATTAATATAGCACTTGTGGTCCCTGACATGTAGTGTTCTCCTTATGTTGTGCTGTGTCTGTCTATTTCGTATGAAACCAGTTTGATCCCCATCAATCAATTCTGGGATTATGTCCTCCATTCTTTTGGCTATTATTGATGCATATAGTTTATAATCCATGTTAAGAATTGCAATAGGTCTATAGGAACTGCATTCCTTCTTATCTTTACCCTCTTTTGGGATTACAGATATGATGTCTTCTCTCCACAATGGTGAAAGATCTATCTCCTGCAGAGTCCAGTTAAAACAGGCCTGAAGTAGAGGTGTTAGTTCTCTGAAGGCTTTGAACCATTCTGAAGGGAAGCCATCAGTGCCTGGATATTTGTTTGCTTTTAGATTAGATATTGCATTATTAATTTCTTCAGTAGTTATTTCTGAAGTAAGTCTCTCATTTTGCTCTGTCCCAATTGAGGGGAGATCAAGTGCGTTCAAAAAATGCTCTATTGTCTGTGCATCTGCCTGTACAGATTTGTGTAGTATGATTCAAATGCATTCTGTATTTCATCCAATTTGCATGTCATCTTCTTTGTTTTGGGGTCTTTTATTTTGAAAATTGTATTCTGTGCTTGTTGTTTTCTGAGTCTCCATGCTAGTAATTCTGTTGCCTTTGAGCCTGCTTCATAATATCGTTGTTTCAGGAACCTGAGCTTTTTCTCTACTTCTTCACTATAAATCTGGTCAATTTCTTGTTTTACCTTTTGAATCTCTCATAATATAAGAGGGTCTTTGTAATGACTATGAGATCGTTCTAAGTTTCCTAATGTTTCCTGTAATTTCAGCAATTTCTGTGCTTTCATATTTTTCTTGAGAGATGATGTGGCTATGATCTTCCCTCTAATAACCGCCTTGGCTCCATCCCACAATGTAGCAGGAGATACTTCCCGTTTCTCATTATTCTCCAGATAGACGTTCAATTCTGTCTTTATTGATTCCTTGAATGCTGGATCATTCAGCATGATAATTTTAAGCCTCCATAGAGTATTTCTTGGTTTGCTATCAAGGTGTAGAGTTAGGTAAACTCCATTATGATCTGATATGTCGCTTTGCCCAATCCTACAATCCTTTAGCCTGTGTCTATATGCACTGTACCTGAAAAAGTAGTCTAACCTGGAGGATTCAGTGTGGCGGGCTGAGTAAAAAGTATATTCCCTATCTGACACGTGGATGTCGCGCCATACATCAAGCAGTCCTAAATCCTGCAATATCCTATTGATATTTTTAGCAACCAGGCTAATTTTCCTATTTTGATTTGTGCTGTTCAATTTTGAGTTTAAAATCATGTTAAAATCCCCTCCACAGATGAGAGTGCCAGAGGTTTCTGTAGCAATTAAATCAAACACCTTCCTGTAGAAGACCATGTCACTCCCCGGAGGCGCATATACATTAAATAATGTAACTTCCTTGCTTTCCAGTTAACATTTAACAAATATAAATCTGCCCTCCTTGTCTTTTATTTCTGATATAAACTCAAAATTAACTGAATTTGGGATCAAGATTGCAACGCCCCTTCTACCCATTTTATAAGAAGAAAAAAAGGTTTTCCTATATCCAATTTTCTTGAGTTTCTTGTGTTCAGGAGGGGATAAGTGAGTTTCCTGCCAGAATAGTATGTCAACTCTCTCCAGTTTCATCTTTGCTATTACCTTACTTCTCTTGATGGCACTCCCCAGTCCGTTTACATTGAGACTTAAATTCCCGGTGATGCATCGAGAAAAAAAAAAAAAGTGCACCATAACAGCCTGCTTAAAATGAGCCTAAAAATGAACGAAAAAAGGGGGATGAGCCTGTACGCTGGAGGGGCCCCTCGCTCAGATATGAAAATGCGTGACGTAGACGCAAACAAGACCTGTTGAAACCGAAAAGAAAAAGGGTGCCCATTTCGTCGCTTATACACATCGGTTAATTACAAGTGAAAACTATATAGAACATACGTGCATGTCATCAATCCTCCCCATGATATGCCCTTCTGTCACTGTGTCATTCATCATTAGCTAATAGATATGTTATTAACGTGACCATACATAATGTGTCCATAAAGAACACATACTTTTGGCTACTCACCCTTGCTCAGCATTGGGGGAAAATAGGGGAGACATTTTACCTATTGCAATGTCAACCGTAACAACCCAATATGTCTAACGGCTCGCGGTAACTTTTAAGTCTGTTAAATCCGATTCAGTGTCTTCCATCTTCTCGTTGGAAATACCTGAGTCTCTCTCGAATGTGAACATCCTCTCGCCGAGGTGACCCTCTTTCTCCGCGACTCTGCTCGCCGACCACGGTCCATGGGAGGACCTGCTCGAGTCTTTCCGCCGGTGAAGATGCCTTTCTCCTGGCGGTATACTCCACTGGTATGCCCCTCGACATCAGGTCCTCAGCCGCCTCGTCTGCATGCTCGTATGTAACCGGGCCATTATCCAGAAATACCCGCATTTTTGCCGAGAATGGTGTTTGGAAGCGAATCCCTTTCTCTTTTAGTGATTTATTGATGGGGATGTATTCCTTCCTTCTTTTCAGTATCTCTCCCACGTAGTCATGATCAGAGAACACTCGTTGGCCTTGGAAGTTAACAGGCTTTTTCCAGGCTGCACGTAAGACTTTCTCTTTGACTGAGAATTGTAGGAACCGTACCATTATGGATCTTGGTGGGGTGCCGCTGGGGGGTTTGAGGCCAGAGCTTGATGTGCTCTCTCGATTCCCAGGTCAGTGTCGTCTTCAAGTATTTCTTTGAATAGACCCTCCATGAATTTGGGTATAGAGTTTGTTTCTGTGCCATCTGCCACGGAAATTTGGCAGCCATTTCGTAAGTTGCGTCACCGGAAGTCCCTGACAATTAATCTTGATGGTTGTACAGTCGTCTCAAATAAAACTATGAAGGACCTCGGCGTTACTCTGGACCCTGATCTCTCTTTTGATGAACATAAAGAATATTTCAAGGGCAGCTTTTTTCCATCTTCGTAACATTGCAAAATCAGAAACGTTTTGTCCAAAAAAAGGTTAGACTACTGCAATGCTCCACTCTCTGGCTACCCGGATAAAGCACAAAATAAACTTCACTTAGAGCTAAATACGGCTGCTAGAATCTTGACTAAAACCAAAAAATGTGATCATATTACTCCAGTGCTAGCCTCTCCACATTGGCTTCCTGTTAAGGCTAGGGCTGATTTCAAGGTTTTACTGCTAACCTACAAAGCATTACATGGACTTGCTCCTAGCTATCTCTCCGATTTGGTCCAGCCGTACATACCTACACATACGCTATGGTCACAAGATCGCAGGCCTCCTTATTGTCCCTAGAATTTCTAAGCAAACAGCTGGAGGCAGGGCTTTCTGCTAGAGAGCTCAATTTTTATGGAATGGTCTGCCTATCCATGTGAGGGACACAGACTCTGTTTCGACCTTTACGTTTTTACTGAAGACTCACCTCTTCAGTAGGTCTTATGATTGAGTGGCCGGCTCTCCTCTCTCCTTTGGAATTCTCTGCCTCTGACCCTATTACGGGGGCTGTAGCCTCCAACTGCTCTTAAACACTAGTAAAACTAAATGCATGCTCTTCAATCGAACACTGCTGGCACCAGCCCACTAGAATCACCACTCTCGACGGGTCTGACCTAGAGTATGTGGACAACTACAAATACCTAGGTGTCTGGTTAGACTGTAAACTCTCCTTCCAGACTCACATTAAGAATCTCCAATCCAAAGTTAAATCTAGAATCGGCTTCCTATTTCGCAACAAAGCCTCCTTCACTCATGCTGCCAAACATTCCCTCGTAAAACTGACTATCCTACCGATCCTTGACTTCGGCGATGTCATTTACAAAATAGCCTCCAACACTCTACTGAGCAAATTGGATGTAGTCTATCACAGTGCCATCCGTTTTGTCTCCAAAGCCCCATACACTACCCACCACTGTGACCTGTACGCTCTTGTTGGCTGGTCCTCACTACATGTTCGTCGTCAAACCCACTGGCTCCAGGCCATCTATAAATCACTGCTAGGCAAATCCCCGCCTTATCTCCTCTCTTCTCCAGACCATCTCCGGTGACCTTCTCCCCTACCTCACCTCGCTGATCAACTCATCCTTGACCGCTGGCCATGTCCCTTCCATCTTCAAGAGAGCGAGAGTTGCACCCCTTCTCAAAAAACCAACACTCGATCCCACTGATGTCAACAACTACAGACCAGTATCCCTTCTTTCTTTTCTTTCCAAAACTATTGAGCGTGCCGTCTTTAGCCAACTCTCTTGCTATCTCTCTCAGAATGACCTTCTTGATCCAAACCAGTCAGGTTTCAGGACTGGTCATTCAACTGAGACTGCTCTTCTCTGTGTCACGGAGGCTCTCCGCACTGCTAAAGCTAACTCTCTCTCCTCTGCTCTTGTCCTTCTAGACCTGTCTGCTGCCTTTGATACAGTGAACCATCAGACCCTCCTCTCCACCCTCTCCGAGCTGGGCATCTCCGGCGCGGCTCACTCCTGGATTGCGTCCTACCTGACCGGTCGCTCCTACCAAGTGGCGTGGCGAGAAGCTGTCTCCGCACCACGTGCTCTCACCACTGATGTCCCCCAGGGCTCAGTTCTAGGCCCTCTCCTTTTCTCCCTATACACCAAGTCACTTGAATCTGTCATATCCTCACATGGCCTCTCCTATCATTGCTACGCTGACGATGCACAACTAATCTTCTCCTTTCCCCCTTCTGATAACCAGGTGGCGAATCGCATCTCTGCATGTCTGGCCGACATATCAGTATGCATGACGGATCACCACCTCAAGCTGAACCCTGGCAAGACGGAGCTGCTCTTCCTCCCGGGGAAGGACTGCCCGTTCCATGATCTCGCCATCACGGTTGACAACTCCGTTGTGTCCTCCTCCCAGAGTGTGAAGAGCCTTGGCGTGACCCTAGACAACACCCTGTCATTCTCCGCCAACATCAAGGCGGTGACCCGATCCTGCAGGTTCATGCTCTACAACATTCGGAGAGTACGACCCTGCCTTACACAGGAAGCGGCACAGGTCCTAATCCAGGCACTTGTCATCTCCCGTCTGGATTACTGCAACTCGCTGTTGGCTGGGCTCCCTGCCTGTGCCATTAAACCCCTACAACTCATCCAGAATGCCGCAGCCCGTCTGGTGTTCAACCTTCCCAAGTTCTCTCACGTCACCCCCCTCCTCCGCACACTCCACTGGCTTCCAGTTGAAGCTCGCATCCGTTACAAGACCATGGTGCTTGCCTATGGAGCAGTGAGGGGAACGGCACCTCCGTACCTTCAGGCTCTGATCAGTCCCTACACCCAGGCGAGGGCATTGCGTTCATCCACCTCTGGCCTGCTGGCTCCCTTCCTCTGCGGGAAGCATAGTTCCCGCTCAGCCCAGTCAAAGCTGTTCGCTGCTCTGGCACCCCAATGGTGGAACAAGCTCCCTCACGACGCCAGGACAGCGGAGTCACTCACCACCTTCCGGAGACATTTGAAACCCCACCTCTTTAAGGAACACCTGGGATAGGATAAAGTAATCATTCTCCCCCCAAAAAAATAAAAAAAATAAAGTATAATTGTAAAGTGGTTATCCCACTGGCTATAGGGTGAATGCACCAATTTGTAGTCACTCTGGATAAGAGCGTCTGCTAAATGACGTAAATGTGCCCTTGAGCAAGGCACTTAACCCTAATTGCTCCTGTAAGTCACTCTGGATAAGAGCGTCTGCTAAATGACTAAAATGTAAAAAATGTTATCTTAGCTCATTGGTCACCATAGCAGCACCCACCCGTAGTCTGCGCTCCAGCAGGTATATCTCACTGGTCATTCCCAAAGCCAACACCTCCTTTGGCCGCCATTCCTTCCAGTTCTCTGCTGCCAATGTCTGGAACGAATTGCAAAAATCTCTGAAGCTGGAGACTCTTATCTCCCTCACTAACTTTAAGCATCAGTTGTCAGAGCACCTTACCGATCACTGCACCTGTACACAGCCCATCTGAAATTAGCCCACCCAACTACCTCATCCCTATATTGTTATTTATTTTGCTCTTTTGCACCCCAGTATCTCTATGTGCACATAATCTCTTGCACATCTAGCATTCCAGTGTTAATACTAATTGTAATTATTTTGCACTATAGCCTATTTATTGCCTTACCTCCATAACTTGCTACATTTGCACACACTGTTTATATATTTTCTGTTGTATTTTTTGACTTTATGTTTTTTTTACCCCATATGTAACTCTGTGTTGTTGTTTTTATCGCACTGCTTTGCTTTATCTTGGCCAGGTCGCAGTTGTAAATGAGAACTTGTTCTCAACAGGCTTACCTGGTTAAATAAAGGTGAAATAAAATATAAATAAAATAGTGCTCTTCCATGCCATCCCTAGGAGGGGTGAGTCACATCGTGCCAGGCTTTTTTGTGCTATACTCAACTTGAGTGGGTTGAGTCAATGACATGATCTTACAGTCCGGTCTTGCGCCCCCTCGGGCTCGTGCGGTGGAGGCGATCTTAGTGGGCTACACTCAGCCTTGTCTCAGGGTAGTAAGTTGGTGTTGATATCCCTCTAGTGGTGTGGGGGCTGTACTTTGGCAAAGTGGGTGGAGCTATGTCCTACCTGGTTGGCCCTGTCCGGGGGTATCGTCAGACGGGGCCACAGTGTCCCCCGACCCCCCCGTCTCAGCCTCATTTACATTTACATTTACGTCATTTAGCAGATGCTCTTATCCAGAGCGACTTACAAATAGGTGCATTCACCTCATAGCCAGTGGGATAACCACTTTACAATGTATTATTATTATTATAAAAAAAAGGTTGGAGTAAGGGGGGGGGGGGATAGAAGGATTACTTTATCCTATCCCAGGTATTCCTTAAAGAGGTGGGGTTTCAAATGTATCCGGAAGGTGGTGAGTGACTCCGCTGTCCTGGCGTCGTGAGGGAGCTTGTTCCACCATTGGGGTGCCAGGGCAGCGAACAGTTTTGACTGGGCTGAGCGGGAACTATGCTTCCGCAGAGTTAGGGGAGCCAGCAGGCCAGAGGTGGATGAACGCAGTGCCCTCGTTTGGGTGTAGGGACTGATCAGAGCCTGAAGGTACGGAGGTGCCGTTCCCCTCACAACTCCGTAGGCAAGCACCATGGTCTTGTAGCAGATGCGAGCTTCAACTGGAAGCCAGTGGAGTGTGCGGAGGAGCGGAGTGACGTGAGAGAACTTGGGAAGGTTGAACACCAGACGGGCTGCGGCATTCTGGATGAGTTGTAGGGGTTTAATGGCACAGGCAGGGAGCCCAGCCAACAGCGAGTTGCAGTAATCCAGACGGGAGATGACAAGTGCCTGGATTAGGACCTGTGCCGCTTCCTGTGTAAGGCAGGGTCGTACTCTCCGAATGTTGTAGAGCATGTACCTACAGGATCGGGTCACCGCCTTGATGTTAGCGGAGAACGACAGGGTGTTGTCCAGGGTCACACCAAGGCTCTTCGCACTCTGGGAGGAGGACACAACGGAGTTGTCAACCGTGATGGCGAGATCATGGAACAGGCAGTCCTTCCCCGGGAGGAAGAGCAGCTCCGTCTTGCCAAGGTTCAGCTTGAGATGGTGATCCGTCATCCATACTGATATGTCTGCCAGACATGCAGAGATGCGATTCGCCACCTGGTTATCAGAAGGGGGAAAGGAGAAGATTAGTTGTGTGTCGTCAGCATAGCAATGATAGGAGAGGCCATGTGAGGATATGACAGAGCCAAGTGACTTGGTGTATAGCGAGAATAGGAGAGGGCCTAGAACTGAGCCCTGGGGGACACCAGTCGTGAGAGCACGTGGTGCGGGAGACAGCTTCTCGCCACGCCACTTGGTAGGAGCGACCGGTCAGGTAGGGACGCAATCAAGAGTGAGCCGCGCCGGAGATGCCCAGCTCGGAGAGGGTGGAGAGGAGGATCTGATGGTTCACAGTATCAAAGGCAGCAGACAGGTCTAGAAGGACAAGAGCAGAGGAGAGAGAGTTAGCTTTAGCAGTGCGGAGAGCCTCCGTGACACAGAGAAGAGCAGTCTCAGTTGAATGACCAGTCTTGAAACCTGACTGGTTTGGATCAAGAAGGTCATTCTGAGAGAGATAGCAAGAGAGTTGGCTAAAGACGGCACGCTCAATAGTTTTGGAGAGAAAAGAAAGAAGGGATACTGGTCTGTAGTTGTTGACATCAGAGGGATCGAGTGTTGGTTTTTTGAGAAGGGGTGCAACTCTCGCTCTCTTGAAGACGGAAGGGACATAGCCAGCGGTCAAGGATGAGTTGATCAGCGAGGTGAGGTAAGGGAGAAGGTCTCTCTCTCTCTCTCTCTCTCTCTCTCTCTCTCTCTCTCTCTCTCTCTCTCTCTCTCTCTCTCTCACTCTCACTCTCACTCTCACTCTCACTCTCACTCTCACTCTCTCTCTCTCAACTGACATTTACTCCTGAGGTGCTGACATGTTGCACCCTTTACAACCACTGTGATTATTATTTGACCCTGCTGGTCATCTATGAATGTCTTGAAGAACAATCTGGCCTTAATGACAATGTACTCTTACAATCTCCACCCGGCACTGCAAGAAGAGGACTAGGGTAGTATCTGAGGAATTATGACTTTGCTAACGTTTTCAAATGGAACCTGAGAGGAGGTTTATTCAGCTTAGAGGGAGCATCTGGGGAGCAGTTTTAGGGGGACACCCCATAGAACAGAGGAAGTCTGTTGTGTGGAGACAGGTGATTGGTCTGTATGGGAAACCACCCACAGCAGGGTAAAGATTATACATACTTGGTTGAGACAAAGGAGAGCAGAATAATCATATTTGAGATGGGGCGATTATTCTCCAGGTATCTGCAGGTATCTGTAAATCGACGCTGTAACCCTTTGTTATGAATAAACCTTTATGATGAAAATTCAGCGTCAGCGGTTCTCCTTGGTCACACAGCATAATTAGCAACGTTTACTCGACACAACAAAATGGCGACGAGGAATTTGGACGAATTGCGTTTTTCTCAGCGTTTCATTCATGGGCGCCGAGCTGACTTTCGCTCCGGAGTCTGGCAGATAAGGGTGAGTTTGCTCTCAACTTTGGGCTCTGGTTAGTTTGTGTGTCTGTGTGTGTGCGTTGAAAGAATGCACCGTTGAGAACTTGCGTGTGTGCGTTGTTGGTTATATGCTGTGGGATAGGAGTCCGTTCTAAATTTGTTTGCGCTGGTAAAAAACGCAAAAAGGGGGGAGTGTCTATATGGATATTTTGCTTGAATAAAGTTCAAGAAGAATAGATTGAGAGGAATAAGGCCAGGAACTAAGATACATGTGTACAATTTAGAACCATTGTGAATCTACGGTAGCCCTCCCAGGAGGCGATCATTATGATGGGCCAAAAATCCTAAAAACACGTTAGGTGTAGTTAGGTGAGTCCAGGGGACTTGAGGCTGTGGTATATATATTTGGTTGTAAGTTACCTCTCAACATATGGTTGATGTGACCGCTCATTGAATTTCCGCGGACCTCGTGGTAGCAAAAATTTTGAGACAAAGGAATTATACGGCGCAATGGAGGTAACATGCTACATGCTACATGCAACCTTAGAGGTCCATAGGTATGGATTGAGCCTCTTAAATTGTGTATAGAATAGTGTAGGATTTGTGTCCTATGGTTTGTGAGCTCTGTTAAGTGTTATTGTTTGTCTATGAGGGTTAAAAGAGAGGAAGTACAGCGGGACTGTTAACTTTCTGTTGTCTAGCTTGGAGAGAGCTGGGAGAGAGCTCCGTCCACGCTGAAATCGTAGTGGTGAATGTACAACGCATGCGCGTGATTTTATAACTAGAGTTACATAAGGGCAAATGTGCCACTCCTCTGCGGGGAGAGCAGACAAAGAGAGAGATTTAGAGACTAATAGTGTATTCTGGTTGTTAAATAGGCTGTTGTTTGACAATGAAACTGTTTTCTTGAGACCTATCGAATTGATAAACTAGAGATATGTTGACGGATTAAAAATAAAATAATAAAATAAATAAATAAAATAAAATGTTATTGAGCTATTTATACTATTCCTGAGTTAATTCTTAGCGCGAATGTGACTAGAGGAATATTGAATGGTTGAAATAACTCAGTGACTGCATAAACTACTAAATTCTTGTCTGTTTCTTTGTTCTTTTGTCATATGAGAGACGATAAGAGGAGGGAGGAGAGAGAGAGAGAGAGAGAGGAATTGCTGACGTGTACATCACGCGACAGGGTGTGACGCGACAGAGTCTGCTGCGACAGAGTCTACTGCTACGGGACCCAGTCATACTAAGGCCATTACTGTTATATTTACAAAACCTACCTTCCCATACAGGATATTTTGTGTGCCTAGCATAATTGATGTTATGACAATTTGACAAGGACTTGGCAAAAGACTGATCAATTGATGAAAATAAGAATTGCATATTGGAGTTTTTGTGCATGAGTGGGTTTGATTAGAGTTGAGTGGGGGAATCGAGTACTGACATTATTCTGTAAAATTAAGATAATTGGGTGCTTATTAAGCAATGGGGTTTGTGAGTACTGTAGTGTTGTAGGATTATAGGTCTTTTATTTTTTGGATTGCTCTGAAGTTGACTACTTTCATTTACTTTCCTGATTGGATGTGGTAAGATTGCCACTAATCAATAATTTGGTAAAATAAAATAAAATAAAAGGAAAAAAATAAATAAATGGATGAATAAATTAATTGACTAATTAATTAAGGAGAAAAATAGGAAGGAAGCCATAAGCTATATAGTCTAAAATAAAAATAATTCACAATAAAGGAATATAAAGAAAGAGTTGTTACAATGGGGAAAAAGGACATCAGAACTATGAAAGTAATTACACCTGTTGATATAGTTGAAAATAGTAAACCTTGCAATACCATTAACTAAAGGTTATCTGGAAAAGGGAATAAAAGTTGGCCTGACATTGAACAACCATAGCCAGTGGAAGGGATTCTTAACCCTGATGTCATCAACATGTTGAAAGTGATTGAATAATAGAGAGAGGAAAGGCAGAAACGACCATAAAGATTAATCCAAAACTCCAAAAGTAAGGAAGAAAATGAGATGTCTGGAAACTAAGGGTGGAATGAGGTTCAGGAAGATGGAACTTGAAGATGAAGATGAAGAAGAAGATGATGATGATGATCAGAGTGATTGAGAAGAGATCATGGGTGGATATGACCCTGTGATTAGAAGGAAGTTGGCAAGAGAGGAAAGAAGAAGGATACTAGAGATTCGATCCCTGATGGAAGTTGAAGGAAGAAGGATACTAGAGATTCGATCTCTGAGGAAAGTGATAAAGATTTGGAGATTAAAGGTGCTTCATATTCAAGAGGATTTTATTCAACAATGATTAGCAAAGAAGAAATAGAAAGAGATATAGACTGATGTGTATTATGCCTGGATATGGGGAATAATTTAGAAGAGAAAAAGAGAACTGGAAGAACAACTCAAGAAGATACAGAAGAGAAGGAGAAAAAACTGCTGAGAAAAGGATCCCAAGAATTGGAGAAGCATACATTGAGGCCAAGGAAAGAGGGCACCAGTAAGAAGATGATGGAAGATGATATTTTGAGGACAAAACTTAGAATATAAGCTTTTGAAGAATACTGATATGTAAACAACTAGAAAGAACAGGACCAAGAAACTCTCAGAAAACTCAATCAAATACAACTGGGGGAGAATAAGAAGGAGAAGAAAAGCTTTGGTTATGAAGAATCAGTGTGCACCAAATCAACAATCACTGCCACAGCTTCAACTGAACAAGGTCAAATGCAATTGTACCAGCCACAACTAGTGGTACAAGTTGTTTCATATCCATAGATAGTTTCTGGAAAGAGGGAATTTCAGAGGGAGATACAGGAGCAAGTGAAGATCATCTGGAGGACAGGTGAACCCTTATAGGGACAAGGAGCAAGGATTCTAGGGGTGCCTAGAAGATCCGAAAGGGGGGTGTCAGCTGGTAGCATCAGGACCGGAAAAAGATCCAGCAATTGAAGTGAAAATAAACAAAGGACCATGAGAAGTGATGGTGAATAGCGGAACAGCTTTTATCTGTGTTCAGCCTGAAGAGGTTACACATCTCACATGTAAAATCAACTAATTAGGATAGGGATTTGAGGGAGTAAAACAGTTGATTATTCTTAAGGAACCAATTGAGATCTGCTATAAGAATGAGAGAAAATTACAATACCCATACTGGTATCAGAACATATACCTATTGCATTGTTGGGAAGAGATGCATTGTGTAAGTTGAACTGTACAATAAGATGTACACCAGACGGCTGTCTGGTAGAAGTGCCAAAGGAAAAGGTTTACAAATGGTTGATGATGACAGAGATGGATTTGTCTACAGTATTCTGGATGGGAAATCTCAGTGAAGATTTTGAGGAGGAAGACCTCCTTGGAAGAATGAGTATCATTTGAAAGATGACGCAATTCAAGGGATTGAACCAGAAATTGAAGGACTTTCAAAAGCAGGTGTTTTGAAGACAATAGATAGAGTAGGAATCAATTGTTGTTTTGGGGAGAAACCATGAGGGGTTGATAGTAGCGCCTCTGGACCTATTAGGTCTGATGATTTAGGAAGCTAGGGGTTAGCTAATGTTGAAAGAAGGCTAAGGTTAGGAGAAAGATTACAAAGGAGTATGGTTTTTGGGAATCATATTTGCTTGAAAAGATTGATTATATCATAGGAAGGAGGACAATCTGTCTGAAAAATAATGTTAAAAGGGGGTGACTGTTATTCTTGGTTACATTCCTACACCAAGAGGTGAATAAGATGTCAAACTAGGCGAAAAGATGCTCAGTCGTTTGCCAAGTCTGTGTGTAAAGAAGTCATAAGCAGGTGGGGATTACCCGATCACATATTCTAAAATTAGAGGGAAAGGAATTTGTGGATAAATCAGTGAAATGGTTTTTGAAAAAAGTTAGGAGAAAAGTCAGATTAAAAAAGTTAAGAAAACTAGGGTTGAAGGAACTCTAGGACAGTCAGCTAAGCTTCAATGTTAGTAGTAAGAGAGAGAGAACAGTGGTGAAGGGAAATTTAGAGTTCAGTGGGAAGATAGATATGGTAGGAGTTTAGATCTGTTAGGAGCAGTTGCATTGAGAAAGTATGCGTTGCTGAATGATAAGAGAAGATTGAGGGTGATTGCAGTATCTATATTTACAATTCCCAGCAGGAAGATCAAGGTGATTATAAGTGTATTTTTTATAATCAACAGTTTGAAAGTGAGGGATTAGAGTTGGGACTGAGAGTTAATGTAGTGACACTAGTGGTGATAGATGGAAATACAAGTAAAGAGTTCAAAGCTTTAGGGGGAAAATAGATGAAACAACGACAATGACATCAACACTTCAGCATATTATAACAACAGTGAGAAGCAATTTAACTCTTTCAACATTGACAGTTATTAAAGCTATAAATATATCACATTTGATTACAAGGGAGCCAATCGCTCCAGCACCAATTTTAGAGGAAAATACTATTATTAGGGTTAGGATGAGTGATACAGCTCATCTTCCTTGTAGATGTGAGAGAAGGAATGTGTAGAGGTGAGGTTCCTCTCATATGGAGAGATAATTATGGAGAAGAAGTGTTGTTATGAGGACCGGAAGTAGAAGCTGTTTCACCTAGTGAAAGGAAGTATATTTTGTAGAATGATACGAAGTGAAAGAGGGTTATGAGTGATTGCTAACTTATTTTGAGTAATATTAGAGGGGGAATACTATCATGGAGGTACAGGATGAGTTCTTTGATTTTAATGAAAGACAAGAAGATATATTTGATCAGTACCGCTCGTTAGGAAAGAGAGAAACTAAATGGAAGGCATATGGATTTGATTCTTCTGTTTGGAAATTAAAGATGGATGGGCAGGTAGGAATCTTTAGTTCAAGAAGTTACCTCATATTGTAAGATAAGTGAGGAATATTGAGGGTAAATGTCTGTTGAGAATTTCAGCATAAAGAAAATGGGGTTGAATTTTAGAAGGTAGCTAAATTTCTATCAAGTATGTGTCAATCTTATGTTTTATAAGGGATGTTGTATTAGCAGCAATCATTAAGAGAGAAAATAATGTAGTTGTGGAAACATTTGTTTAGGCCTAGGTTTAAGTGTTATTGGTTAAGTGAATTAACCTATGTGAATTTGTTAGATAGGAAGGAAAATCTGTTAATAGCGCTTCATGAAGCATTGGAGGTGAAACCAGTGAGGGCTAAAAGCTGTTTTTGTTCTAATTAAACATATGATGGAAAGGGATGTTTAGGGGAATATCAGATTGTGATGATTATATGATGATCTGGGGTTTGTAAGGTTAGTAATGAGAAATGTAATGTAACTTTTGAGGTTTCATTTAGTAAGGAGAGAAGTTTTGAATGATAATGTGACTATTGGGGGATTTTAGAAACATCTGGGGTTTGTGGTGAGAGAATATATTCTTACCCTATGGATGGATAGGATGTTGTTACATGTTGAAGTTGAAGCTTCCATATGAGGTTTTTAAAATTAAAAGAGGGGAAGAAAGGGACATAGATAAATCTGATTCTGAAAGAGAGAAGTTTAATAGTCTGGGAAGCCTATCATTGGAGGATAAGTCTAAGAGAGAAGTGGGGATTTTTCCATGGTATGGTGTAAAATTTTGGGGAAGATCATATAGATAATATTACCTATAATTTGAAGGGTTTTGCAAATGAAACGATAAGAGGGTTTAACCCTCTGTCAAGACTCAAAGGAGTATTGATAGATAGATATCAATTTTGAATATCCGATAATTTTTCAAATGTTTTTAAATGTTAGTGTGATTTTAGTATTTTGTTATGAATCAAAGGGGGGAAATAGAATGTGATTCATTTATATATCATTTTTATATTCTTAGTTGATATTGATGTTTTAATTTGAATGTGTTGTTTTGCAAAAGATACTGTTTGGTCTTTTCTTTTCTTCCAGAAGCATATGGGGGAATATGTAGAGATTCAAATACTCAAACAAGGACAATATGAAGGGACTGGAGGAAGTGGAACAAGGAAGGTGTGGAAATGTTCCGATTCCATCATCAACGATGCATTGGAAGTCGACACTGCTGAGGAGATGAAGTGTAGTGGACTACATTCCAGTGTCTGCAATGATATATAGACATATTTGCATGTGTAATACATAATTTGTGTCATATTCTTTCTGTATTAATTTTTTTAGAAATATATTTGCTGTTATTGGGTACATGTGGGGATCTCAGATGTTTTTGTTTATTTCGTGGAAGCTTAGGGATATGGAGTCTAGGCAGGGATAGAGAGAATCCACAGGAGGGTACGATGGGTCGACCAGCCTGAATGTGGACATTTTTGATAGTATTTTGTTTGCTGAGGCTTTCATGTGTATTTAATTGCATCATAGTTTCAAATGCATTGATAAAGATGTATGAATTGATCTGGAGTACTTAAGTGGTTGCCTGGGGCAGAGGGGCCGTGAGAGAATTTGACTGTCTTGATTGATTGATGGATATTTGGAAAGAAGGCTGCCAGACAGGTTTTTCGCTCTCACACTCCATAAAGATTTGTTCATATTTCATAGAAATGTATTCACACTCCATAAAGATTTGTTCATATTTCATAGAAATGTATTCACACTCCATAGAGATTTGTTCATATTTCATAGAAATGTATTTACACTCCATAGAAAAATGTGTTTTTGGTTTATTGTTAAAACATACTCAATAAGAGAGATTGTTATTTGTCATAATCCTATTCTTTTTGTTTTCGAGACTTAATTTGTCTCGAAGGGGGGAATATGTAGTATCTGAGGAATTATGACTTTGCTAACGTTTTCAAATGGAACCTGAGAGGAGGTTTATTCAGCTTAGAGGGAGCATCTGGGGAGCAGTTTTAGGGGGAGACCCCATAGAACAGAGGAAGTCTGTTGTGTGGAGACAGGTGATTGGTCTGTATGGGAAACCACCCACAGCAGGGTAAAGATTATAAATACTTGGTTGAGACAAAGGAGAGCAGAATAATCATATTTGAGATGGGGCGATTATTCTCCAGGTATCTGCAGGTATCTGTAAATCGACGCTGTAACCCTTTGTTATGAATAAACCTTTATGATGAAAATTCAGCGTCAGTGGTTCTCCTTGGTCACACAGCATAATTAGCAACGTTTACTCGACACAACACTAGTCACCCCTCAGAGCCTGGTTCCTCTCTACGTTTCTTCCTGAGTTCCAGCCTTTCTAGAGAGTTTTTCTTAGCAACCGTACTTCTAAATCTGCATTGTTTGGGGTTTTAGGCTGGGTTTCTGTATAAGCACTTTGTGACATCAGCTGATGTAAAAATGGCTTTATAAATACAGTTGAAGTCGGAAGTTTACATACACCTTAGCCAAATACATTTAAACTCAGATTTTCACAATTCCTGACATTTAATCCTTGTAGAAATTCCCTGTCTTATGTCAGATAGGTTCACCACTTTATTTTAAGAATGTGAAATGTCAGAATAATAGTAGAGAGAATTATTTATTTCAGCTTTTATTTCTTTCATCACATTCCCAGTGTCACGTTCGTTTAAGGACGGGTCAGACCAAGGCGCAGCGTGATATGCATACATGTTTATTTAAATAAACACACGACAAAACAACAAACCAAACGAAACGTGAAGTGAAGTCCTAAGGCTGAACACAAAACTAGCCTAAACACGGAACAAGATCCCACAACCCCTAATTGCCAATAGGCTGCCTAAGTATGCTCCCCAATCAGAGACACAGAGCGACAGCTGCCTCTGATTGGGAAACACACCCGGCCAAACATAGAACTACACATACTAGATAGAAACATAGAAATACTAACATAGAACAATCACACCCTGACTCAACATATAAGAGTCCCCTGAGTCAGGGCGTGACACCCAGTGGGTCAGAAGTTTACATACACTCAATTAGTATTTGGTAGCATTGCCTTTAAATTGTTTAACTTGGGTCAAACGTTTTGGGTAGCCTTCCATAAGCTTCCCACAATAAGTTGGGTGAATTTTGGACCATTCCTCCTGACAGAGCTGGTGTAACTGAGTCAGGTTTGTAGGCCTCCTTGTTCGCACACGCTTTTTCAGTTCTGCCCACAAATGTTCTATAGGATTGAGGTCAGGGCTTTGTGATGGCCACTCCAATACCTTGACTTTGTTGTCCTTAAGCCATTTTGCCACAACTTTGGAAGTACGCTTGGGGTCATTGTCCATTTGCGACCAAGCTTTAACTTCCTGACTGATGTCTTGAGATTTTGCTTCAATACATCTACATAATTTTCCTTCCTCATGATGCCATCTATTTTATGAAGTGCACCAGTCACTCCTGCAGCAAAGCACCCCCACAGCATGATGCTGCCACCCCGTGCTTCACGGTTGGAATGGTGTTCTTCGGCTTGCAAGCCACCCCCTTTTTCCTCAAAACATAACGATGGTCATTATGGCCAAACAGTTCTATTTTTGTTTCATCAGACCAGAGGACATTTCTCCAAAAAATCCAATCTTTGTCCCCATGTGCAGTTGCAAACCGTAGTCTGGCTTTTATATGGCGGTTTTGGAGCAGTGGCTTCTTCCTTTCTGAGCGGCCTTTCAGGTTATGTCGATATAGGACTCGTTTTACTGTGGATATAGATACTTACACTACTAAAGGACACCAATAAGGAGAAGAGACTTGCTTGCGCCAAGAAACATGAGCAATGGACATTACACCAGTGGAAATCTGTCATTTGGTCTGATGAGTCCAAATTTGAGATTTTGGGTTCCCCTGTGTCTTTGTGAGATGCAGAGTACGTGAACGGATGATCTCTGCATGTGTGGTTCCCACCGTGAAGCATGGAAGAGGATGTGAGGTGGTGTGGGGGTGCTTTGCTGGTGACACTGTCAGTGATTTATTTAGAATTCAAGGCACACTTAACCAGCATGGCTACCACAGCATTCTGCAGTGATTCGCCACCCCATCTGGTTTGGGCTTAGTGGGACTATCATTTGTTTTTCAACAGGACAATGACCCAAAACACAGGCTGTGTAAGTGCTGTTTGACCAATAAGGAGAGTGATGGAGTGCTGCATCAGATGACCTGGCCTCCACAATCACAACTGATGTGGTTTGGGATGAGTTGGACCGCAGAGTGAAGGAAAAGCAGCCAACAAGTGCGCAGCATTTGTGGGAACTCCTTCAAGACTGTTGGAAAAAAATTCCTCATGAAGCTGGTTGAGAGAATGCCAAGAGTATGCAAAGCTGTCATCAAGGCAAACGTTGGCTACTTCGAAGAATCTCAAATATAAAATATATTTATTATATATAACACTTTTTGGTTACTACATGATTACATATGTGTTATTTCACAGTTTTGATGTCTTCACTATTATTCTACAATGTAGAAAATTGTAAAAATAAAGAAAACCCTTGAATGAGTAGGTGTGTCCAAACTTTTGACTGGGACTGTATATATATATATATATATATATATATATATATATATATATATATATATATATATATATATATATATATATATATATATATATATATATGAGAGATTGGAAATGATGCAGACAATTACATTGATAGAAGCCACAATCTATCTGCAATATTCAATCTGATATACAATGGGGAAAAAAAGTATTTATTCAGCCACCAATTGTGCAAGTTCTCCCACTTAAAAAGATGAGAGAGGCCTGTAATTTTCATCATAGGTACACGTCAACTATGACAGACAAATCCAGAAAATCACATGTAGGATTTTTAATGAATTTATTTGCAAATTATGGTGGAAAATAAGTATTTGGTCAATAACAAACTACATGATAGACAAATTTGCCCTATACCCATCATGAGGTTTCTTCAACCTAGCCTACAAATGAACATTTATAACTTGTGTGCACAGAGCAAGAGACAAATTGGAGTAATAAAGGTGACAGACATTGACACATTAAATACCGCCTTGCACATTCTTGCCTGCATCTAGCTAATCTGGGGTGTAATCATTAGTCCAAACAGTTCCTACTAAAACAAGAGTTTCTATTGGACAAATTCAGGTAGGTCCCTCCCCATTTAGTTCATTTTGCTTCTTGTTTAAGAAACATTTTGCAACAGAATCTGTGGAAAAAACTGGTTTTTTAAAAATGTTTGCAAATGTATCAAAAATAAAAAACGGAAATATCACATTTACATAAGTATTCAGAACCTTTACTTTGTACTTTATTTTTTGTATTTTTATTTTATTTCTAATTTTATAAATCTTTTTTATTTTTTTATTTTTTGGGGGGTAGATCAGCTTTATATTGCAGATAGATTGTAACTTCCATCAATGTAATTGTCTGCATCACTTCCAATCCCCCATGTATGTGTATATATATATATATATATATATATATATATATATATATATATATATATATATATATATATATATATATATACAGTGAGGGGAAAAAAGTATTTGATCCCCTGCTGATTTTGTACGTTTGCCCAATGACAAAGAAATGATCAGTGTATAATTTTAATGGTAGGTTTATTTGAACAGTGAGAGACAGAATAACAACAAAAACATCCAGAAAAACACATGTCAAAAATGTTATGAATTGATTTGCATTTTAATGAGGGAAATAAGTATTTGACCCCCTCTCAATCAGAAAGATTTCTGGCTCCCAGGTGTCTTTTATACAGGTAACGAGCTGAGATTAGGAGCACACTCTTAAAGGGAGTGCTCCTAATCTCAGCTTGTTACCTGTATAAAAGACACCTGTCCACAGAAGCAATCAATCAATCAGATTCCAAGCTCTCCACCATGTCCAAGACCAAAGAGCTCTCCAAGGATGTCAGGGACAAGATTGTAGACCTAAACAAGGCTGGAATGGGCTACAAGACCATCGCCAAGCAGCTTGGTGAGAAGGTGACAAAAGTTGGTGTGATTATTCGCAAATGGAAGAAACACAAAATAACTGTCAATCTCCCTCGGCCTGGGGCTCCATGCAAGATCTCACCTTGTGGAGTTGCAATGATCATGAGAACGGTGAGGAATCAGCCCAGAACTACACGGGAGGATCTTGTTAATGATATCAAGGCAGCTGGGACCATAGTCACCAAGAAAACAATTGGTAACACACTACGCCGTGAAGGACTGAAATCCTGCAGCGCCCACAAGGTCCCCCAACTCAAGAAAGCACATATACAGGTCCGTCTGAAGTTTGCCAATGAACATCTGAATGATTCAGAGGAGAACTGGGTGAAAGTGTTGTGGTCAGATGAGACCAAAATGGAGCTCTTTGGCATCAACTCAACTCACCGTGTTTGGAGGAGGAGGAATGCTGCCTATGACCCCAAGAACACCATCTCCACAGTCAAACATGGAGGTGGAAACAATATGCTTTGGGGGTGTTTTTCTGCTAAGGGGACAGGACAACTTCACCGCATCAAAGGGACGATGGACGGGGCCATGTACCGTCAAATCTTGTGTGAGAACCTCCTTCCCTCAGCCAGGGCATTGAAAATGGGTCAGCATGGTTATTCCAGCATGACAATGACCCAAAACACATGGCCAAGGCAACAAAGTAGTGGCTCAAGAAGAAGCACATTAAGTCCTGGAGTGGCCTAGCCAGTCTCCAGACCTTAATCCCATAGAAAATCTCTGGAGGAAGCTGAAGGTTCGAGTTGCCAAACGTCAGCCTCGAAACCTTAATGACTTGGAGAAGATCTGCAAAGAGGAGTGGGACAAAATCCCTCCTGAGATGTGTGCAAACCTGGTGGCCAATAACAAGAAACGTCTGACCTCTGTGATTGCCTACAAGGGTTTTGCCACCAAGTACTAAGTCATGTTTTGCAGAGGGGTCAAATACTTATTTCCCTCATTAAAATGCAAATCAATTTATAACATTTTTGGCATGTGTTTTTCTGGATTTTTTTGTTGTTATTCTGTCTCTCACTGTTCAAATAAACCTACCATTAAAATTATAGACTGATCATGTCTTTGTCAGTGGGCAAACGTACAAAATCAGCAGGGGATCAAATACTTTTTTCCCTCACTGTAGGTAAACTGGGATAATACTAAAGAGTAAATCAGGGTGATTTTTCCACAAATTGACAGGTATTTACCTTTTCATGTCAGGAAGATCTTTTCTATTTTTGCTAACTTTCTATTAAAATGTATTGAAGTGAGATCATTTATTTCCTTTGGGATATGTATTCCGAGTATATCCACATCACCATCAGACCATTTTAGTGGTAAACTACATGGTAATGTAAAATTTATATTTTTTAGTGATCCAATACGTAATATAGTAGAGAGGTTAGAAAATGTATCTAGATCCTCTATGAGGCTGTGGAGGGATTCTGGTTGTGGATTTAAAAGAAAACATGAATCATCAGTGTACATTGACACCTTTGTTTTTAAGCCCTGGATTTCTAATCCCCTGATATTATTGTTGGATCTGATTTTAATAGCTAACATCTCAATGGCCACAATAAATAGATATGCCAATAGTGGACAACCTTGTTTCACTCCTCTTGACAGTTTAAAACTTTCTGAGAAATAGCCATTATTTACTATTTTACACCTAGGGTTAATATACATGATTTTGACCCATTTTATAAGACATTCTCCAAAATTGAAATACTCCAGGCATTTATATATAAACCCCAGTCGTACTTTATCAAACGCCTTTTCGAAGTCTGCTATGAATAGCAGGCCAGGTTTCCCAGATTTTCCATAGCTATTGATTCCAATACTTGCCTTATATTATCTCCAATGTAACTTCAATGTAAAAAACCTGTCTGATTAGAATGAATAATATCCGACAATACCTTTTTAATTCTATGCGCTATACATTTTGCTACACTGAAGTGTAAGGGGCCTCCGATTTTTTAAATGGACTGGATCTTTATATTTTCCACTTGTATCCTGTTTCAGTAATAATGAGATCTTCTTTACTCAGTACTTTGTTGAAACACCTTTGGCAGCGATTACAGCCTCGAGTCTTCTATGGTATGACGCTACAAGCTTGGCATACCTGTATTTGGGAAGTTTCCCCCATTCTTCTCTACAGATCCTCTCAAGCTCTGTCAGGTTGGTTGGGGACTGTCGCTGAACAGGTATTTTCAGGTCTCTCCAGAGTTGTTCGATTGGGTTCAAGTCCGGGCTCTGGCTGGGCCACTCAAGGACATTCAGAGACTTGTCCCGAAGCCACTCCTGCGTTGTCTTGGCTGTGTGCTTAGGGTCATTGTCCTGTTGGAAGGTGAACCTTCGCCCCAGTCTGAGGTCCTGAGCACTCTGGAGCAGGTTTTTATCAAGGATCTCTCTGTACTTTGCTCCTTTCATCTTTGCCTCGATCCTGACTAGTCTCCTTGCCCCTGCCGCTGAAAAACGCCCCCACAGCATGATGCTGCCACCACCATTATTCACCTTATGTAACGATCCCGGCAGTCTGAGTCGGGTCCTGTCTGTGGACTAGTTTTTATGTTCGTGATCTCCAGTTTCCCGAGGGTTCTGGAACGCTCCGGGGAGCTCTCTTGATTTCCGCACCTGCATCCCATCAGCAATCTGCACACCTGGTCCTGATCATCACCCTTCTTAGGCTCTGGCCTAACATCCATTCCCTGCCGGATCGTTAGCCATGAACAGTAGGTTTACCAGAGTATCAGTCTTAGAGCCTAGCGTTAGTTTTGTTGTTTTTGCACCTTGTTGGTTTGTTGCTTACTTACCCCCGTTTTGTTCCATCTGCAGTCACCCGTCCGGAACCTTCATCCAACCTCTGCCTGGTGGTCGGCGGCTGCCGACCCAGGATGGGATCAACCACTGCACCCCCAACAACTAATCAACGCCGCCCGCTCTGTTCCCTGGATTATTCAGCATCACTCTTGAATTTGTAAATAAACACTCACCTTCGTTTCAACTTACCTTGTCCTGGTCTGCTTCTGGGTTCTGGCTTAGCAACTCGTGACAGAACGATCCGGCCAGTAATGAACCCAGCGGACCTGGACTCTGTTCGCCATGCCATTACCCAGCAGGAGAAGATGTTGGGCCATCATAGCACGGTACTACAGGAGATCGCGTTGTCAGTTCGGAACCTTTCTACCGGTCTGACGGAGGTCCAGAACCAACGCAAGTGTCCGGTGGAGGATCCACTACCGGTTTCACCCATCTCGCCTGCCGCTTCTGAAGCGGTGTCCTTCCGTGAGCCCAAGGTTCCGACGCCGGATAAATATGAGGGGGAGCTGGGAAGATGCCGTTCCTTCCTTATGCAGTGTGGATTAGTGTTCGATCTACAGCCCTACTCTTATGCCACAGACAAGGCTAGGGATAGCCTTTGTGATTGAGTTGCTGCGTGGTCGAGCGCTGGAGTGGGCTTCAGCCGTTTGGGGAACGACAGGATCCCTGCATGGCTTCATACCAGGGGTTCACGGCCGAGATGAGGAAGCTCTTCGACCATTCCGTCCGAGGGAGGGACGCAGCTAGGCGCCTGTTTTCGCTTCGCCAAGGGACTCGCAGCGTGGCCGACTTCGTGATCGAGTTCAAGACGTTGGCTGTGGAGAGTGGGTGGAATGAGGAGGCTCTGCAAGCGGCCTTTTACCAGGGTCTGTCGGAGCAGCTCAAGGATGAGTTGATCTCCTATCCGGAGCCTAGTGACCTGGACAGCTTGGTAGCCTTGTCTATTCGGGTGGATAATCGAGTCCGAGAGCGAAGGAGGGAGAAGCAATGGGTTCCGTCCAACCGATCAGCTTCTCAGGTTCCAGTCGGGTCGTCAAACCGCGCGGCTCGCTAAAGTTGGGAGGACTTTTAGCGAGCCAGTTTCGACCTCTCAATACCTCTGTCAGACCCCGCTTTCCGGCTACCCTTATGAACAGGAATCAGAGCTTAGCGATTAACGCTTTATCGATTCAGGTGCCGATGGAAGCTTTCTAGATGCCGAGTTGGTGGAACAGCTGGGGCTTTCCAAGGAGCAATTGCCGGAAGCCATTGAAGCTACCACTCTGGACGGCAGTAGTCTGGCACGTATCACGATGAGGACTGAACTGGTTAAGATGCGGTTGTCGGGGAATCATTCTGAGATGATTTCATTCTTCATTCTGCCGTCTTCCCATGTTCCTCTGGTCCTTGGATACCCCTGGCTGAAGGAACACAATCCCACGTTCGATTGGGTGACGGGCAAGGTAACGAGTTGGAGCCTTGATTGTCATGCTAACTGTCTCAAGACTGCCTGCCCCCATTCGGTTCCCAGTCAGGTGATTGAGGCTAAACCCCCAGATTTGTCCCTGGTTCCCGAGACATATCACGATTTGGGGGAAGTTTTCAGTAAGCAGAAGGCTCTGTCACTCCCTCCCCACCGACCATATGATTGTGCCATCAACCTGTTCCCTGGAGCTGTCTACCCCAAGGGAAGGTTATACAGTATCTCCCGACCTGAACGTGAGGCTTTGGAGACCTACATCAAGGAGTCCCTAGCTGCTGGTCTCGTTCGTCCCTCGTCATCACCCCTGGGGGCAGGATTCTTCTTTGTGGGTAAGAAGGATGGCTCTCTTCGACCGTGTATTGATTATCGGGGGTTGAATGACATCACGGTCAAGAACAAGTATCCCCTGCCCTTGATGAGTTCTGCCTTCGACTCCTTACAGGGTGCTACGGTGTTCACCAAGCTAGACCTACGCAATGCGTATCACATGGTCCGGATCAGAGAGGGGGACGAGTGGTTGACGGGTTTCAATACACCGATGGGTCACTTCGAGTATCAGGTGATGCCGTTTGGACTGACCAATGCTCCAGCGGTATTCCAGAGTATGGTGAACGACGTCCTGAGAGATATGATCGGTCTCTTTGTGTTTGTTTACCTGGATGACATTCTGATCTTCTCGAAGGAACCTTCCGACCACGTCCAGCATGTCCGGCAGGTTCTGCAGCGATTGTTGGAGAATCGCCTGTTCGTGAAGGCCGAGAAGTGCGAGTTTCACGCCCACACGACATCCTTTCTCGGGTACATCATCTCCAGGGGAGAGATTAGGATGGACCAGGAGAAGGTTAGAGCGGTTCTGGAATGGGCCCAGCCCGGTACGAGATTGCAGCTCCAGAGATTTTTGGGGTTTGCGAATTTCTACCGCAGATTCATCCGGGATTACAGCCGTGTGGCCGCTCCGTTAACTGCCTTGACTTCCAGTATCAGGACCTTCAAGTGGAATCCGGAGGCGGATCGAGCGTTTCTGGATTTGAAGAGGCGATTCACCAACGCACCGATTCTCTCTCAACCGGACACGGCCCGTCAGTTCGTCGTTGAAGTGGACGCGTCTGATGTGGGAGTTGGCGCCATCCTGTCGCAGCGATGCTCCACGGACAGTAAACTCCATCCCTGCGCCTACTACTCGTCGCCTTTCGCCTGCGGAGAGGAATTACGATGTGGGTAACCGGGAGCTTCTCGCGGTGAAACTTGCCTTGGAGGAGTGGCGCCACTGGTTGGAGGGCGGAGCAACCGTTTATTGTCTGGACTGACCACAAGAATCTTGCTTACGTGCAATCGGCTAAACGTCTCAACTCCCGTCAGGCCAGGTGGGCGTTGTTTTTCGGACGATTCAAGTTTTCCTGATGTTCCGACCTGGATCTAAGAACGGCAAGGCGGACGCCTTGTCCCGGATGTTCTCCAAGACGGAGGAGAGTGGGTCCAAGACCGAGACAATTCTCCCCCGGAACTGCGTCGTGGGAGCAGTTATGTGGAGGATTGAGGAGGAGGTGCTGGCGGCCCTTCGGACTCAGCCCGGTCCCGGTAACGGTCCACCCGGTCGGTTGTTTGTGCCTGAGTCGGTTCGTCCTGCTGTCCTCAAATGGTCCCACGCCAGCAAGATGGCTTGTCACCCTGGCGTGGCTCGGACAATGGCGTTTCTTCGCAGACGTTTTTGGTGGCCTGCCATGGCCGAGGATACTCGGGGTTATGTTGCTGCCTGTCCAGTGTGTGCGCAGAATAAGAGTACCAATCGGCCCAGCTCTGGACTACTTCACCCCCTTCCTATTCCGGCGACCATGGTCGCATCTGGCCCTGGACTTTGTCACTGGGTTGCCCGCTTCTGAGGGGAACACGGTCGTTCTGACTATCGTGGACAGATTCAGCAAGTTCGCCCACTTTGTGCCAATTGCCAAGCTTCCCTCTGCCTCGGAGACGTCCGAGATCCTGGTTAGGGAGGTTTTCAGGGTCCACGGGTTGCCCAGTGATATCGTTTCCGACCGTGGCCCTCAGTTTACCTCTGCTGTCTGGAAGTCCTTCTGTTTGGCCATTGGAGCTACAGTCAGTCTCACATCTGGTTTTCACCCCCAATCTAATGGTCAGGCGGAGAGAGCCAACCAGAAGATGGAATCCACGCTACGCTGCCTGGCCTCTTCCAACCCCACCTCCTGGGTCTCTCAGTTGCCTTGGGTTGAGTATGCCCACAATACTCTCCCTACATCTGCCACTGGGATGTCTCCCTTCCAGTGCCTGTATGGCTACCAACCTCCCTTGTTCCCTTCTCAGGAGAAGGAGCTCTCAGTGCCTTCTGTTCAGGTCCATATTCGTGCTGCCACCGGACCTGGCATCGGGCCAGAAAAGCACTCCTTAGAGTTTCGGACCGGTATCAGCTCCAGGCGAATCGTCGCCGGATCCCCGCTCCCACCTACACCATCGGAGATAGGGTCTGGTTGGCCACACGGGATCTTCCTTTACGGACTGAGTCTAGGAAGTTGTTACCGAAGTTCATTGGTCCGTTTGTGGTGGAGAAGGTGATCAATCCGGTGGCAGTTCGACTCAAACTCCCGAGGACGCTCAGAGTCCATCCCACCTTTCATGTCTCCTGCCTCAAGCCTGTTTTCCTCAGTCCTCTGTTGCCTCCTCCGCCTCCTCCTCCTCCTCCTCGGATGATCGGAGGTGGTCCTGCCTACACGGTGCGTCGCATCATGGATTCCAGACGGCGGGGCCGGGGTTTCCAGTATCTCGTGGACTGGGAGGGGTATGGTCCTGAGGAGAGGAGTTGGATTCCGCGGCGACAGGTCCTAGATGCTGACCTCATCAGTGACTTCTACCGCCTCCATCCTGGCGCTCCGGGAGTCCGCCCGGTGGCGTTCGCCGGAGGGGGGGTACTGTAACGATCCCGGCAGTCTGAGTCGGGTCCTGTCTGTGGACTAGTTTTTATGTTCGTGATCTCCAGTTTCCCGAGGGTTCTGGAACGCTCCGGGGAGCTCTCTTGAGTTCCGCACCTGCATCCCATCAGCAATCTGCACACCTGGTCCTGATCATCACCCTTCTTAGGCTCTGGCCTAACATCCATTCCCCTGCCGGATCGTTAGCCATGAACAGTAGGTTTACCAGAGTATCAGTCTTAGAGCCTAGCGTTAGTTTTGTTGTTTTTGCACCTTGTTGGTTTGTTGCTTACTTACCCCCGTTTTGTTCCATCTGCAGTCACCCGTCCGGAACCTTCATCCAACCTCTGCCTGGTGGTCGGCGGCTGCCGACCCAGGATGGGATCAACCACTGCACCCCCAACAACTAATCAACGCCGCCCGCTCTGTTCCCTGGATTATTCAGCATCACTCTTGAATTTGTAAATAAACACTCACCTTCGTTTCAACTTACCTTGTCCTGGTCTGCTTCTGGGTTCTGGCTTAGCAACTCGTGACACCTTAGGGATGTGCCAGGTTTCCTACAGACGTAACGCTTGGCATTCAGGCCACAGAGTTGAAACGTGGTTTCTTCAGACCAGAGAATCTTGTTTCTCATGGTCTGAGAGTCTTTAGGTGCCTTTTGGAAAACTCCAAGCGGGCCGTCATGTGCCTTTTACTGAGGAGTGGCTTCCGTCTGGCCACTCTACCTTAAAGGCCTAATTGGTGGGGTGCTGCAGAGATGGTTGTCCTTCTGGAAGGTTATCTCATCTCCACAGAGGAACTAGAGCTCTGTCAGAGTGACCTAGGCCCTTCTTCCCCGATTGCTCAGTTTGGCCGTGCGGCCAGCTCTAGGAAGAGTCTTGGTGCTTCCAAACGTCTTCCATTTAAGAATGATGGAGGCCACTGTGTTCTGGGGGACCTTCAATGCTGCAGACATTTTTTGGTACCCTTCCCCAGATCTGTGCCTCGACACAATCCTGTCTTGGACAATTCCTTCGACCTCATGGCTTTGTTTCTGCTTTGACATGCACTGTCAACTGTGGGACCTTATATAGACAGGTGTGTGCCCTTCCAAATCATGTCCAATTAATTGAATTTACCACAGGTGGACTCCAATCAAGTTGTAGAAACATCTCAAGGATGATCAATGGAAACAGGATCCACCTGAGCTCAATTTAGAGTCTCATAGCAAAGGGTCTGAATATTTATGTAGATACATTTTTTTGTTTGTTTTATAAATTAGCAAAAATATCTAAAAACCTGTTTTCGGTTTGTCATTATTGGGTATTGTGTGTAGATTGATGAGATTTGTTTTATGTAACCATTTTAGAATAGGGCTGGAATGTAACAAAATATGGAGAAATTCAAAGAATCTGAAAACTTTCCGAAGGCACTGTAGGTATTCCTCTTGTCCAGATGGGATAGGGCAGTGTGCAGTGCGATGACAATTGCATCATCCATGGATCAATTGGGGCAGTATGCAAATTGCAGTTGGTCTAGGGTGTCAGGTAAGGTGGAGGTGATATAATAATAATATAATAATATGCCATTTAGCAGACGCTTTTATCCAAAGCGACTTACAGTCATGCGTGCATAAAACTTTTTTTTTGTGTATGGGTGGTCCCGGGGATCGAACCCACTACCTTGGCGTTACAAGCGCCGTGCTCTACCAGCTGAGATCCTTAACTAGCCTCAAATAGCACTTCATGATGACAGAAGTGAGTGCTACGTGGCAATAGTAATTTAGTTTAGTTACCTTTGCTTTCTTGGGTACATGAACAATTGTGGACATCTTGAAGCATGTGGGGACAGCTGACTGGGATAGGGAGAGATTGAATATGTCCGTAAACACTCCAGTCAGCTGGTCTGCACATGCTCTGAGGAACTGGGAACAACATCCCTTATACACCTTCTGATGAACTCAGTCACCGTGTCAGTGTACATGTCTATGTTATTCTCAGAGTCAACCTGGAACATGTTCCTGTCCGAGTCATCAAAACAGTCTTGAAACATGTATTTTGATTGGTCAGACCATCGTTGAATAGACCTTAGCATGGGTAGTTCCTGTTTGAATTTCTGCCTATGGGAAGGGAGGAGCAAAATGGAGTCGTGATCTGATTTGCTGAAGGGAGGGCGTGAGAGGGCCTTGTAGTCATCCCGGAAGGGAGAGTAAAAATGGTTGAGACTTTTTGAACTGCTAGTACTGCAGGCCATGTGTTGATAATACTTTTGTAGCATTTTCCCCAGCTACAATGGATATGCGGATTCCAGTTTGCACAAGGTCCACTGTCGTTCCTTGAGAGCCGTCATGGTATTGGCTTGAGGGGGAATACACAGTGCCTTCGACAAGTATTCATCCCCCTTGGCATTTTTCCTATTTTGTTGCATTGCAACCTGTAATTTCAATGGATTTTATTTGGATTTCATATAATGGACATACACAAAATAGTCCAAATTGGTGAAGTGAAATAAATAACTTGTAAAAAGAAATTATACAAAATAAATAACGGAAAAGTGGTGCGTGCATATGTATTCACCCCCTTTGCTATGAAGCCCCTAAATAAGATCTGGTGCAACCAATTCACTTCAGAAATCACATAATTAGTTAAATAAAGTCCACCTGTGTGCAATCTAAGTGTCACATGATCTGTCACATGATCTCAGTATATATACACCTGTTCTGAAAGGCCCCAGAGTCTGCAACACCACTAAGCAAGGGGCACCACCAAGCAAGTAGCACCATGAAGACCAAGGAGCTCTCCAAACAGGTCAGGAACAAAGTTGTGGAGAAGTACAGATCAGGGTTGGGTTATAAAAAAATATCTGAAACTTTGAACATCCCACGGAGCACCATTAAATCCATTATTAAAAATTGAAAAGAATATGGCACCACAACAAACCTGCCAAGAGAGGGCCGCCCACCAAAATGGTCCGTGAATTTTGGTGGGCGGCCCTCTCTTGGCAGGTTTGTTGTGGTGCCATATTCTTTCCATTTTTTAATAATGGATTTAATGGTGCTCCGTGGGATGTTCAAAGTTTCGGAGGCCGTTAATCAGAGAGGCAACAAAGAGACCAAAGAAAACCCTGAAGGAGCTGCAAAGCTCCACAGCGGAGATTGGAGTATCTATCCATAGGACCACTTTAAGCCGTACACTCCACAGAGCTGGGCTTTACGGAAGAGTGGCCAGAAAAAAGCCATTGCTTAAAGAAAAAAAATAAGCAAACACGTTTGGTGTTCACCAAAAGCAATGTGTGAGACTCCCCAAACATATGGAAGAAGGTACTCTGGTCAGATGAGACTAAAATTGAGCTTTTTGGCCATCAAGGAAAATGCTATGTCTGGCGCAAACCCAACACCTCTCATCACCCCGAGAACACCATCCCCACAGTGAAGCATGGTGGTGGCAGCATCATGCTGTGGGGATGTTTTTCATCGGCAGGGACTGGGAAACAATTATTGAGGGAAACCTGTTTCAGTCTTCCAGAGATTTGAGACTGGGACGGAGGTTCACCTTCCAGCAGGACAATGACCCTAAGCATTCTGCTAAAGCAACACTCAAGTGGTTTAAGGGGAACCATTTCAATGTATTGGAATGCCCTAGTCAAAGCCCAGACCTCAATCCAATTGAGAATATGTGGTATGAATTAAAGATTGCTGTACACCAGCGGAACCCTATCCAACTTGAAGGAGCTGAAGCAGTTTTGCCTTGAAGAATGGGCAAAAATTCCAGTAGCTAGATGTGCCAAGCTTATAGAAACATACCCCGAGAGACTTGCAGCTGTAATTGCTGCAAAAGGTGGCTCTACAAAGTATTGACTTTGGGGGGTGAATAGTTATACATGCTCAAGTTTTCAGTTTTTTTGTCTTATTCCTTGTTTGTTTCACGATAAAAAATATTTTGCATCTTCAAAGTGGTAGGCATGTTGTGATACAAACCCCCAAAAATCCATTTTAATTCCAGGTTGTAAGGCAACAAAATAGGAAAAATGCCAAGGGAGGTGGATACTTTCGCAAGCCACTGTCCACGGCTGTGACAATAACCAAAGTAAATTCTCTACTGAGGTAATGCTGTCGGCATTTGATGATGAGGTATTCTAGGTCGAGTGAACAAAAGGATTTGAGTTCCTTTACGTTACCACAATCACACCATGTGCAGTTAATAATAAAACATACACCTCCACCTTTGTTCTTCCCAGAGAGTTTTTTTATTCCTATCTGCACAAGGTACTGAGAACCCAGCTGGCTCTATGGACGGGGGAAGGATATCCAGAGAGAGACATGATTCCGTGAAACAGAGTATGTCACAGTCCCTGATGTCTCTCTGGAAGGAGATCCTCGCCCTGAGCTTGTCTAATTTATTTTGCAGGGACTGAACACTAGCGAATAACATACTCTGAAGCGAGGGATAGTGTGCACTCATCCTAAGTTGGACTAAAAGTCAATTCTGAATACCTCTTCTCCGCCTGCGGTGTCTTGGAGCAGCCACTGGGATAGGTTCAATCTTGAAAGGTATGAACAAAGGATCCAATTCAGGAAAATAGTATTCCTGGTCAAAATGCTGGTGAGTTACCGCCTCTTTGATATTCAAAAGTTATTTCCTGCTGTATGTAATAATGCAAAGAACGTTATGGGCTAATAACGTGAGCAATAACACACAAAAAATGAAAAATACTGTCAAGTTGCTTAGGTGCCTAGAACATGTATATCGCTGCCATCACTCATCTGTAATTGTTAAGGACTGGGTAGTTTTTCAGGATAAAACAAGAAATGGAATGGAGCTAAGCACAGGCAAAATCCTAGAGGAAAACCTGGTTCAGTCTGCTTTCCACCAGACACTAGGAAATTAATTTACCTTTCAGCAGGACAATAACGTATAACACAAGGCCAAATCTACACTGGAGTTGCTTACCAAGAAGATAGTGAATGTTCCTGAGTGGCAGAGTTAGTTTTGACTAAATTCTGCTTGAAAATATATGGCAAGACTTGAAAATGGTTGTCAAGCAATGATCCAAATCCAATTTGACAGAGCTTGAAGAATTTGAAAAGAATAATGGCCAATAATTGTGCAATCCAGATACTGTCACGGTTCAGACAGACGACAAGAGGACCACAATTGCGTCACACCAGAAAGTTTATTAAAACTTAAGGGAGAAGGGAAGTAGGGAGTGAGTGAAGGCTCCAGGGGTTATCCCGTCCAATGTGCTGGGTCTGTGCCCCCCCCCAGTGGCAGCGGTGCGTCCGATGACGCCGGTGGTTGGTGGTCCAGAAGTCCTGGGGGGGGAGGAAACACAGACACAACGGGGCGGATGAAACAAGGCAGAAGTACAGTTCAAGGGAAATCCAAATACGTAGTAGCAAGGCAGAAGGCTGGTCAGAGTTACCGGGGTCGAAGAGTAGTCAGGAGTCGTAATGGCAGAAAGCAGGTCTGGTTTTCCTGGGGCAGAAGAGTATCCAAGAATCAGGCAGGTCCGGGGTCACAAAACAAGGGTGAGCCAGAAGCGTGAGCACACAGGTTCCGGGTGTGAGCTTTGCAGACGATCTGACAAAGGAGAGCTGAGAGACGGGACTTTAAATACTGGGAGAGGTTAGTGGGTAATGCAGCGCAGCTGGCAGAGTAATTAGAGCCGAGCAGAGCAGGGACAGGTGGAGCTCGTTAGGCTGAGTAGAGAGAGAGAGATGAGCAGAGTGGAAGATAGTGGAAACACATTAAGGTGGTAACCCGGTGGAGTGAGAGGGCTCATGACAGATATGCAAAGCTCTTAGAGACTTACCCAGAAAATCACACAGCTGTAATCACTGCCAAAGGTGATTCTAACATGTATTCACTCAAGGGTGTGAATACTTATGTAAATTAGATATTTCTGTATTTCATTTTCAATAAATTTGCAAACATTACAAAAAAACTGTTTTCACTTTGTCATTGTGGGGTATTGTGAGTAAGAAAACAAATATTTAATCAATTTTGAATTTAGGCTGTAACACAACAAAATGTTGAATAAGTCAAGTGGTATCAATACTTTCTGAAGTCACTGTATTTACCAACATGGTATGTCCATTTGGTGAATGTTTGGAACATTTGGAACATCATAACAGTTGCCCCGAGGCAGAGGAACACCGTCCACTAACCTTTTAGCGATGCGGGCACACAAAACTTCCCAACATTGGCAGGTAAATTAGCATTTTCTCCCAAACTAGGAAGGAGACAGTTTGGCCTCCAACATGGCGTCCTCACCACGGCTGACTGGTTATCATAACCCTGCCCTTATAAATCAAAATCAAATATTACAGACAGAGGCATATCACGTTATTCATTTAGCCTACCACAGAGATGAGAAGCGTTTTTTCCCGCTTTTTACGGAAACCCAAAGGAGTCATACCTAACCGCCCCAGTGGCTTTCCATAGCCCCCATATGCTGACACATCGCAGCAGAGATACAGATTTTTTTTGTCAACCTGTCACTCAATCATTGGAACTTTTTTTGCTATTTTTATATAGGGACATAAAACAAAAACTGAGGGGGCACAAGTTTGAACTTACGGGGCTAAGCCCCCTTTAGCCCCCTCGTGGAACATTGATAGTATGCATTGATGCATGATTTCCCCTGCTCAGAAAAAGTTGTCTCATCTCGTCTGGGCACCATTCACTCTACATATGGTACATAGATCGAAATTCAAAAGTGAAACATTCTTTCCGAGGTTGGACAGGCAGACAGGAGGCGTATATTAACCCCTGCTGTACCAAACAAAATGCTAGGTTAGAAGAAAGGGGATTTGGGGGATGGGGGAGGGTTTATTAGAAGTTAGTAGGGCTCTTTTTAAATTTTCTTAATAGTACAGGATTAGGTAGGAGTGTTTTATTTTTCTTAATGTTTGTTTCTTTATTAATGCTATTGACTACACACTCCAGTACAGTAGGTGGCGGCATGCACCTCTAACGTTTGTTTGCGGACAGCCATAATACCATAGAAGAAAACGACTACCGGGATACTTTTGCATAGGGATATTGTCGTGAAAGAGATTGGACTATAGTACCAGTGTTGAATGTCCAAACGGAAACAGCTAACCAGCTATTATGTTAAGGTAATAATTATTTGAGTTAAAGTTTTGAGTTAAAGTTCTGAGTTTAGGCGTTGAGAACATAGGTACTAGCAAGCTAAAAGTTATGGCGTTAACTACATAGCCAGTTATTTAGCTAGCTAACTAGCTATTTAATCTCTGTCAATTTCAACAGGGGAGATCCCATGTCAATGGAAAACGGCTTATGTAACAACAATCTACAAGTCAGGGGATAGATTGGATGTGGCCAACTACTGTCCAGTGTCAATTCTATGTGCTGTTTCCAAAGTGTTGGAAAGGCTGGTGCACACACAGGTTGCCAACTATTTCTCACTCAACAGCCTATTTAGAGCCAATCAAAGTGGCTTTAGGAAGATACACAGCACATCTACAGCATTACAAAGGGTTGTGGAGGACATCAAGTCGACATGTAACAGGCCATCTCCCGTCTATCTACCTCTCTGTCAACCGGACGGGACCTCCTAGTGTTGACACGGAGCCCCACCGATCCAACACGACTGGTCTGCCGACGAAATCGTCTGATGTGGTTTCAACAGGCTTCCCGTTACTATGTCGACCACGTAGATCCATCTGCTAGCCCCGGCCCGCTAGCACACGCAAGCCGGGCCTCTTGCTCGCCAGTGCTGTAGTAGCCCCCGAGCTACCTCCAAACTCTCCTATTGCTGTTCACCGGACCTTATGATAACTTAGCTATACAGCTGATGCCTGCTGGACTGTTCCTTTATACGGTACCGCATCCTGTTTATGTTTAGCCTCAGCACAAACTTTGTCGCCATTACCAGCTGTTGTCTTAGCTGTCTCGAATAACACCTGTGATTGCTTTATGCCTCTCTCCCATGTCAATATGCCTTGCTTATTGCTGTTTCCGTTATTTCTTATTGTAGTATTTCACTGTAGATCCCCCAGCCCAGCTCAACCTGCCTTAGATAGCTCCTTTGTCCCACCCCGCATACACGCGGAGACCGACTCAATCGGTATCTCCAGTGATGCTCTCTCTTTCATCGTTACCCAACGCTTAGGTTTACCTCCACTGTACTCATATCCTTCCATATCCTTGTCTGTACATAATGCCCTGACTCTATTCTACAACGCCCGGAAATCTGCCCCTTTTTTTCTCTGTACCCAACACACTAGAAGACCAGTTCTTAAAGCCTTTAGCCGTATCCTTATTCTACTCCTCCTCTTTTCCTCTGGTGATGTAGAGGTTAACCCAGGCCCTGTAGCCCCCAGTATCACTCATCACTCCTACTCCCCAGGCGATATCATTTGTTGACTTCTGTAACCGTAAAAGCCTTGGTTTCTTGCACGTTAACATCCGAAGCCTCCTCCCTAAGTTTGAGTTATTCACTGCGTTAGCGCACTCCGCCAACCCTGATGTTCTAGCAGTGTCTGAATCCTGGCTTAGGAAGGCCACCAAAAATTCAGAAATGTCCATCCCCAACTACAACATTTTCCGTCTCGATAGAACTGCCAAAGGGGGTGGGATTGCAATCTACTGTAGAGCCTGCAGAGCTCTATCATACTATCAAGGTCTGTGCCCAAACAGTTTGAGCTTCTACTTCTAAAAATCCACCTTTCCAGAAATAAGTCTCTCACTGTTGCCGCTTGCTACAGACCCCCCTCAGCCCGAGCTGTGCCCTGGACACCATATGTGAACTGATTGCTCCCCATCTATCCTCAGAGATCGTACTGCTTGGTGACCTAAACTGGGATATGCTTAACACCCCGGCCAACCTACAATCTAAACTAGATGCCCTCAATCTCACACAAATTATCAAGGAACCTACCAGGTACAACCCTAAATCCATGAACATGGGCACCCTCATAGATATCATCCTGACTAACTTACCCTCTAAATACACCTCCGCTGTCTTCAACCAGGATCTCAGCGATCACTGCCTTATTGCCTGCGTCCGTAACGGGTCCGTGGTCAAACGACCACCCCTCATCACTGTCAAACGCTCCCTAAAACACTTTAGCGAGCAGGCCTTCCTAATTGACCTGGCCCAGGTATCCTGGATGGATATCGATCTCATTCCGTCAGTAGAGGATGCCTGGTTGTTCTTTAAAAGTGCTTTCCTCTCAATCTTAAATAAGCATGCCCCATTCAAAAAATGCAGAACTAAGAACAGATATAGCCCCTGGTTCTCCTCAGACTTGACTGCCCTTGACCAGCACAAAAACATCCTGTGGTGTACTGCATTAGCATCGAACAGCCCCCGTGATATGCAACTTTTCAGGGAAGTCAGGAACCAATATACACAATCAGTTAGGAAAGCAAAGGCTAGCTTTTTCAAACAGAAATTTGCATCCTGTAGCATTATCTCCAAAAAGTTTTGGGACACTGTAAAGTCCATGGAGAATAAGAGCACCTCCTCCCAACTGCCCACTGCACTGAGGCTAGGAAACACTGTCACCACCGATAAATCTACAATAATCGAGAATTTCAACAAGCATTTTGCTACGGCTGGCCATGCTTTCCACCTGGATACCACTACCCCGGCCACCAGCTCTGCACCCTTCGCTACAACTTGCCCATGCCCCCCGGTGACGCTCGGATCCACCTCTGCGGACGACATCATTTTGTATACATCTGGCCCTTCATTGGACACTGTGTTAACAAACCTCCAAACGAGATTGAACGCCATACAACACTCCTTCCGTAGCCTCCAACTGCTCTTAAACACTAGTAAGACTAAATGCATGCTCTTCAACCAAACGCTGCTTGCACCCGCCCACCCGACTAGAATCACTACTCTCGGCGTGTCTGACCTAGAGTATGTGGACAACTACAAATACCTAGGTGTCTGGTTAGACTGTAAACTCTCCTTCCAGACTCACATTAAGCATCTCCAATCAAAAGTTAGATCTAGAATCGGCTTCCAATTTTGCAACAAAGTCTCCTTCACTCATGCTGCCAAACATGCCCTCGTAAAACTGACTATCCTACCGATCCTTGACTTCGGCGATGTAATTTACAAAATAGCCTCCAACACTCTACTCAGCAAATTGGATGTAGTCTATCACAGTGCCATCCGTTTTGTCACCAAAGCCCCATATAATACCCACCACTGTGACCTGTACGCTCTTGTTGGCTGGTCCTCACTACATATTCGTCGCCAAACCCACTGGCTCCAGGCCATCTATAAATCACTGCTAGGCAAATCCCCGCCTTATCTTAGCTCATTGGTCACCATAGCAACACCCACCCGTAGTCTGCGCTCCAGCAGGTATATCTCACTGGTCATCCCCAAAGCCAACACCTCCTTTGGCCGCCATTCCTTCCAGTTCTCTGCTGCCAATGACTGGAACGAACTGCAAAAATCTCTGAAGCTGGAGACTCTTATCTCCCTCACTAACTCTAAGCGTCAGATGTCAGAGGAGCTTACCGATCACTTCATCTGTACACAGCCATTCTGAAATTAGGCCACCCAACTACCTCATCCCCATATTGTTATTTATTTTGCTAATTTACACCCCAGTATCTCTATTTGCACATCATCTTTTGCGCATCTATCATTCCAGTGTTAATACGAAATTGTAACTATTTTGCACTATGGCCTATTTATTTCTTACCTCCATAACTTACTACATTCGCACACACTGTATATATATTTTCTGTTGTATTTTTGACTATGTTTTGTTTACCCCATATGTAACTCTGTGTTTATGTTTTTAATTGCACTGCTTTGCTTTATCTTGGCCAGGTCGCAGTTGTAAATGAGAACTTGTTCTCAACTGGTTTCCCTGGTTAACTAAAGGTGAAATAAAATAAATAAATAAAAAACAAATAAAAATATATTTTCTTCAAAGTATCCACCTTTGCCTTGATGACAGTTTTGCACACGCTTGGCTTTCTCTCAACCAGCTTCCTGAGGTAGTCACCTGGAATGCATTTCAATTAACAGGTGTGCCTTCTTAAAAGTTAAGTTGTGGAATTTCTTTCCTTCTTAATGCATTTGAGCCAATCAGTTGTATTGTGACAAGGTAGGGGTGGTATACAGAAGATAGCCCTATATGGTAAAAGTCCAAGTCCATATTATGGCAAGAACAGCTCAAATAAGCAAAGGGAAATTACATTCCATCATTACTTTAAGACATGAAGGTCAGTCAATACAGAACATTTCAAGAACTTTGGAAGTTTCTTCAAGTGCAGTTGCAAAAAACATCAAGCGCTATGATGACATTGGCTCTCATGAGGACCGGCACAGGAAAGGAATACCCAGAGTTAACTCTGCTGCAGAGGATGAGTTGATTAGAGTTACCAGCCTCAGAAATTGCAGCCAAAATAAATGCTTCACAGAGTTCAAGTAACAGACACATCTCAACATCAACTGTTCAGAGGGGACTGTGTGAACCAGGCCTTCATGGTCGAATTGCTGCAAAGAAACCACTACTAAGAAGAAGATACCTGCTTGGGCCAAGAAACACGAGCAATGGACCTTATACCGGTGGAAGTTTGTCCTTTGGTCTGGAGTCCATATTGGAGATTTTGGGTTCCAACCTCTGTGTCTTTGTGAGCCGTGGTGTAGGTGAACGGATGATCTCTGCATGTGTATTTCCCACTGTAAAGCATGGAGGAGGAGGTGTTATGTTTTGGGGGGGCTTTGTTGGTGACACTGTCTGTGATTTATTTAGAATTCAAGGCACACTTAACCAACATGGCTACCACAGCATTCTACAATCATACGTCATACCATCTGGTTTGGGATTAATGGGACTATCATTTGTTTTTCAACAGGACAATGACCCAACACACCTCCATGCTGTGTAAGGGCTATTTTACCAAGAAGTAGAGTGATGGAGTGCTGCATCAGATGACCTGGCCTCTCAACCCAATTGAGATGGTTTGGGATGAGTCCGACCGCAGAGTGAAGGAAAAGCAGCCAACAAGTGCTCAGCATATGTGAGAACTCCTTCAAGACTGTTGGAAAAGCATTCCAGGTGAAGCTGGTTGAGAGAATGCCAAGAGTGTGCAAAGCTGTCATCAGGGCAAAGGGTGGCTATTTGAAGAATCTCAAATATAAAATATATTTTGATTTGTTTAAAACTTTTTTGTTACTACATGATTCCATGTGTTATTTCATAGTTTTGATGTCTTCACTATTATTATACAATGTAGAAAATAGGAAAACATAAAGAAAAACCCTTGAATGAGTAGGTGTGTCCAAACTTTTGACTGGTACTGTAAGTACAGGCTACTGCAGCTTGAACAGCTGATTTGTTTAGTTTTTTTATTATTATCCAGAATCAACCTTACACAGTTAATGTTTCAGTGCAAATTGTGTATGCATTAATCTAATACAGTACTATCATTCACACATTAAACTTCATAGAAATGCACTCGATTGCTCTTATAATTGTGGCGTGTCCTAATGTTCCCGTGCATTCAGGCAATTTACTGCCTTTAAGTCTCAATTATACAGAGACCACAAGGGATATCAAAGGTCTGTGGAAAGTGCTCAATTTCAACTTGCAGACAACATTTTAATGTGCCCAATAGACATTTGTCAGTTCAGATGTTTACATTTGTCTGAAGGATCATTTGCAAGAGAGCAGAGAAATTAGTTGCCCTTTTATGGGATGTGAAAAAACATGCTGTAAAATCTACATTTGCGTGTCACATATCCAGAACACACAAAAACAGCTCCGTCAAAAATGCATATGAGACAGTGTTGGAAACACAAACTGAAAATGTTACTGAGACCCCTGGTGTGTCTACAGAGAATTACTTTTCCGAGGACCTAGAGGCAGGCGGCCCCTTGGACAGTGTTGATGAAGCTCTCTTTAAGAAAAATCTTAGACTGTTTTATTTAAAGCTTCAGGCAAAGTTATTGTTACATGTCTCTGTCATTCAGTCGATTATTGAAGAATTTCAAGATATATCTTCTTTCAAAGCTCAAGGAGATGTTGGGTGTACTTGGCATTCCTGAGAATGATTTTAAAAATGTAATTGAACAGCTCCAAAAGGAGGATCTTCTCAAGGCCTGTAATGGTTCTTTACGAACAGATCAGCGTCGGAAGACTATCTTTAAAAACACTTTCAATTATGTTGAACCTGTGCTCTTGTATTTAGGCACTAATTAATCTGGGAAAGAGTGCTTTGCCCAGTATGTCGCTATAAATAAAACACTTGGTGCCCTTTTTGAGTCAGAGACATTCAAGACACAGTATGAGAAAGCACACACTCACATTTCTGATAAGGAAATATTTCAAGATATTTGGGATGGACAGAATATTGCAGACATTGCTTTATTTAAAACATAATCACCATCTTTAGCCTTAATACTATATCAAGATGCATTTGAGGTTGCAAATCCTTTGGGATCAGGGAAAAAGAAACACAAGGTGCTTGCTTTCGATCTTACTCTAGTTGACATTTTGCCTTATAACAGGTCAAATATTGATCACATGCAACTAGTCCTTCTGTGCAGAGAGCAAGATTTTAAGCATTTTGGACAGGAATTAGTTCTTAACCCATTTCTAAGAGATCTTAAGGAGCTAGAGGATGGTGGTATTGTTTTAGCAGATGGACGTGGCTTGAGAGATGCTTGATGTGCCATAGCTGGAGATAATCTGGGATCTCACAGTATTGGGGGTTTTGTGAAACATTTCAGCCGGAGTACATATTTCTGTCTTTTGTCGATATTATGACATTTCTTTTTGTCTAATCCACTGTCAACTGGTTCAAGAAGAACTGCCCAGTCCTATAAAGAACATGTACAGTACATAGAAGCTAATGACAAAGACAGTGCATGGGGTGTCAAATTTGATTACCTATTTAATGAGTTTAGGTACTTCCATGTGGAGGGCAGGTGGATCGCAGGTGGATCACAAGAGGAATCACAGACATACATACTGTGTAGCTCAGTTGGTAGAGCATGGCGCTTGCAACGCCAGAGTTGTGAGTTCGTTTCCCACGGGGGGCCAGTATGAAAATGTATGCACTCACTAACTGTAAGTCGCTCTGGATAAGAGCGTCTGCTAAATGACTAAAATGTAAATGTAAACTAATACATGATCACATACAAACGTGTAACAGAGTTAAGAACGTGCCGTAAACTCACTCTACAGCTAGCTTGAAATGTCACGGATGGAGCCAACTCAACTCTGGACCTCGAAGCCAGTGCCACTGCTTTTTTTCATTGTTCCCCTCTAATCAGGGACTGATTTAGACCTGGGACACCAGGTGGGTGCAATTAATTATCAGGTAGAACAGAAAACCAGCAGGCTCCAGACCTCGTAGCGTAAGAGTTGAATACCCCTGATCTAGACTAATCACATTCCCCATCTCACCTCTCCCTGGCTACCGTATGTAGACATGATCCAACTCTGTGAACACATTGACTATACTGACCGCAAGCATGTAGGTTAGATATGAGAGCATTGCTTGGTTTTTAAGAAGTTTCAGTGCTCCTACAGTTTGCAAACAAAGTAATTGTGACACTATTTATGTTTTTATGGTGATCATGGTGACAGTCTTATCATAAAGATGGGCAACTCTCGGAATGGAATTAGTTTAATCAGGTATGTTAGCTGGGGCTGGGGTAAAAGTGTGACACCAATCAGGCCCCAGAGGGCTGGAGTACCACGATGAGGATGACCAGATCAAGATGGAATCAACAGACTCAACTCAAGATCCAGCATGATCTGATACAGGGCTCTCTTGGAGAGTTATCGTCTTGTAGTTTTCTCCAACCCTAATCTAGTGCACCGGATTATAATAACCAGCTGGTTGATTAGCTACAGGAGGGTAACTCTCCAGGAGACCTGAACCTCCACCTAGTCCCCCCACCCTTTTCTCTTGTAACCTCTTTCCCTCTACTATAGCCATCTTTGGTGATTGGACTGAGAGGGATGTAAACACAGACAAGCTTGCATATACAACATGTAACAATGTGTGATTCATTCACCATTACATCATCATTTAAAATAAAGTGAAAGTTTGTTTCATATTCTTGTTTGTTTGTGTTAAGGAGGTCCAGTAGGTTAATATGAATAGTACTGATGACTGTATTGGTTGACTTGAGTGAAATATTATGTTTTTTATGTTTTGGTTGTAATACTTTCTGTAACTGGTCTCATCACCTGCTGCTTGCATTTCAATAGCTAAGTTTCTTATGAATTACACAATTGTCAGAAAGTCAGGATAAATCAGGCAAAGATGCTGCAACATCAGTCAACAGCCATCTTAGTGCAGAACAACATTGCCTGGACACATATGTATTATTTGGCATGAGACTCCAAATAATATTGGAGACATGGGCAAAGAGGAGCTAGTACAGACGATCAAGGTCAGAATAGACATAGCTATAAAGTTATACTCCTGTTTGATGAAACTGTCGCGGCATTATACTATTGTATGTAATTTCAGCATTGGTTTCATTAGCTAACGTAACTAACTAGCTAGCAAAGGTGGAGAGGTCGATTTGATGCAACAAAATGAACATTTGTAGCCAATCTGCGCTCATGCCTGCTAGATAGTTAATTGAACTAATGAATGTTGAGGGTCAATGAGCATGGTTACATGCACACAATAATGTGATTATTGTGGATACTTGGGTTAATATAATAGTTTGTTTAAAATGTTTACATGCTTTGCAAGAAGAATGATTTCCCTAATAATGATTTCCATAATAATCCTGTTATATGCGAAATCAGGCTACTGATGGGACTTTTGATGAATGCGGAAAAGCGCAAATCGAAATAAACGTTCTACCACCATGGGGGGAAATTAACTTTTTGGTCCACCATAAACAAATCTACCAGCCCCTCCGATTTTGTACCTTTTTTGGGCGCACAATTACACCCCCAAAAATACAAATGGATTTATTAGTACGAAGTAATAGGGTATGTTGCTTAATTTCATTTTCATTTCTGTGACCTGCATCATTTAACACTCAGAGCGCCGGAATTCCATAACTACTAGAATGGCCATGACGGTCATTCTGACCATTGATATTTCAACTGTATAAATATTCCATAATAAATTGCTAAATGAATACATCAGGACACAAAATGCAAATTGTAGTCAGTCAGAAAATGTATTGATTGATCCAGAAGCGCATAGACTGTAAATGCTCAAATAAGATGATAGCGTATTTTCTGACTGTAAGACAATAGTTGCCTGTCCAGCTGGCCCATCCAACCTACACCTAAACTATATTGAAACTAATTTCACACATATCATAATCATAATAATAATAATCGATGTGGCCTAAAGATAAGGTTAAATTGACAATGGTCTGATGGGTGAAAATATGATCAATTGTCGAGCAGAGAATGGAAGAGACTGCTGACCTGCGCAGCGTGCATTGACAAAGAAGTAAGGAGCTTACCAAATAGCACTTCTTCCATATCATCATACAGAGGTCCATTCAGGCCAGATGTTTTGATTGCTATACCCTATCAGAAAGAGCAGATTCCAAGGTTTCTAATGAATCTATTTTTGCAAAAACAAATTGTGCGGATGGTCTGTGTTTCAAAATATAAATTTTTCCTAGAATAACCATGGCTCCATGCATTCCTCATGTGAGTAGGCTACTGATGACAATCAGCAATAGCCATTTTGGATATTCCATTATACAGTATTCTTACGGTAAAATATGTGTGTTGACTGTGGTAGGGCAGGGCCTGTGATGTCTGCTAAACAAATAAGTTGATTTCATTGGCATGGGCAGCCATAGCCTTGGCTACTAAGCACAGATAAATACAACTCAAAACATTATATTCTGTTCTTTTGAAATAAAGTGCCTTGTATCATGTTTTTTTATAGCCTTCCTAAACTAAATATTAATTGATTTATTTGTGATTGTGTATATTAACACTAGAAAGGTAGAGAGCATCATAATGACTAAAATCTAATTTAAATGTTTAGTTACTACCATTTTTAAAGTCAAGTCCCCCTCCTTGACTTTTCCTAAGTAGTCTATATAACACATGGTTGTTAGAATCTTAATATCACAAACAGAACTGGAGTTTTAACCACTTGGAGAGCCGGGGTTGAGCATGACAAGGGCGTTTTTTAAATGGTTTTCCCCGTCCTGCTCCGCTCCTTCTCTGATAGTTGAATGTGCCATGCCCAGTTGATAATCACCCCGATAATTGCCTCGAAACTGAACCTAAATTATACCGAAACTAATTTCAGACATATAACAACAGATGAAATAAATGGAGTATAGTTTGATGGGGGAGAAAAGGGGAGAATGGGTCAGTTGAAGAGTGAGGGGAAGCGAACAATGCATAATTATGTAATCACCAATTGTGAATGAAGAACAGGACGGGCCATTCTATTCTAATTATAATCTCAAAATGGTGTACCCTATATTGAGGGAGATTTTTTAGTGGACTATGAGATAAAACTGAGTTAATCACGAACATATAGTTAGAATTCTCTGTTGCTAGGCAAGAACTTAAATGGGTCATTTCACTGTGTGTGTGTGTGAAGTGGGAATCTGACCAAGGGTCAAATTGCTCGCTCTTACCTAAATCCATGGCTGTCCTACCTTATCAGAGACTGAAACCAGACTGTGGCCTTTTGCCTCTCTCCTCAAACAAATTGGAAAGAGCGGCGCCAGGGTTGAACAGAGTTCAGGCTAAACCTTTGTCTCTCCTTGGCTTTCTTCTTGATTGATTACAGCATGATGGGGTGGGGTTTGTGTATGTTTGAAAGATTAAGTGTGAACCTGTCATGTCCAACAATGTCCAACATGTCTTCAGGTCAAGCCCTGGAGAGCCGGGGTTGAACAGAGTTTAAACTGGACATGAGTGTTTTTGCATGACAAGGGCGTGATTGATTGTAATAATATTGTTTCTAAACTGAATGACAGTCGAATTTAGCCGCCATCATAGACAAATGAAGTGGGTGGAGCGATAGAGAGCAGGAAACTGAAGAGGGAGGGGTTTTGAGCTAGAAGGGATGAGAATGGGACTATATAGATGGGGAGCAGAGAGAGAGAAGGGGGCTACTCTGCAGACCAGCACGGCTTTGTTGAAATTGTAATAAAGACAAATATTGATTCTACAAAAACTCTGGAAGAACTTTGATTTTTAATAAAGTATAGTGATTATTTCCCACATAATAATTGCCGACCCCAGACGGAACTGGGCAAAGAGGTCCTTGAGTGCTTCGCCATCGGAGAAAGTTTGAGCGAGTCACACAGATACAGTGGCCACTGTTAAATAAAGGTAAGTGGCATTCTTACTATTAGCATAGAACTATATGATTCAAACAACCTGAATCTGAGGGTAGGGTATGGAAGGGGTCTCTCCAGCATTAAGGACTAAATTTAGGAAAAGTACAGAGTTTTTGTTGGAATAAGAAATAAGCATGAATGCAATGTTATTGAATATAAGTGTAAATAACTTAAATCCTACGGATACCGCTTTGGAGAGCTAAAATTAGCACCCCAGAGGGCTGAATGGGTAGGTGGCTAGCGCTATGGTTATCGCTCTAATGTGTTTATCATTGTTAGAGGCTGCTCGGGGGTAGGTGGCTAGCCAAGAGTCACCTACGGTTATTTTTATATTATTTTTATTCATTTAGCAGACCGCTCTAACGTGTTTATAATTGTTAGAGGCTGCTCGGGGGTAGGTGGTACAGTGGGGAAAAAAGTATTTAGTCAGCCACCAATTGTGCATGTTCTCCCACTTAAAAAGATGAGGCCTGTAATTTTCATCATAGGTACACGTCAACTATGACAGACAAATTGAGACCAAAAAAATCCAGAAAATCACATTGTAGGATTTTTAATGAATTTATTTGCAAATTATGGTGGAAAATAAGTATTTGGTCACCTACAAACATGCAACATTTCTGGCTCTCACAGACCTGTAACTTCTTCTTTAAGAGGCTCCTCTGTCCTCCACTCGTTACCTGTATTAATGGCACCTGTTTGAACTTGTTATCAGTATAAAAGACACCTGTCCACAACCTCAAACAGTCACACTCCAAACTCCACTATGGCCAAGACCAAAGAGCTGTCAAAGGACACAAGAAACAAAATTGTAGACCTGCACCAGGCTGGGAAGACTGAATCTGCAATAGGTAATGATAGATTAATTTGTATTTTAAGAATAATGACTAAAGGATTTCACCCCAAATACAGTATAAATGTGTGAACGGTGTTAGAGTTTTATAATGTAGTGGCAACCCACTAACAGAGGAGGGCGGGACTAAACATTCCAGGGTGAAGGGGACTGAGAAAACGGGTAAAAAAAAGCCTCCTAAAGGTGGGCGGAGCAAAGTGCCTTTGTGTGTCAAGGGGTATAAAGCTGTATGTATGTTTTTTGGCGGCGGAGCTCTCCATGATTAAAAATACAGATCATTCTTGCTGGTTGTGGACCTTGAATCATTTATGATTATAACCAGAGCCTTACAACCCCTGGTAATGATTCAAGCTTAGGTTAAATTAGAGATAGAAATTCTCATGACAAGTGGTCCTTCGAGCCGGATCTCAAAAATACGTCTTTGTCGTTCTAAGGACACCGAAACCGTGCACGGGCGGATGATAGCATCCGTGGAGAATAGTCCTGGCCTTCGACGTTAAGGTTATAAACAGGCCGGTGATGAATCTTATGAACGATAAAGACGTTAACGAGATTGAAAAAGCATTTAATCCCGACTGCAAGGAGGAGGTCAGTAATTTTTATTCATTTTTTTTCGTGAGATTATTTGAATTTGTATGAGAATAATAATTATTGTGAAGGGCAGAGAATAGTTACCAAAATCTCATAAGATAATTATAAAGGAAGGAAGGGGGGTCTGAAATTGACCCTAGGTGAATAGCTATTACCAAAATAATCTAGTTAATATTGAGATTGTACGAGATACAGTCTTTACAATATAAACAGGAAGGGGGATAATTATCGTCGTGTGAGATAGATACATTAAACAGGTTGAGAGTCAGAAGCAGCTGGGGATTTGCTCTAACTCTGTCTATTTCATAAAACTGGAGCAGTTACGACCTCTAGGTTACGGATAGTGTTAGCAAAGAATCGTATAAGGTTGTATAAATGTGAGACTTAATGATCCATCGAAATACGTGATAATTGTTTCAAGGGAGTGACTAACATAAGTCGCATGAGAAAAAATGGTTGTCCCATCCATTTAAAACTGGGGTCTTAAACTCTGGGTTACGGGTTGAAGAATTTAAATGGTTGATTACAAAAGCAGATCATAACATTTTTCAAAAGTCGCACTATTAATAAGTCCCAAAGGAAATAATTCTGGATGGAATTATTACTAAAGGGGGGGGGGGATTTCTTATTTTGCTACCATGGGGAATAAATATTCTAAAGAGGTCAGAGAATTAACGGGGGATGAAAGATATATGTTAGGGAGGGATCGAATGAATATGTTTTATGGATCCATTTGGGAGAAGAGGTATGGATTTATTGGGCATCTCGATGTGGAGAAATTAGAGGCTAAACTGTGGAACGGATTTGAAAAAACAGTGAGGGGAGGGGCTAGAGACAGCGAGAGTATGGCTTTTGGAAGCGCGAAGATAAGAGGAAGTGCTTTAACTGTAACAAAGAGGGACATTTTGCCAGGAGTGTAGGACCCGTGTAAATACTGTAACAAAACAGGTCATAACCATCGCGACTGCAGAGCTAAGCGAAAGGGCAATGTCCAGGAAATGACTATTTTTTGGTTCCTCGGGTAAAATGTTTGAAGAAGTAATTTGTGTTGATTAAGAATTGGCTAGAAACACCACGAAGCGATTATTTGAGAGGTACCTATACATTTCTAACGATATATACGTATGCACTTTCTCACCCAAACGTAGACGTACGTCATGGGTGAGAAAGTAGAGAATATTTACATTTGCATTTTTGGTCATTTAGCTGACGCTCTTGTCCGGAGCGACTTGCAGGAGCAATTGGGGTTGGGTGCCTTGTTCGGGGGCACATCGGCAGATTTTTCGCCTGGTTGGCTCGGGGATTAGAACCGGTGACAGTACATAGTTCAGATGATAGGAATATCATTGGGTGTATGCTTGTCAGCGATATCAAGTATTTGTTTTATTGATTGGGGCCGAATCGGGGAGAGCAGTTGAAGGGATTGGGTGGCGAGCTGGAATGGCGATGGAGCTGTGAGGGTTGTTTGGGTTGGGGACAAAGGAAAATGATTTGTGGTTCTGGTTCCCGGGTAAAAGGGTTGTACTTGCTTGACTAGATCGAGCAGAAGTTTTAATAGTTGAATGAAAAGCATTTATTTGACGAAGTCTAATTGTTATTACTTTATTCGATAGGTTGCTTAACACCAGTAGTGTATGCAAATAATTGGTCAATTCTAAAATTATAATTTGGTTTCGTTACGTGAACAATGGGATATCATTTTTACTATTAGGATGATGGATTGAATAAACATTGGTTATAAGTATGAAGTTATTAAACAATAGGTTTATATTTTAAAAATCATAAATGCAACAGGTTGCAATGATTAAAGTAATAGTAAATTGGGAATATACAGTAATAATAATAATAATAATAATAATAATAATAATATAATAATAATAATAATAATAATAATAAGCCATTTAGCAGACAGGCCATGAACACAGAGGACGTGGCCAGAGCGGTAGAAGGAATGACCCACCCTAAAACAGGAATAGTAAGGTTTGGGCTGCCGTTAGAGGGCAATGGGTTTCAGGGGATGCCCAGAGGACACTTTTGCCATGGGCCGATCACGGAGAGTATGTTGGGAAAATAACTGAATTGTGTAATAGCCTCAGAGAGACATGCAATCCATCATGAGCAGAATAACAGACAGGACAGAGCCAGGAAAGAAAGAAAAGAGAGAAAAGCCTAATAGACGTCTATTTCCCAGCTTTGAGCATGAGGAAGATAAGGCGTGACTAGTCCTTGAGGGAGAAAGAGTAAAACCCTTTGATCCAAATTGTGAGGTGTTTGAATTGGCTACTATTGACTTAGCACTTCAACAGGAACAATAGAAGGGGACACAGATTTTCCTAGGGGGTTGATCAAATAATTGATAATGGATCATTTGAGATGAGATCACATGTAGCAGATTTAGGGTAATCAATAAAATAATCATTGTATACTCGATGAATTTTGAGTGGTTTTATGGATTAGTTATGAGGAATTAGATTGATACAAACAATTATTGATGGGTTAGGACTGGGGATATCTGTATCATGTTTTGTGTGTACTACCATCTTCAGAGTACTGATGGTAATTGAAGGTTAACAAAATGTATAACCAGGAGAAAGAGATTCGTTTCTCTCATTGGAATGTTGCCCAGGGCGAGGGGGAGCAGTAGTGAAGTTAGGCAGTATTTAGGTCATAAAAGTGAACTACCAAATTAAGTTGAGCCTGGCTTCTTGATTGTTGTTTTTCAATTGGGTTTTTCAAATAAAAAACAACACACCCAGTATGATGTTTATAAAGGGTTGTTATGTTGAATTTAGGGAATTTTCAACAGTTCATAGGTGGTGTTTACTAGGCTGTGGGATGGAACGGTTTGTTAGGTGATATTTGAAACATTAAAATAACAGAAGAGAGAGAGAGCTTTCCCTGAATGAAAGATACCTGTTGCTAGTCAATTGTACTAATCTTGGATTACTTTTAAGGGATAGAAGTAAGTTGAGATATTATCAAATGTTGTCATTTACATTTCATTTTTATTAGGCTTTAATAAACAACAAGTTGGTATTTGAAACTAAATTAATGCATTGAGCTGCAGTAATCAGAGGAAGGCACAATCTAATGCGAAACAGCTGTTGCCTAGATCATTGATACAATTTAAGATCGGGACTAGCTGTCCAGAAATAGATGAAGAATGATGAGCTTTTTGGGAATGATAAACTGCTGTAAAGCTTGGGTACTCCATTATGTACTGCATACTGGTAAATTATGTGATTTTATCTGTGGGAAGGCAATGGCAGCCCATGGTAAAATCATTTGGAACTCTGAGGAGGAAGAACAATTTATGTTGTTGCTCACTTCCCAAACAGTCTTAGCGTTTCCTACATATATCAGGGATTTACCCAAATGGTAGAGAGTAAAGAGGGATATGATATTGGTCGTGATTTAAAGATGGTGATGTTTTTTTTTTTTTGGTGGGCTATTAGATATAACTGGGTTAATCACGCACATAGAGGTTTTTATTCTTTGTTGCTAGGCAGAAGACTTAGGTGACCTAGGGTCGAAGTGCTTGCTCTTACTTCAATCCATGGCTGTCTTTTGTCTCTCTTCAAACATTGTGAAGGGAGCGGCACCAGGGTTAAGCAGAGTTCAGGCTGAAACCGGTCTCTCCTTTGCCATCTTCTTGATTGATTACAGCATGAAGGGGGGGTTTGTGTTAGGGGTGAAATATTTAAATATGGACCTGTCATGTCCAACCATCAGTCTTCAGGTCAAGCCCGGGAGAGCGGGGGTAGAACAGAGTTTGAACTAAACATAAGTGTTTTTACAAGATAAGATATTGATTGATTGGATTACTAATTGATTCTGAGCTGAATGAAAGTCAAATTTAGCCGCCATAAAAGACAAAGAAAGTGGGAGGAGCAATAAAGAAGCAAGGGACAGTCTCAAAAATAAATAAGGGATGGCAATTGGATGATGAATTACCTAAGTGATTGTTTAGGTAGGTGGTAGGATTGACACATGAGCAGAACTATGTGTCAAGAGGGGGGAAGAGGCTAATGGTAAGATTAAATAATATACGAAGGAGAGGACAAGATACTTTTTTTTTTTTTAACTTTTTTTTGTTGATACAGTCTAGAAAGAGAATGCAGTCAGAGATAGAAATTGATAGCTGAACATGTGTGAAGATAGTTTAATAACCACACCCGTATGTCAGAGGTTTTGTGCCCCACAGGTTAACTAAAGGAGAAGGTGACCCACTTTATCTAACCAGGTGACTGGTGAGCATCCAGTCCCTAAAGAAGAAAAACTGGAAGCAGGCCTGTTGGGAAGGGCCCTATCAGGTTATATTGGTCACTGCCTTTGCCATTAGAATAGCTGAGAGAGCCACTTGGGTCAACGTTACCCACTGCAAAAAGGTAGGCCCATGCCAACACCATTGAACACACACAGAGTTAAAGAGAAGAACTGGAACCAATAGGGTCTGGGGGTAAACTCTGTTAACGAAGATCCCCTACCCCGACCTTTCATCACTGTGGGGTGTTTATAGAGGTGTGAGTATGGGGTAGTACCACGCAGAAAGACTGAGGACAGGAGAGGGTTGGCGGTTTTTGGGAATATGGATAACTTGGGTTGCATCATAGTCTCGGCAATGGTCTTGATATGTCAGGATCCACCACCAATTATGCTATGCCCTTATCATTGTTAAGAAGTAAAAGAGAAGAGAAGCGACCCGACATACTGACCGTCAAGGACGAGTGGCCTACAAAATGGGAGTCAGAGAAGGGCAGACTGTCAGATTCAAAATAAGGGTTAGGGACGTAGCCAACGTGTGGGGTACATGTCAATAAGCAAATTGGGATTATAAAATCATATTATATTCGTGTTCGGACCCCACGGCGGATTGTTCCTAGACTCAAGTGTTTAAATACACTTGGGGGTAGGGATATGTGTCAAGGGCTGATGTAAATGTGGTGTGGGAGTCAGGCGCAGGACACTGAAGCTTAGTCCAACAGACTTTTACTAGTCAACACTAGGAAAAATACAAACGACGGCCTCAACACAAAACAGAGGCGAGCGATTACGCAAACTGTGCATAAACTACAAAACAAAAAAAAACAGAGAAGAACACGCAGCACCAAAGGACAGGCGGACAATAACACACAAACTAACCAACACAAAGCAGGCAATTTATTGGACACATAATCAGACACAAACGGACACAGGTGCAATAGACAGACAAAACCAATCTAACATCGAAACATCTAACGGTGGTAGCTAGTACTCCGGGGACGGCGAATGCCGAAGCCTGCCCGAGCAAGGAGGAGCAGCAGCCTCGGCAGAATCCGTGACAGTACCCCCCCCTTGACGCGCGGCTCCAGCCGTGCGCCGACCCCGGCCTCGGGGACGACCAGGAGGACGCGGAGCCGGGCGCGTGGGATGACCACTGTGGAACTCAGTCAGGAGAGATGGATCTAGGATATCCCTCCTAGGCACCCAGCACCATTCCTCCGGACCGTACCCTTCCCACTCCACGAGATACTGGAGAACCCATATCCGACGTCTCAAGTCCAAGATGGTCCTGACCGTGTACGCCGGAGCTCCCTCGATGTCCAGTGGGAGCGGAGGGGTCTCTCCTATCTCACCTTCCTGGAGTGGACCAGCTACCACCGGCCTGAGAAGAGACACATGGAACGAGGGGTTAATATTCTTATAATCAATAGGCAGTTGTAACCTGTAACACACCTCGTTCAATCTCCTCAGGACTTTAAAAGGCCCCACAAACCGCCGACCCAGCTTCCGGCAGGGCAGGCGGAGGGGCAGGTTTCGAGTCGAGAGCCAGACTCGATCTCCCGGTGCGTACACCGGACCCTCACTGCGGTGGCGATCGGCGCTCGCCTTCTGTCGACGGATGGCCTGCTGCAGATGGACATGAGCAGCGTTCCACGTCTCCTCCGAGCGCAGAATCCACTCATCCACCGCAGGAGCCTCGATCTGGCTCTCGTGCCATGGTGCCAGAACCGGCTGATACCCGAACACACACTGGAAAGGGGTTAGATTGGTGGAGGAGTGGCGGAGAGAGTTCTGTGCCATCTCTGCCCAGGGGATATACCTTGACCACTCCTCCGGCCGGCCCTGGCAATAGGACCTCAGAAACCTACCCACATCCTGGTTGACTCATTCTACCTGCCCATTGCTCTCTGGGTGGTAACCCGAGGTAAGGCTCACCGAGACCCCCAAGCGTTCCATGAACGCCCCCCAGACTCTGGAGGTGAACTGGGGACCTCGGTCAGACACTATATCCTCGGGAACCCCATAGTGCCGGAAAACGTGGGTAAATAGGGCCTCAGCGGTCTGTAGGGCAGTAGGGAGACCCGGCATTGGGAGGAGATGACAGGCCTTGGAAAACCGATCCACAACGACCAAAATGGTGGTATTCCCCTGGGAGGGGGGAAGGTCGGTTACAAAATCCACCGAGAGGTGGGACCAAGGTCGTTGTGGAACGGGCAGGGGATGTAACTTTCCCCTGGGCAGGTGTCTAGGCGCCTTACACTGGGCGCACACCGAGCAGGAGGAGACATAAACCCTCACACCGGAGCCGGAGTGAACAGGTTCTTCAGTTTAACAAATGCCCTGTCCGCTTCAGCTGACCACTGTAAATGCACCGGGCCCTCCTTTAGCAGGGACGTAATGGGAGCTGCCACCTGTCCAAAGCCCCGGGTAAACCTCCGGTAGTAATTAGCAAAACCCAAAAACTGCTGCACCTCTTTTACAGTGGTTGGAGTTTGCCAATTACGCACGGCCGACAAACGGTCAACCTCTATCTTCACACCAGACGCGGACAATCGATAACCCAAAAAGGAGATGGACTCCTGGAAAAACAAGCATTTCTCTGCCTTGACATACAAGTCATGCTCCAACAGCCTCCTCAACACTCGGCGCACCAGGGCTACATGCTCGGCTCGTGTAGAGGAGTACACTAGGATGTCGTCGATGTATACTACCACACCCTGCCCATGCATGTCCCGGAAAATCTCGTCCACAAAGGATTGGAAGACTGAAGGAGCATTCATTAACCCGTATGGCATGACGAGATACTCGTAATGACCCGAGGTGGTGCTAAATGCTGTTTTCCATTCATCCCCCTCCCTAATGCGCACCAGATTGTACGCGCTCCTGAGATCCAACTTTGTGAAGAACCGCGCTCCGCGTAATGACTCAGTCATAGTCGCAATCAGAGGAAGAGGATAACTGTACTTAACCGTGATCTGATTGAGACTACGGTAATCAATACACGGGCGCAAACCCCCGTCTTCACAAAGAAGAAACTTGAGGAAACCGGGGAAGTGGAGGACCGTATGTATCCCTGTTCCAAGGACTCGGCTATGTAAGTCTCCATAGCCGCTGTCTCCTCTTGAGACAGGGGATACACACGGCTCCGCGGAAGTGCCGCTCCTGTTTGGAGATCTATCGCACAATCCCCCTGTCTATGAGGTGGCAGCCGTGTTGCCCTAGTCTTGCTGAACACAAGTGCTAAATCCTCATATTCAGGGGGAATGCGCATTGCGGGCACTTGGTTCGGACTCTCCACCGAGGTCGCCCCTAAGGAAACACCTAGACATCTCCCTACACACTGGGCAGACCACTCCATAAGAGCCCTCTGTTGCCACGCAATGGTAGGATCATGGGCGCTTAACCAGGGAAGCCCCAGCACCACGGGATACGCAGGAGACTCGATCAGATAAAACTGAATGATCTCCTCATGACCCCCCTGCGTAGTCATCTTAAGTGGTGCTGTGACTTCTCTAATCAACCCCGACCCCAGCGGCCGGCTGTCTAGGGCATGAACAGGGAATTGGGCTTCCACCGGCCGAAGGGGAATTCCTAACCTAGAACAAAATTCACGATCAACAAAATTCCCAGCTGCGCCTGAATCTACTAGCGCCTTATGCTGGGAATGAGGTGCCACCTGTGGAAATCTCACAGGTATACACAGGTGACCAACAGAGAGCTCTGGGTAAGTGGGGCGCCTACTCACCTGAGATGACTCCCCAGTGCGTGACCTGTTGTCCCCTCTCCCAGGAGACCCTCCCCAGCACCTAGCCGCAGTGTGCCCTCCACGGCCACAGTTGGTGCAGGGGACGGCCCCCCTCGGGTTCTCTCTCCTCCTCTCCCTAGCGCCAGCACCCCCGAGCTCCATGGGAATCGGCTCGGAGGTGCTGGATGGCGGAATGGACGACCCCCATTCGGGACGTCCGCGGGTAGCCAGCAGGGTGTCGAGACGGATGGAAATGTCCACCAACTGGTCGAAGGATAGGTTGGTGTCCCTGCAGGCCAGCTCACGACGAACGTCCTCTCGTAGGCTGCACCGATAATGGTCGACGAGGGCCCTCTCATTCCACCCCGCATCCGCCGCTAAAGTCCGAACTCCAGGGCGAACTCCTGTGCACTCCTCTTCCCCTGTCGGAGGTGGAACAGACGCTCCCCCGCCGCCTTCCCCTCAGGTGGATGATCGAACACAGCCCTGAAGCGGCGGGAGAACTCCGCGTAGGTGATGGTGGCGGCGTCTATTCCCCTCCATTCGGCGTTGGCCCACTCCAACGCCTTGCCGGATAGACAGGAGATGAGGGCGGAGACGCTCTCGTATCCCGAGGGCGCCGGGTGTATGGTGGCCAGGTAGAGTTCCACCTGCAGGAGGAACCCCTGACACCCGGCTGCGGTACCATCATATGCCCTCGGGAGCGAGAGCCGAATGACACTGTGTTCGGTGTAAGGTGTGCGAAGGCGTGGGCACCTCTCCAGTGACCAAACGCCGCAGAGTGTTGGACACCTCGTTCATGACGGCCCCAAGTTGCCGGATCATGGTGTCTTGATCGCTGATCCGTTCCTCCAGCGACTTGGGTGCCGCCGCTGCTCCTGCTGACTCCATAGGTGTGTTATTCTGTCAAGGGCTGATGTAAATGTGGTGTGGGAGTCAGGCGCAGGACACTGAAGCTTAGTCCAACAGACTTTTACTAGTCAACACTAGGAAAAATACAAACGACGGCCTCAACACAAAACAGAGGCGAGCGATTACGCAAACTGTGCGTAAACTACAAAACAAAAAAAACAGAGAAGAACACACAGCACCAAAGGACAGGCGGACAATAACACACAAACTAACCAACACAAAGCAGGCAACTTATAGGACACATAATCAGACACAAACGGACACAGGTGCAATAGACAGACAAAACCAATCTAACATCGAAACATCTAAACGGTGGTAGCTAGTACTCCGGGGACGGCGAACGCCGAAGCCTGCCCGAGCAAGGAGGAGGAGCAGCCTCGGCAGAATCCGTGACAATATGAGACCGAAGGGGACTGAACATCCAAATGGGGGGTAAAGAGAAACAAAGACATCACCAATTATCAATTGGAGATAGTAGTAATGTGACGGACTTAAGTTCGGAAGCACAGGAGAGAATTTTGAACCTTACAGCCCCTGTAACCGGTGTGGTGGGCGTGTGCCAGTAAAGGCAGTGTAAGGCAGAGAATTCCAAAGGGGTGGCTAGATACATGCGCCCTGGTTCTACTGGTTCCGCTAGTTAGAATTAGTCACCAGGAACCAAGGATTAAACAGATGTAGGAGGAGTTTTAACAAGAAGGAGAATAGCCCTATTTGGCTAGATGCGATTGGGATACCAAGGGGGGTATCGGATGGATACCGAGCTATGAAACAATTAGGGGAAGGGTTTACTAACACATTCTTTTGGTGGGTGACAATAAACAAAATTGTGAATTGGATTAATTATATCTATTACGACCAACAACGATTTATTGGCTGGACTAGGGATGCAACAGAAGGGATCTTTTGAACAATTATCCGCCATCTCACACTCATGACTTAGTAAGAAGTTGGCTCTAGATCAGGCAGAAAGGGCCGGTGTCTATAGAATGATAAGCCATTGTTGCACATTTATCCCTAACACCACCACACTGGATGGGACAGTCACCAGAGCTCTTGCAGAATTAACTGCACTAAGTGAAGAATGAACTGAGAACTCAGAAGTTAGTACATCGTGGATAGGGTGGTTGGATGAAATGTTTGGTAAATGGAAAACCATAGCAGCCACCATCAGTGTTTGTATGGGTATTCTTGTATTATGTGGTTGTTGTCTTATTCCCTGTGTCCGAGGATTGGTGAGTCAGGCACTGGTGAAATGCAGTCTCTCAACAATGATGAGAGATGGACCGACTCCGGACTCTGACCAGGGGAATGTGAAAAACGATCCTCCAGGCTTGGTGGATGACGAGGATTTGGACCCTGAAAGACCGCAATTGGATGAAATGTTTATTAGTTCTGACGTAATCTCTGAGATTAATCATGCTTGTAAAATACATTTATCCTGAATGTGAAAACATTTAGTCAAAGGGGTGGATTGATAGATTAATTTGTATTTTAAGAATAATGACTAAAGGATTTCACCCCAAATACAGTATAAATGTGTGAACGGTGTTAGAGTTTTATAATGTAGTGGCAACCCACTAACAGAGGGGGGCAGGACTAAACATTACAGGGTGAAGGGGACTGAGAAAACTGGTTAAAAAAAAGCCTCCTAAAGGTGGGCGGAGCAAAGTGCCTTTGTGTGTCAAGGGGTATAAAGCTGTATGTATGTTTTTTGGCGGCAGAGCTCTCCATGATTAAAAATACAGATCATTCTTGCTGGTTGTGGACCTTGAATCATTTATGATTATAACCAGAGCCTTACAACCCCTGGTAATGATTCAAGCTTAGGTTGAATTAGAGATAGAAATTCTCATGACAGGTAAGCAGCTTGGTTTGAAGAAACCAACTGTGGGAGCAATTATTAGGAAATGGAAGACATACAAGACAACTGATAATCTCAATCGATCTGGGGCTCCACGCAAGATCTCACCCCGTGGGGTCAAAATGATCACAAGAACGGTGAGCAAAAATCCCAGAACCACACCTAGTGAATGACCTGCAGAGAGCTGGGACCAAAATAACAAAGCCTACCATCAGTAACACACTACGCCGCCAGGGACTCAAATCCTGCAGTGCCAGACGTGTCCCCCTGCTTAAGCCAGTACATGTCCAGGCCCGTCTGAAGTTTGCTAGAGTGCATTTGGATGATCCAGAAGAGGATTGGGAGAATGTCATATGGTCAGATGAAACCAAAATATAACTTTTTGGTAAAAACTCAACTCGTCGTGTTTGGAGGACAAAGAATGCTGAGTTGCATCCAAAGAACACCATACCTACTGTGAAGCATGGGGGTGGAAACATCATGCTTTGTGGCTGTTTTTCTGCAAAGGGACCAGGACGACTGATCCGTGTAAAGGAAAGAATGAATGGGGCCATGTATCGTGAGATTTTGAGTGAAAACCTCCTTCCATCAGCAAGGGCATTGAAGATGAAACGTGGCTGGGTCTTTCAGCATGACAATGATCCCAAACACACCGCCCGGGCAACGAAGGAGTGGCTTCGTAAGAAGCATTTCAAGGTCCTGGAGTGGCCTAGCCAGTCTCCAGATCTCAACCCCATAGAAAATCTTTGGAGGGAGTTGAAAGTCCGTGTTGCCCAGCGACAGCCCCAAAACATCACTGCTCTAGAGGAGATCTGCATGGAGGAATGGGCCAAAATACCAGCAACAGTGTGTGAAAACCTTGTGAAGACTTACAGAAAACGTTTGACCTGTGTCATTGCCAACAAAGGGTATATAACAAAGTATTGAGAAACTTTTGTTTTTGACCATATACTTAATTTTCCACCATAATTTGCAAATAAATTCATTAAAAATCCTACAATGTGATTTTCTAGAATTTGTTTTCTCATTTTGTCTGTCATAGTTGACGTGTACCTATGATGAAAATTACAGGCCTCTCTCATCTTTTTAAGTGGGAGAACTTGCACAATTGGTGGCTGACTTAATACTTTTTTCCCCCACTGTATACATTTTATGGACACAGTCAATTTTATAATAATTCTATTTTGTTTGTTTTTACTCCTGAACTTCCTCTACCCTCAACCTCTCCGATCATTTTCATGATGTCCAAGGTGCTTTAACAAAGTACTGAGTAAAGGGTCTGAATATTTATGTAAATGTCTTACTTCAGGTTTTAATTTTTTATAAATTTGCCAACATTTCTAAAAACCTGTTTTTGCGTTGTCATTGAGGTATTGTGTTTAGATTAATGAGGTGAAAAAACAATTAAACCAATTTAGAATGTAACGTAACTAAATGTGGAAAAAGTCAAGGGGTCTGAATACTTTCCGAATGCACTGTATATGTTTTAACTTAGACTATAATATAATAAATTAATAATTCATTCATGTCATTTCACTGATTGCTGTTTTGTTTCACATCTTATTTGAGCGTTGTATTATTGTGATCAGGGCACCCTTGAGAATGAAACCCTTTTGTAAATGGGTTTTCACTGAATAGATAAAGAATAAATAAAATAACACAGCAGACGAGTCATTCATGCTTCTGAATACAATCAAGCATTTTATTTAGCAAATTAAATAACAAAGGGAGCCTTTAAAAAGCAAACTATAAATAAATAACTAGAATAATCACTCAAAAGGCCTTTGTTTTGAATTCATGTTTGATTAGGAAAAACATTTGGATCAGTTATAGGTCTACTTTCGATAGTTTACAAGGTCCCGCAAGGCACATTAGCAGGGCTCTCATAGTGTGTATTTTGTTGGGATGTATCGGCATTAACAGATGCCATTGGAATATTGGCTTCTCCTGCTACTCAGATGCTCTGACTGTCGTGGACTTGTGGATCATCTTTCTCCCAAGTGCACTCCAGCCTATTCGTATCGCAATTTGAAACATTTCAATGGGATTACATTTGATCCATACAAGCTTGTATGTTGAATTTTGTGGTCACACATTGAGATTTGTGGTTGCAAATACGATTCGCAAATGTGTCATTTAATTTAGCAAGCTTGTATCATGACATTTTTTACAACGGTCGCAAAGTTGTAACTTGACATTTGATACATTCAATACGATTTGCAAGCATGCAAATCAATTTGAGGTTGAATGCAACTCGTGCTAAACTTGCGACTGGTGAATCTTGTTCTGTGAATACATTTGCCAATGTTGAATCTATCCGCACTGAGTTTTGACACAATTTGAACGTCTAACTTGTACTAAAATTGTTTGTAATTGTACATTTGGGGTTGCACAGCTGTAACAAACAAGTTTGTGCGTGTAAATTTGGCAGCAAGAGAAAACACCCGATGGCTCTGGGGGCAGGACCTTTTACTCCTGACCAATCAGTTCCCTCTGCCCCCCCCCCCCCAAAAAAAAATATATAACAGCCACCTATTGCTGCAACCATTGGCTGGAGTGTTCCATCAATCAAATCTCAGGAAGTAGATACCCACAGCACAGGAGCCGGAGAGGATGAAGAGAAGTCAAGTCATTTCTACAAAGTACTCCTCAGCCTGAAGTACTAGAATAAAATCAAACTGATCTACTTGAAGGTGTTAGGTTCTGAACAAACAGTAAAAACTCAAACGGACGACTAGAAAATGCTCAAACCAAGTTTATTCACCCACTGAGTCAAACAGCTGCAAAGGCAAAGCATGATTACACAAGCACATATATTTATAACCTCCTACTAGGCGGGGTCAACTCCTTGCACATCTAGAGAGCCAATACATCTCTGTTGCTAGGCAGGAACTTAATTGGTTCTTCTCACTGTTGTAGTCATGGCCCTGCCTGATGCTAGAACCTTTGTGGGCGTGGAAGTGTATGCGTGTGAGATAGGACTGCAGTAGGAGGGTTGTTGTGGTGGGCCCCTCTGGCCCCCCTCCCAGAGGTTTCTTCTCACTTCATCTGTTGACTTGACCTCGATCCGAATTCCTCGCTCCTCCCTAGTTCCGCAGCTGGCCTGCCTTATCATGAACTGAAACTAGACTGTTGCCCTTAATTTCTTTGCCACATTTTTTGCAGTTTTACTTTAGTGCCTTATTGCAAAGAGGATGCATGTTTTGGAGTATTGTTCTTCTGTACAAGCTTCCTTCTTTTCACTTAGTCATTTAGGTTAGTATTGTGGAGTAACTACAATGTTGTTGATCCATCCTCAGTTTTCACAGCCATTAAACTCGAACTGTTTAAAGTAACCATTGGCCTCATGGTGAAATCCCTGAGTGGTTTCCTTCCTCTCTGGCAACTGAGTTAGGAAGGATGCCTATATATTTGTAGTGACTGGGTGTATTGATACACCATCCAAATTGTAATGAATAACTTCACCATGCTCAAAGAGATTACATTGAGATTTTGTGTCACTGGCCTACACACAATCGGCCATAATGTCAAAGTGGAATTATGTTTTTAGACAGTTTTACAAATTAATAAAAAATGAAAAGCTGAAATATCTTGAGTGAATAGGTATTCAACCGCTTTGTTAAGGCAAGCCTAAATACAATCAGGAGTAAAATGTGCTTAACAACTCACATAATAAGTTGCATGGACTCTGTGTGCAATAATAGTGTTTAACATTATTTTTGAATGGCTACCTCATCTCTGTACCCAACACATACAATTATCTGTAAGGTCCCTCAGTTGAGCAGTGAATTTCAAACACAGATTCAACCACAAAGACCAGGGAGGTTTTCCAATGCCTCGCAATGCACCTATTGGTAGATGGATTTAAAAAAAGCAGACATCCAATATCCCTTTGAGCATGTTAAAATTATTAATTACACTTTGGATGGTGTACCAGTGGAGGGTCCTCAGAGGAGGAAAGAGAGGACCATCCTCTTCAGTGAATTTCATGAAAATCTAAATAGTGAAACATTAAAAAAGTTATCATTTTTTAGATAAAACTATACTAAAAACTTCCAGAGGATGTTGCCCAACCTATTACAGCTCTTGCACCATGAACTGACATGTTGTCCACCCAATCAAAGGATCAGAGAATGAATCTAGCACTGAAGCATAAGCTACAGCTAGCTAGCACTGCAGTGCATACAATGTGGTGAGTAGTTGACTCAAAGAGAGAGAGACAATAGTTGAACAATACATTTCTTCCTAAATTAATTTATTGCCACCGGGGCCTGCTGGTGTAACTGCTAAACTGCTTTCTCACTGTACACTGTACCGCATGATTGTAGCGGGTTTAGTTGACTATGACGTGACAACAATATAGGCTGTGTGTAGAGGTTAGCGGTCATGATATGAAGGTTTGGCTTGGAAAGGTTTTTTTGCCTGGTCACAGACAGCTGATGCGTTGTGCACTGAAGTCCACAAGTGAAGGGAAAACGTGAGAGGAGGACAGGGCATAGATAGCTGCGAGAAGGAATTAAAGTGATCATGCTGTTTTTATGTGGTTGCTATGAAAGTGAACTGTTTGCTTGTGATCAGGGGTGTTCATTCCGACAATTCTGTTGAAAAACATTTCTTAAACTGAAGCAAACAGAACGAAACGGGGATAAACATACCTGAATTTGTCCAATAGAAACTCTCATTAGCAACTGTTGGACTAATGATTATGCCCTAGATCAGCTAGATGCAGGCAAGACTGTGCAAGGCGGTATTGAATGTATCACTGTGTCATGACTCTCCCTGGGTGAGGATCAAAGGCCTCACATCAGCTTGGCAAATGGCCGACAACAACCAGACCCTCTTACCCACAGGTGGGCTGTGCCGGTCTTGACACCTTAATACTGCCATAAATTAGAGAGGAGGATAATCCATCTCTGGCATTCTAGTAAGGTGAAAGGAATGCCTTTGTTTCAGAGACTTTTTGCCGCCCAAAAACTTCAACATCCAACAATGAACATTGGGATAATATATTTCAACATCCAAACGTTGGGAATGATGAGAAATTGAATATGGAAAATTAATGTATATTTTGTGATGTCATTAAAAACGGTATGAAGGCATTATAACGAAAACATTGTGACTTGAAGAGCTTTTACACTGTGGATATCAGGTTTACATCCTTTACCTTGTGTAGAAAATGTCAAGGAAGAAGACAATGTTTTCGTGAAGATAGGAATGTGATTTTAGCTTTCTAACAAAATCATAGTGATGATAATACTTTTGCCTCATAACTAGCCATGCCCGAGGGAGCTCAGAGAGCGTGTTAGTATGACGGAAACGCCCCTCTTTACCACAGTGCATAAAAGATTGAGATAAGAATGATCAGATCAGACGGACCTCAAGTTGCAGCTTTTGTCCATATTGGTCCCGACCAATCTGAGCCTTACATCTTAAAGGCCATCCGAAAGAGAAGGCCCAATCGACCCCTTCCCACTAAGGCCTGGGTCCAACAGAGATACACGACGAAGACCTCCAACACATAAATGCATGCATTGCTTTTCTTCCCAAACGGACGGCAGTTCGGGGCAAAGTATTAGGATTACTGTGAGCTTAGGTTCATGTGTATCCAAGTGTTCTCTCCCTCTCTCTTTTTAACTCGCCATCTTTTGTAACAAGTGTCATATTGTGTTAGTCCGCTAGGGACCCGTTTTCATTGTATTAAGTTTATAATCCCTACCTATACCGTGTATGTGTTTATCTTGTGTTATCATTTTTAATTAGTTAGTAAATAAATAATTAAATAAATGTGTGTGGTACGGAATGATCAGTAAGACCCGGGTTCGTGCAGACTTAAAGAGCCTACGACTTTCAGAATGAGACTGATATGAGGTAAATGATTAATAAATTACTGTTAAATTATGTTAATTTGGGAAACGGTAACTCGTTAAACAACTTTTCCTGTGGTACCCCAAATTCCTAATTAGATAATTGTTACATGATTAATATAATCTAGTAACAATTAAACATAGTAGGTAATTATTCGATTCGACATATTGGAGCCCCCGTGCGAGGAGTCTAAGATAGAACTCGGCCTTACTGTTGAATTCAGTCTATAGGAATTGTGTAGCAACATAAGTTGTGCACCAATAGTGCTGAAGGCAGGATTGCTGTTGAGAGTGGCGTGTGTGTGGTCCCTTTTCATCCAGATACTAGTAGGGAGAGATTGACTCCAGTGTTGTATATCTGACAAAAGTCAGTGTGTAGGGTATTTACTGAATGCTACGAGCTAGGACATATGAACCAGCCAATGCAGTTATCAAGAGAAATAGACAAAGTTGAGCCAACCATGGTACTATTTCTGTCTCTCGCGTTTCAGAAGCGAGTAGACTCGGTCAGTACTAATTTCTTGAGCTAGGACATATGGGCCAGAAACTTGAGAAGATATAGTTGTTGGCCGAAGCAAAGTATTATCTCTCTGTCTATCGCGGTTCAGTAGCGTGAGTAAGACCAACGGCAAAACAATTTTTTTATGTTTCCATGTGTTCCGGTAAAACATTGCTAGCAAATTTTTATTTATTTTTTAAATCGGCGAAAGGGTTAATGTGAGACGTCATTATTAAACCCCTTCCCTTGTTAAAGGGGACCGTGTGTGCGTGGAAATTAGATTCCCTGTACAAGTAGGGTAGCTTTGCGCTAGATGCTAAGCTAACGAAGGGAGAGCAGCCATTTTTGTTTTTCCCTTTGTTCCAATGGAGGTTCCGCCCCTCGGGACTCCCGTTTGATTTCAGCTTTCTGCGATCAGCGACCTCTGGTGGTGAAGAATCGCCAGTAATTGTTTTTGAAACAATTAATGTGAGGGCACACTCTTAACCCACTGTTACAACGGGTTACACTGTATGATATCCATCCAATCTCAACTGGTGATCATTGTCTCATTCAATTTAACCTGGAAGGTGAATCGCCAAACAAACCTTTTTCAGGGTTGGTCATTTGGATAAGGTTCAAATGTATTTGTTCAAACCAATGAGACATTTTAAACTTTCTCCACATTAACCTAGATACAGCAACACTTTTCAGGTTAATTAAAGTTTAATTCCCAGATAGCCAATACTGGTATGGTTGATCATTATCATTGATTAATCCATTCAATTTGCTTTTGCAAAGCTCATTGGGTGAACTCCAACAGTACTGGTCCAGTATTGATGGAAGTCCCGCCTTCATGGGAATCCCATGTGGTTCCAGCCCTTTGAAAAAGTACCCTAGTGGTGAATGTATAATCACATTTGAACTACTGGTTACACTTAGGATATCCAGCAAATCTCAAATGATTGGATATCATTGTCTCATTCAATGTCGCATACCTTTTCAGGTTGATCATTTGGATAAGATCCAGATTGATTTGGTTCAACAAAGGAGACAATTTAAACTTCTCCATATCAACCTAGATACAACAATGCTATCAGGTTAATTAAAGTTTAATTCCCAGATAGCCTACGACCGATACCTGGATGACCAGAGGAGGGTGTCGTGTGTGCCCAGACGATCACGGATAAGCCGGTAGTAAGCGCAGGCACATACTGCATCCCAGCTGGACACTGTGGTGGAGATGGATCTGTGTATAATGCCTGCGCTATATCCACGTCCATACTACCGCCGCCACAATGGGAGTATGGGGGTGTTGTCTCTGGGCCTCTCCTCTGTGTCATACAGCCAAGACAGTGCGTCTGCCTTCACGTTCTTCGTACCCGGAATGTATGAGAGTGTGAAATCAAACTGGGTGAAGAAGAGGGCCCACCTGGCCTGGTGAGGATTCAGCCTCCTCACTGTCCGAATGTACTCCAGGTTACGGTGGTCTGTCCAGACGAGGAAAGGGTGTTTCGCCCCTTCGAGCCAATGCCTCCACACCGTCAAAGCTCGGACAACAGCCAGCAGCTCCCGATCACCAACGCCGTAGTTCTGTTCCGCTGAGCTGAGCTTCTTCGAAAAGAAAGCACAGGGGCGGAGCTTGGGTGGCGTGCCCGAGCGTTGGGATAAGACAGCGCCTATCCCTACCTCGGACGCATCCACCTCCACTACGAACGGTAGTGATGAATCGGGGTGAGCCAGTACCGGGGCTGAGGTGAACAGACCCCACAATCTACTGAAGGCCAAATCAGCCTCAGCAGACCAGCGGAGCTGGGACTGCCCACCCTTCAACCAGGAGGTAATGGGAGCTGCGACCTTGCCAAAGCCCCGAATAAACCTCTGACAGTAGTTGGCAAAGACAAGGAAGCGCTGCACCTCCTTCACCGTGGTTGGAGTCGGCCAATTACGCATGGCTGAAATGCAATCTCCCTCCATCTCCACACCTGTGTTAGTAATGCGGTATCCGAGGAAGGAGATTGACTGCTGGAAAAACTCACACTTCTCTGCCTTGGCAGAAAGATCATTCTCTAGCAGTCGGACCAGTACCTTGTGAACCAGGGACACATGCTTGGCGAGCGTAGCGGAATACACCAGGATGTCATCGATGTAGGTCACCACACCATGACCAAGCATGTCCCGAAACACCTCTTTCACAAAGGACTGGAAAACGGATGGAGCATTCATCAAACCGTAGGGCATCACCAGGTATTCATAATGCCCCGAGGTTGTGCTGAATGCTGTTTTCCATTCATCCCCTTCCCGAATACGCACCAGGTTGTAGGCACTCCTGAGGTCTAATTTGGTGAAAAAACAGGCCCCATGCATTGACTCAATCACTGAAGGAATGAGAGGAAGAGGATAACTAAATCGTACCGTCACCTTATTCAGTGGTCGATAATCAATGCACGGGGCGTAAACCACCATCTTTCTTCTTCATAAAGAAGAAACTCGAGGAAGCAGGTGAAGTGGAGGGACATATATACCCCTGGCACAGGGACTCGGTGACGTATGTTTCCACAGCCTCCGTTTCAGCCTGTGACAGGTGATACATATGACTCCTGGGAGGTACAGAGTCTACCCGACGGTTTATCGTGCAATCCCCCTCCCGATGAGGTGGTAATTTAGTCGCTTGCGTCTTGGAAAACGCGAGCGCCAGATCATGGTATTCGGGGGGAATGCGCACGGTGGGGGTACCGTCTGGACTTTCCACCGTGGTCGCACCAATGGAAACACCTACCCAGACACTCACGCGACCACCCCGTAAGAACCCTCTGCGGCCATGAAAAATTGGGGTTGTGAAGGGCTAACCACAGAATACCTAAGACTACAGGGTAAGCAGGACACTCAATAATCAAGAAAGTGATCTGCTCAACATCGTCTCCTGTGTAATCATGGTGACTGGTACAGTAACCTCCTTAACCAACCCGGACCCTAATGGTCGACTATCAAGTGCTCTGATGGGGAGTGGAATGGATAGGGGAACCAATGAAATGCCTTGACCACGTGCAAATGCCCTGTCCATAAAGTTCCCAGCTGCGCCTAAATCGACTAGCGCCTTACACTGGGAAACTACCAGGTGATCGGGAAAGGAGATAGATAAGGTACAGTGTGCCGCAAAGGGCTCTGAACAAGTTTGGGTGTTCGTTACCTGGGGTGATGCGTGAGTACCTTGCCTACCACCTCCAGACCGAAAGGAACGTTGACTGCGACGTGAGGTGGATTGTCCCTTCGTGCCACCAGTGGCACTGTCGCTGTCCTCCTGCACTCTCTCGACCGGCGGCTCCCCCCAGCTCCATCTGCTCTGGGTCAGAGTCGTCCAGAGTGGGAACGGGCAGACCCCTACCAGGATGTCCTCTGGCTGCTAGCAGATTGTCCAGCCAGATGGCCATGTCCACCAGTTAGGAGAACGATAGCATGGCATCACGGCAGGCTAGCTCCCGTCGGACGTCCTCCCTTAGGTGGCACCAGAAATGGTCGATCAGGGCCCGCTCGTTCCACCCGGACCCCGCTGCCAGCGTCCGTAACTCCAGCGCGTAGTCCTGTGCGGTCCTCGTCCCCTGCCTCAGATGGACCAGTTGTTCGCCCGCCTCTCGACCCTCAGGCGGGTGATCGAAAACGGCCCGAAAGAGGCGAGCAAACTCCCCATAGTCCTCCAACGTGGCACCTCCCTCGTTCCACACCGTGTTGGCCCTCTCCAGGGCTCTTCCACAAAGGCAGGAAACGAGGACAGATACCTTCTCCCGTTCCCGTGGCGCCGGCCTGATGCTGGACAAATACAGCTCTAGTTGGGGCAGAAATCCCTTACATCGCGCTGCCGTCCCATCAAACGCCGGTGGCCATGATATCTGGATCCCTCCAGGGGCTGGGGTGTAGGTGACTGGGTCCGGTTGACCAGCTGGTCTCGATAGATCGGGTCCTCTCCTCTCCAGGCGTTGTAGTACCTGAAGAACCCAATCCATCGCTTCCCACAAGTTGGCCAGCATCGAGGAATACTCCTGGACTCTTGCCACAACTCCAGGCATGCGGTCTTCTCCTGCTGACTCCATTCAGTGGGTGAGTGATTCTGTGATGAGGTGTGAATGAAGGAGTCAGGCGCAGGAGGTTAAACACCGAAGTCCAGAGTTTATTCCGATTACATAAATAAAACGCACCCAGCGTCAAAACGAAACTATCACAAGGGAAATATTCCACCTTGGCAATAACAAATAGAAGAGTGGCTCAACCGAGAAACTCGCTCTCACAATGAAACAATCACTCACAAAGACAAGGGGAACAGAGGGAACACTTACACACATACTAATTAGGGGAATGAGCGCTGGGTGTGTGATTGACAAGACAAGACATGACAAGTGGCGTGATGAGAATGGGATCGGCAGTAGCTAGTAAGCCGGTGACGACGAACGCCGAAACCTGCCCGAACAAGGAGGGGAGGCAGCCTCGGCGGAAGTCGTGACATATACAGGTATGATTAATCAATAAGATTGATTAATCAATTAAAATTGCTTTTGCAAGTTCGTTAAAAGCCAACATTACTGATCCAGTATTGATGATTCATTGACCAAATAAAATCGTTTTTGCAGCTTCCAACGACTCAAAACTCATAATTTTACATGTATAAACAACTAATAATCATCAAAATGAGCAAGCTATCAGAGGGGGTGCCATCCATTCCCCCACTAATAAGTGAACCTTCACCCACAGAAAGATTGATCGCTGACCTCAGCAGCGATGCAAATCCAAACTATGCCGAAGGGTTGAGAATGTTAGATCACAAGCCATAAGCAAAAAAAATTCAGAAATCGCGACTGACGCCCTCCAAAATAGGCCGGCAGTCACAGGCCATGTTAAGGTTCTCTCCAGTTTAGCCCTGAACTATGCCCACCAGCAGAGATGGGCATTGGTCCAATTTTGCTGTGCTCAGCAGAAGCACGAGCAAGAAACTGTTGAGGTGAAGGGACAGGTGGAGAGAACCAGGAAGCTAATGACATAAGCCAACAAAGACAAGATGCTGCTAGCAGAGGAGCTGCATTTGAGAACGGATCAATTAAAATATCTGGCAAACACTTATGACAAAGAACGAGCACAAACTCTCGAAAAATCTGTTTTCTACAAGAACAACTCGATTTAGCCAACAGTAAATACGACGAAGTCCACGCAAAACTAGATGAATCTGACGAGCTAGCTAAAAACAACGGCATCCAACTTCATGCCCTGCAAGCAGTTTTAAATGACACCACTCAAAGCAATAATGTTATATTCCAAGAGCTGCAGACCAACGATGATCAGTTAATGAACACCTTGACCAAGTTGGATGACAAAACAGCGAACTAATTGAAGTCGCTGACCGAATGAACGGTGAGAGAACCCAGGTGAGGAAGTTGGAAAACATCCCTCAGTCTTTTCATCTTGGTCGTTCGGCCCAGAGTAACATGGTGCCTCTTCGCCAACAAAATGTCAATTTGACTTTTCTTCTTGGCCCTTCGGTCAAAAATTCCCCATGGGAGGAAGCAGACGCTCCCCACGCACTTGGTGCGGAACGCCTTGACAAAATCGTCAAAAACTTCAGCATCTTTGACCCCGTTCCAGGTAAGCCAAACGACACTGAGATGTTCTTAGCAGACAGAGGACACCTTGGATGGCTACCCGAACGCTACGAAAACTGACAGGCTTTACCTGTTGAAACGAACGTCCAACAGACACGTGACAAGGTTCATCTGTCTACTACAACAACAACAACACGTGCAAAACGACTACGCTAAACTTGCCACATCTTTGAAAATAGAATTCAGTGGTTGTGACTTGCAAACACAACAGCTCGCTGGCTAATACTGTCAAACAAGCTCGGAATGAACACCCACAAGCCTACTATCAAAGGCTTCGTTCAGCTTACTTTGGCATGCTCACTGAAACAAGAAGGAGCTATTACAACTCAAACAAATGTTTCTGTCAAACATGTATCCCAACTTCATTAACTACTTGGACCCTACTGCCCACGTTGGTTTGCCAATCTCGGCACTTCGAGAGCTTGCGAGCACAGCTTTTGATGCATCCAAAGCGGGCCTGGCTAAGAGCCCGGACACCTCGGTTTTCAAGATTGGGAGGGTGCAATCACTCAAGTTGGAGGGTGTGGCATCAGGGACAGGAGCGGAAAAAGATGACGCACCAGGTGTGCATCTACCACGTACATATCACACCGATGACCACCGCAGTAATGATAGCTACAAAGAACGTCCCCAACCAAACAGGCCCCGCAGAGGTCGAACTGGCCGCTACGTTCCTGCATCTAACCCTCACAAATGGTCAGGGAACAAGGGTAACAAGCGTAACAAGAGAAACAAAGGTTTCGATGACGACTAAAACGTAACCCAAAGCCCTCTAGAAGCTCTGATAAGAGATGTACTGAGAAAGGGGGAAAAGATAAGTCACCATGACTAGGCGTGAAATTTCCGGAGAATGGGTCCACCGAAATTAACACCATTTGCGAGGTCGTAAACGTTCACCTTAACCCTGCCCTCACTCAAATCCCAGTCCAGGGCCCGCTCGATCTAGAAACATTGTCTAGAGACCATGATATAGATGTTGCGACGCACAAGGAAAGCAGCATTGCAACAGCTGATTCCTCTCCCATTCCGATAGAGGACCCACTGAGTCACGAAGTACAGCAATCTGTCTTAAAAATCGACACAGTTAACGCACCACTCCGTTCTGCCAACCCACTCCACTTTGTTGGCGATATGACAAGAACAACCGACTCGAGCAGGCCATACCTCAAAGCTGTCTTAGAGGACTGTTTGACCTGTGATGCACTGATAGATTCGGATTCGACCATTTCCCTCATATCTCAAACTTTGCTGGATGAACTCAAAAGGGCAGAGGACCCAGCGAAACGTTGGTTAAAAACAGAACAATGTGACACTAAACTTTGAGGTTTCACTCAGGCTACCTCGCCTCTTACCAAGCGTATCCTACTAAAACTGACCTTCGAAAGCGTGTCACTTGTCCACCCTGTGTATGTGACTAGCATTGACACCGAGCAGATGCTGATTGGGATGGATTTAATAGACCGTTTGGTACCACTGATGGATTGGAAATCCAACCAAATCTGGTCACAAATCGCAATAACTCCGCTGACACCACCGCCTTCACAGAAGGCTACATGCAATACGTTATGCGACGACGATGGTTCGGCGTCGTCAACTGACATACCCCCAGTGAACTTGGTAATGAGTCCGCCATTTGTGGCAGATGACAGGGTGACTAGTTCAACTCGGAAACTAACTGAACATGAGGTTTTCCTATTTTGCTTGGGTGAATCACCAGCCGAAACATACTGCCCTCCACTGATAGGTGGCGTGTGCCTAAACGGCACAATGGTTGAGGTTGCCATACTGGCAACCTGGTCCGAAAATGTTCAACAACATTTCAAAAGCGGCTAACTGCCACCCCCTAGTTCCAAAAACGTTCAGATTCCCACTGGGAACGACTCCCCAGACGACACTCACCACTTTAGGTGTATGTGCACTATCGATCCGCATTGGAAACAAATAAGTATTTAACTACTTACTGGTTGTCGTGAACCTCCCGCATACAGTCTATTTGGGGGCAGACATTTTGGTGAGATTGGGTGTTAAACTCGATACCATACACCAAGTCCTTTGGTCTTTGGCGCAGCCAGCTCAACATGCCTTGCTTTCGACCCTGTGTGAATGGCATCCGGGCAAACTATTCCTGAAGCTTGCAACGTGATAAACTGAGTCCGCCGTGGTGATACCAGCAAGAACCACAGAGGTTTCTATAAGACTGAACCTGGCGCCCGGCTACCGGATGGAAGTCACCACTGCGTTCTTCCAACCCTAACACAATTATTTGAATTATCGCTAACTATCAATGGTAACCCGCTGTTGGAGCTAAACGCTAGATCCACTTACCTCTTATGCAGAATCTGACTCAAGCGGATCTCTCCATTCCTTGGCACACTCAGCTAGGAAAATTGATTGATTACTCATTCCATGATTTTGAACTTGTTGTTCCCATGATTGGGCCTCTTTCTTCCTCCCTAGACCATTTTTTGTAGTTGCCCACCAGGTTTGCACACATCTCAGGAGGGATTTTGTTCCACTCCTCTTTGCAGATCTTCTCCAAGTCATTAAGGTTTCGAGGCTGACGTTTGGCAACTCAAACCTTCAGCTCCCTCCACAGATGTTCTATGGGATTAAGGTCTGGAGACTGGCTAGGCCACTCCAGGACCTTAATGTGCTTCTTCTTGAGCCACTCCTTTGTTGCCTTGGCCGTGTGTTTTGGGTCATTGTCATGCTGGAATACCCATCCACGACCCATTTTCAATGCCCTGGCTGAGGGAAGGAGGTTCTCACCCAAGATTTGACGGTACATGGACCTGTCCATCGTCCCTTTGATGCAGTGAAGATGTCCTGTTCCCTTAGCATAAAAACACCCCCAAAGCATAATGTTTCCACCTCCATGTTTGACGGTGGTGATGGTGTTCTTGGGGTCATAGGCAGCATTCCTCCTCCTCCAAACACGGCGAGTTGAGTTGATGCCAAAGAGCTCCATTTTGGTCTCATCTGACCACAACACTTTCACCCAGTTCTCCTCTGAATCATTCAGATGTTCATTGGCAAACTTCAGACAGGCCTGTATATGTGCTTTCTTGAGCAGGGGGACCTTGCGGGCGCTGCAGGATTTCAGTCCTTCACGGCGTAGTGTGTTACCAATTGTTGTCTTGGTGACTATGGTCCCAGCTGCATGAGATCATTGACTAGATCCTCCCGTGTAGTTCTGGGCTGATTCCTCACCGTTCTCATGATCATTGCAACTCCACGAGGTGAGATCTTGCATGGAGCCCCAGGCCGAAGGAGATTGACAGTTAATTTGTGTTTCTTGCATTTGTGAATAATCGCACCAACTGTTGTCACCTTCTCACCAAGCTGCTTGGCGATGGTCTTGTAGCCCATTCCAGCCTTGTGTAGGTCTACAATCTTGTCCCTGACATCCTTGGAGAGCTCTTTGGTCTTGGCCATGGTGGAGAGTTTGGAATCTGATTGATTGATTGCTTCTGTGGACAGGTCTCTTTTATACAGGTAACAAACTGAGATTAGGAGCACTCCCTTTAAGAGTGTGATCCTAATCTTAGCTCGTTACCTGTATAAAAGACACCAGGGAGCCAGAAATCTTTCTGATTGAGAGGGGGTCAAATACTTATTTCCCTCATTAAAATGCAAATCAATTTATAACATTTTTGACATGCGTTTTTCTGGATTTTTGTTGATGTTATTCTGTCTCTCACTGTTCAAATAAACCTACCATAAAAATGATAGACTGATCATTTCTTTGTCAGTGGGCAAACGTACAAAATCAGCAGGGAATCAAATACTTATTCCCTCACTGTATGTGGACGATGTTCTCATGAGGAGCGAGACTTGGTCACATCACCTCAACGAGATGGACCACGTTTTTAAACAACTAGGAATGGCAGGGGCTAAACTGACTATCATGAAAGGACAATGATGCAGGACCAAGGTCAACTATGTTGGACTTCTGGTGGGTGCTGGGGGCATACTGCCACAATCTAGTAGAATCCAAGCAGTCGGCAACATCAAAATGTCTGAAAACCTTCATGGAGGTACGCAGCTTCTTGGGAGTATGTAATTACTCCCGTCAATTCATCAAATTATGCCGACTTGTCAAAACCTTTGACCCATCTTCTTCAGAAAGACACCCCGTTCGTTTGGGATGCCACTCACGACGAAGCTGTGACTTCCTTGAATGACCTGCTTTGTGCGGCACCCTGCCTGGTCTACCCCAACAAAGACGTTATTTTTGGAAGTAGGTTTCTCAGAGCACTGCCTTAGTGCTGGGTTGTACCAGAAATACGACCAAGACAGACGTGTGGTTGTTTACACAAGCAAAACACTCAACCCTGCTGAAAACAAGTACTCAGACTGCGAAAAAGCACTGCTGTCGACAGTCTGGGCAGTCAAGCACTTCACCTCTTATGTCGGCGGACAAAAGGTGATAATAGAAACATGTCACCAGCCGGTGACTTTTCTGAAAAGCCAAAGAATCCGTGAGGGTGCTGTACACAACAGCAGGATAGCGGCTTAGCTCATGACGCTGCAAAGCCATGATGTGGTTGTCAACTACGCAAAAGCGCCTTTGGGTGGGGCTTTGGCAGTGTGTCAACGCTGCGATGAAGATGAAACCGACATCGCACCAGCCCCATGTGACATAGAACCGCGTTGCCATCGAACCATCACTACTTTGAAGACAACGTGTGTCTTGGCATGCCGATGGCATTTGTAGATGGCTGTTCTTACCGTCAGCTAGACCACTTGCAAGCTGGTGTGGGATTGGTATGGCACAACGACATTCCGTACAAACCGGCCAGTTCGCAGAAGTAGCTGGTGTACTTATCACACTGCAAACTGCGGTAAAACACAACTTGTCAGAACTGGCAATCTGCACCAACTCAAACTATGCCAGACTCACCTTCTTATGCCACTTGCCATTTTGGAAACAAAAGCACATGACTACTTAAAGTGGCAAAGAAGTGAAAAACAAAGAGCTCATTCTAGCTTGTGATGACCTCATAAACAAACACAACATGCAGGTGTATTGGAAAAAAGTCAAGGGACACTCCAAATCACCTGGTCGTGACAAATTTGGCAATGACCATGCTGATAGCATGGCAAAATCTGGTTCAATTCACGGCACCCCAGTGTCCGTGCTGGCTTTGGCAGGCTCACACGACTTGCGTTCGCTGTACGCAACTAAACAGCACCTCACACTTGTAGATGACCTACTGGTTTATGTTTCAGAAACCGACGCCACACAAAGGCGGGTGGTTCCTAAAACACAGAGGGGGATAATGATAGCTCATGCCCACGACAAGCCATGTGGGGGCCATAGGGGGGTCAAGGCTATATGTGAAAAATTGCGACAGGTGGCCCACTGGCCTCACATGGAACAAGACGTGGCACAATATGTAAGGGGGTGTCTAGTTCGCTGCCAGTTTCAACCCTCCAAGCCACATCACAGAGCACCCTTGGAGCTCGATCTAGATCGACTGGGTTGGCCCAGTTGCCAGCTTGGCAAGAGGCAACAAGTATTTCCTCACAGTGACTTGCGCATTCACAAAGTGGGTGGATTGCCAGCCCGCACCCAATGACACAGCGGAAACCACGGCCGTTCTTTTGCTCAAACACGTTTTCAGTCATTTCGGCCAGCCAGGAGAAACCGTGGACAGCGACAGAGGAACCCATTTTCGGCTGCTGTAATGACCGAACTGTGGCGGCACCTGGGAGTCAGAGTTAAACTCCACATCGCGTACCACCCTAGGAGCTCCAGCAGGGTAGAAAGGAGCAACCAAACAATCATCACAATCTTGAGGAAATATGTCGCAGCCAACCACAAAGATTGGGACCTCAAACTCCCACTTGCATTGATGGCGATCAGAGCCACATGCAACAGGTCTACGGGAATAACACCATTTGAGATGATGACGGGCCGGCAAATGACGCTTCCACTGCATCTCCTGTACCAACCGGGAGATGTCGCCGCGGCCACCGCGTACACGGCCCATCAATACGTGACGGACTTGCGAACCCACCTCCAGACTACCTTTGCGTACGCTCAAGGAAAGTTGGAAAGAAGTGCGGAAGGTGACAAGACCCATTACAACAAAAAGGCCTCACACCAGGAGTTTGAGGTCGGGGATACGGTGTGGTACTACATATACACCAAACCCGTGGGCGTTGCAAAAAAATTCCTGCCCCACTGGACAGGGCCACATGAGATTGTGTTAAAGCTGTCACATGTTGCTTATCAAATCAGAATCAGCAAAGGTCGACAGAACATCACGTTCAAGTGGGTCCACAGGAACCAAATCAAGTTGTTCCTTCCCCCCACGGGAATAGAAGGGGTGCCCAGAATAGATAGAAACCTAGCCAATCAGAAGTACTAACAACATTCTTTAGTATCCTCAGCTGATCCCTTCCGGGAGGAAAGGGACCAACGCCGGCCCGGAGTACATGCCCAGAAGTAGATGGTCATCGTAGAAGGAGTCCTGAGCGAAAGGGACCAATGCCGGCCCGGAGTAGAGGCCCAGAAGTAGATGGTCATCGTCGAAAGAGAGCCCTACTGGGCCCTCACATCAATGAGGACAATTTGTTCTTGTCTAGAGCAGAAATGGTTGCTAATCTTACATCTGGACAAAAAGAGTGTTTGGTGTGTGGGTTGGGGCCGATTATGGTAGGAGCAGGTTTACCGCTTGTGGGGTAAATCTGAATATGCGAATAGTCTTACCATTCTTAGTGGAGATACCATGTAACCCTGACCCCATGACATTCTCTGTATTACACAACCACACAGGCCCACCGTCGTTTGCTAGGCCAGATAATACCGGGTAAAATGTTTGGAGGGTGGATCATGCAACTGTGTCTGACCGTTGTTTTAGTCATTGAATTGATTTTGCTGCTCATCCTCATGTGGAAGTTTTGCTGCAATGTGTTTAAAACTAGTAACAAAGTCAAGGCCAAATGTAATGTTCAGTGTTGCCATTAACCAGGGCCAGAATGCAGGTTGCGAAGGATTAGCAGAGCTACCCTTTACTGCTGAAGACTGATGTTTGAAAATACTGGTTGACTTCCACCTTTGGGGAATGGGGAACCAAACTGCTCACCTGGCTGTTACCAATCTTGTTGACTCTGTATTAACTTCTGCCTGCAATTGCATAACTAAAGATCTTATACATATATTCAGAAGTCGTTGTCTGTGTCATTTTCTAAAGTTTCAAGTTTGTTTGAGAATAAGAGAATATCAGCACTGTGCAAAGAACCCTCTACAGCAGGCAATAAGGTGCTGGGGAGATAATGTATTATTAATGTTACTGTGGCTGATAAGTTTGGCCAACATCACTCTCCTTTTCTGAGTTTTTCTTTGGACTAATAAAGCTACTTCAAAAAATTCAGAACTAAGAACAGATATAGCCCCTGGTTCACCCCAGACTTGACTGCCCTTGACCAGCACAAAAACATCCTGTGGCGTACTGCATTAGCATCGAACAGCCCCCGCAATATGCAACTTTTCAGGGAAGTCAGGAACCAATATAAACAATCAGTTAGGAAAGCAAAGGCAAGCTTTTTCAAACAGAAATTTGCATCCTGTAGCACTAACTCCAAAAAGTTATGGGACACTGTCCATGGAGAATAAGCACACCTCCTCCCAGCTACCCACTGCACTGAGGCTAGGAAACACTGTCACCACCGATAAATTAGAATTTCAATAAGCATTTTGCTACGGCTGGCCATGCTTTCCACCTGGATACCACTGCCCCGGCCACCAGCTCTGCACCCTCCGCTGCAACTTGTCCATGTCCCCCCCCCCCGCTTCTCCTTCACCCAAATTCAGATAGCTGATGTCCTGAAAGAGCTGCAAAATCTGGACCCCTACAAATCAGCTGGGCTAGACAATTTGGACCCTTTCTTTCTAAAATTAGCCGCCAAAATTGTCACAACCCCTATTACTAGCCTGTTCAACCTCTCTTTCGTATCGTCTGAGATCCCCAGAGATTGGAAAGCTGCCGCGGTCATCCCCCTCTTCAAAGGGGGTGACACTCTAGATCCAAACTGTTACAGACCTATATCCATCCTGCCCTGCCTTTCAAAAGTATTTGAAAGCCAAGTTAACAAACAGATCACCGACAATTTCGAATCCCACCGTACCTTCTCCGCTATGCAATCTGGTTTTCGAGCTGGTCATGGGTGCACCTCAGCCACGCTCAAGGTCCTAAACAATATAATAACCACGATCAATAAAAGACAGTACTGTGCAGCCGTCTTCATCGACCTGGCCAAGGCTTTCGACTCTGTCAACCACCGCATTCTTATTGGCAGACTAAATAGCCTTGGTTTCTCAAATGACTGCCTCGCCTGGTTCACCAACTACTTCTCAGAGTTCAATGTGTCAAATCGGAGGGCCTGTTGTCTGGACCTCTGGCAGTCTCTTTGGGGGTGCCACAGGGTTCAATTCTCGGGCCGACTCTATTCTCTCTGTATATCAATTATGTCGCTCTTGCTGCTGGTGACTCTCAGATCCACCTCTACGCAGACGACACCATTTTGTATACATCTGGCTCTTCATTGGACACTGTGTTAACAAACCTCCAAACGAGCTTCAATGACATACAGCACTCCTTCCGTGGCCTCCAACTGCTCTTAAACGCTAGTAAAACTAAATGCATGCTCTTCAATCGAATGCTGCTTCATCCCGCCAGCCCGACTAGAATCACTACTCTCGGCGGGTCTGACTTAGAATATGTGGACAACTACAAATACCTAGGTGTCTGGTTGGACTGTAAACTCTCCTTCCAGACGTACATTAACATCTCCAATCCAAAGATAAATCTAAAATTGGCTTCCTGTTTCGCAACAAAGCCTCCTTCACTCATGCTGCTAATCATGCCCTCGTAAAACTGACTATCCTACCGATCCTTGACTTCGGCGATGTCATTTACGAAATAGCTTCGAACACTCAACTCAGCAAATTGGATGTAGTCTATCACAGTGCCATCCGTTTTGTCACCAAAGCCCCATATACTACCCACCATTGTGACCTGTACGCACTCGTTGGCTTGCCTTAACTACATATTCGTCGCCAAACCCACTGGCTCCAGGTCATCTATAAATCACTTCTAGGAAAATCCCCACCTTATCTTAGCTCATTGGTCACCATAGCAACACCCATCCGTAGAATGCGCTCCAGCAGGTATATCTCACTGGTCATCCCCAAAGCAAATGTGACAGGTTAAAGGACATATTCATAGCCTGTTATACACTAAAAAGTATTAGTAAGTTCATGGTATGTAAGGATCTTAAAATATCTAAGGTTAAAAAGATCATGCATTCAGTACTAGTTCATAGAGATTGATAAAATGCATAATTGTGTTCAAATCCATCAAGTGTACAAAGGGTAAATATTGTAAGAGGAATGTGTAAACGTTATATTGACCACTTTATTTTGTGGTGCCTAATTTAAGGGTAAAAGTGTTAATCTGTGATCTACTAAATGCTCTTAATCTATGAGCCTGAGATCGATTGCTCTGGTCTCCACCCAACTTTCTGGGGAAATCGCGGTCTTTTTTCCTCATTATACTAAAGTTTTCAGTGAGGAAACATAACTGCATCACTCTCGTGATTATTTATCCCCTTTTTCAGGTACGTTATTGATATAAAATGAGTTAATTTGAATGTAATAACTTGCTAACATGTCAAGAGAGTTTAAGGTATGTGTTAGTAACATCTTGAGTAAGTTAGAGTTAAGTTGAAGAGAGTAATAGGTGCGTGTGTGAGTGAAACCTGCTTGGTTGCAGCGAAGAATAGCTTCGTATTGAGAGCAGCTGCCATTTTATGTTAATGGTGAATGAACATGTGCGCTGTTAATAATATATTTTGGGGTTATTTGTATAATGTGTTTCGAATACTTTGTTGACATGGTTGATAAATGTAGTTATGGGTTACTGAGCTAAAGCTACTTTGTGTTTGACAGTTATATTGAAACATTTGTATATGTTTTAGTGAATTACAGTTTATGCTGTTGTGACTTGAATAAGCTTTGTACCCTACAAAACTCTGGTTCCTGTAGATCTGTTGTTCTGTAAAATGTGGTATTTTTGTAAAAGGATTATACTAAAGTTCAGTGAGGAAACATAACTGCATCACTCTCGTGATTATTTCTCCCCTTTTTCAGGGGTGTAACATTTTGGAGGCTCCGCTGAGATTGCTGCTCAGATGTCCGGCTTCCACATCCTGGTCGCTGAATTCCGAGCCAGCTAAATCCCTACATAACCCAGGCAGGCTGCAGTGAGGAAAGTGTTGCTGTTCGAGGGGAGCTGGAAGTTGGTGGTTAAGTACGTGTCAACTGAGGCCGTTGAGAGACAGTAAGGACCATCTAATTCAGAGTCAACTCCTGCACAGTAAAGGTTCCTCCTGTCCTGTCAACATGACAACCGCCTTGGAAGAACTACAGGAAGAGGTAGTAGGATAATTGCACACCCTGACTAAAGACAAGTTACTGGACGTATGTGATTTCCTTGACATATCAGGCGAACAGAGAAGAGATGTTCAAGACAAATCCCGCATATCATTGATGACTCACATTATGATGTTCTTTGAAAGAGAGGAAGTTGCAGAGTTAGAAGATGGCGGCATGTCGGAATTATTGCTACTTAAAGACAAAATGACAGAGATGATCAGTGGCATAGATAGCAAGACAGGGCAAACTGACCATGATATTGAAACAGCCAGAACACATCACAGAATAGAGGAACTGAGAACTGTAACCCCACAACAAGGGGTGGGAACTGAGCAGAGTACTGCAGACAAAGCCAGTGATTCTCTGCGCCAGCCCCAACCCCCTACCCATCTTCAGAGGAGCATGCAGCTCTCACCCAGTGCACAGCCCGGCTCATACTGGCGCAAAGAGTTAAACATTTCTGGTCAGATAGTTTATCTTTCTGGCCCGGTTCACCTGACTTTTTCCAGCCTTGCCCATCAGATTGAGAATGGACTTAACAGAGGCTATCCTGAGGTAGAAATAGTAGACGCAGTAATCAGGGTTATTTCTCCAGGCTCACAGCTATGCAGCTACTTGGAAGGTAAACCCCAGCTAACTCTTCCCACACTTAGATGCATCCTGCGTTCCCACTTCCAAGAGAAGAGTGCAACAGAGCTTTACAAACAGCTAGCTTCAGAAGCACAGCATAGCAAGGAGACCCCTCAAAGCTTCCTGATGTGCGTCTTAGATTTGAGGCAGAAAGTACTATTTGCGTCCCAGGAGTCAGAATCAGGGCTTAAGTATGACCCTGCTCTAGTCCAGCGCATGTGTTTACACACAGTCCTTACAGGTCTCCAGAGTGACAGTATCAGGATAGACATGCAGCCTCTCCTGCTTGATAGCGAAACATCAGATGAGGTTTTGCTAGAGAAGCTTAACATTGCTTGTGCTAATGAGATAGAAAGACGAAACAAAAAGCCTTTTAATGCCCCACAGCCTGCTACAACTGTAAGTGTAGTCCAGTTAGAAGATACGCCATCTGCAAAGTGTCCTGTGAAGGAAGCCAAAGCTAAGATACCCGCAGAACTGTTAACAGAGTTAGCTGAACTTAAGACAGGTGTAGCTTCCCTAAAAGGTCTCAGTGCAGAGATTGCTCAGATTAAGGAGACATTACAGCAGCCTGTTTCAGTCATCGCCTTATGCTCATGCCCCACTTCCAGTCAGGAGGCCAGATAGGGACCCCCAGCCACCTGTTTCCCAGCAGCAGTATTACAGCAACTACAGTCAGCCCCAAGCACCTGATCCTGCGCAGTATCAATATGCACCTAACCTGTATACCAACCGCTCTGCTCAAGCTCCAAGGAGGTGTTTTGTCTGCCAGCAGGCCAGAACAGATGCACGCTGCACACACTGCTTCCGATGTGGGAGTGGAGAACATTTTCAAGCTGGATGTAAAATCCGGGGAGTCAGACCATCAAAAGAGGCCCCTTTAAACGGGGAAGGGTTACCGCTGAGGGACAAGTGTTAACCGTAGCTACCAAAATGTCCCAGAAATGTGCAAATTGTGCCAGAGAAGATTCATTTGAGAACCTGAAACAATGTTCATCATGTAAAGAGACACTGTACTGTTCCAAAGGATGTCAAAACCAACATTGGATTAAACATAAGGAAAAATGCACTCACCTGAAAATTTACTCTACCTGTGAAAAGCTTTCCTGTACAGAAGAAAATGCCCACTCTTTACCATCCCTAGCTCAAGGTTGCCACCCCCATAAGGTCACCTCGCTAGTCGGTAGACAGTGCCTTGTTGAGTGTCACCTGAATCGCCACCACCTCCAAGCCTTATGGGACACAGGCTCTCAGGTATCGGTCATTGATGAACGATGGAAAGCGGAATCTCTCCCAAGCGCAAGGCTGAGGGATGTTTCAGAAATTATGGACTCACCTGATGATCTAAGATTGACGGCAGCAAATGGGACTGAAATGCCGTACCTGGGATGGATTGAAACAACTTTTCGGCTAGCCTCTGAAACTGACCAAACGAAGGAACTGATCATCCCAGTGCTGGTAATGAAAGGCTGTCACCTATCTCATCCCATCATAGGTTTCAATATTATTGAGCACATCCTGACAATGACCGAAAAGACTAAACGGTGCAGTACAGTGAAAAAAGCTATCCCAAGCCTCAAAAGAAATAAGGTGAGGGCTTTTATACAGGCTGTTAGCGCAGAACAGACAGATGAATACGCAGTGAAAACCAAGAAAGAGAAGGTTGCTGTACCAAAACACAGTAGCATTCAGATTGAGTGCCGGGTAGCTTCCCAGTCTTTCAAAGACGACATGACAATGCTTTTCCAGCCAGACCTGAACCCGCAGTGGCCAGATGAACTCGAGTTCTTTGACACACTAGTCAGAGTTAGGAAAGGTGTTTTTCCAGTTGTCATGCTTGATGTCTCTAACCCCACTGACCACGACATTGCCCTGCTAGGACGCACCATAATCGGTACAGTACATTATGACTGGGTTACCTGCCCAAGTCTTTGAAAAAGCTGTCACCCCAGCCACAGTGAATCACACCAGTGTTCAAACCCCATGTACTGCTACTGAACAGTGGGATCCACCAGTAGGTTTAAGTCACCTAACCGAAGAACAGAGAGAGGTTGTTAGGAAAATGCTTAGAGAAGAGTGTCACTCCTTCTCCAGATCAGACAATGACATTGGCTGCATTGAACGATTGAAAATGACTATTTCTCTAAAGGACTCTGAACCAGTCAAGCGCACATACATGTCAGTGCCCAGGCCACTGTATCAGGAGATGAAGGGTTACCTTCATGACCTCATAGCCCAGGGTTGGGTTAGGAAGTCAAACTCTTCATATTCTTCACCTGTCGTTTGCGTTAGGAAGAAGGACGGGACCCTCCGGTTGTGTATAGATTACAGAGACCTGAACAGAAAGACACATCCCGACCGCCAGCCCATCCCTCGGGTCCAGGACATCATGGACAGTTTAGGTGGTAATTCCTGGTTCTCCCCTTTTAGATCAGGGAAAAGCATATCACCAAGGGTTCATCTCTGAAGAAAGCAGATCACTGACAGCATTTGTGACCCCATGGGGACTCTATGAGTGGATACGTATGCCATTCGGCCTCATGAACGCTCCTGCAGCTTTTCAGCGTTGTATGGAGGAATGTTTGGAAGGGCTCCGGGACAACATCTGCATTCCTTATCTGGACGACACGCTAGTTTTCAGTAAAACTTTCGACAGCCATGTGAATGATGTGCAAAAGCTTTTGCAGCGTCTCAGAGAGTATGGCATCAAACTCAAGCCAAGTAAGTGTGATCTCTTTAAACCCCAGGTCCGTTATTTGGGCAGAATAGTGTCTGCAGACGGCAGCAAAGTTGTCCCAGACGATTTTGAAGCAGTAAGAGCATTGAAAGAGATCAGACCACAGACTGTGGGCCAGCTCAGAAAAATGCTTGGTTTACTCACTTACTACAGACAGTACATCAACGACTTTTCTAGGAGGGCCAGCTGTCTGTATGACCTCCTGAAAGCAGATTCAGAGAAATTACCTGACCACCCACGGAAAGCAAAAACAAAGAAAGTCAGTCATGTGGTGCCCTCAAACAAGCCAATCCTGTGGACTGACCAGCATCAACAGGCACTTGAACAGCTGATTGAGTGTCTGCTTCACCCACCAGTCTTAGGTTTCCCTGACTTCACTCAGCCATTTGTTGTACACACTGATGCGTCACACCAAGGCTTGGGAGCAGTTCTTTATCAAGAGCAAAATGGGAAGCTTAGGGTCATTGCTTATGGTTCTCCAACCTTAACAGCAGGTGAGAAGACCTATCACTACCACTCTGGCAAGCTAGAATTTCTAGCTCTAAAATGGGCAATCACTGATAAGTTCCATGATTATTTGTACTATGATCCGACCTTCACTGAATACAGCGATAACAACCCGCTCAGCTACATTCTGTCTATTGCCAAACTGAACGCAACCACTTCCAGGTGGGTTGCAGAATTGGCTGATTTCCACTTTACAATAAAGTACAGGCCAGGCAGAGAGAACAGTGATGCAGATGCTTTGTCGAGGATACCACTGGATGTAGAGTCACTGATGAGAGAATGTTCTGAGGAGCTTCCACCAGACACCATTGCCGCCACGATACAAGCAGTAGAGGTACAGAAAGAGCCTTTTGTGCCTTGGTCAATTTCAGCTGCATCTATGTCAGTATCAGCTGAAGGTGAGACAACTACAGCAACAATCAGCTCGATCCCAAAAGAGGGGATAAGAGAGGCACAAGAGTCTGATCCGGTCATCCGTCCCGTGCTCGATTTCAAGCTGTCTGGTTCCAAACCGCCAGTTAAAGAGCAAAAGGAATTCAGTCCAAAGACAAAATGCCTATTCAGAGAATGGGACAAATTGACAATCGACAGTGATGGTATTCTTTACAGAATCACTACAGCCCGCAAGCAGTTAGTTCTACCAGAGCAGTACAAAGGTAAAGTGATGGAAGAGTTGCACAATAACATGGGACACCAAGGTACTGACCGCACTGTATCACTAGTACGTGACTGCTTCTTCTGGCCATATATGCAATCTGACATCGAGCACTATGTGACTAAAACTTGTAGCTGTGTCAAGCAGAAAAAGCCAGGCCATGAAACAAGAGCTCCTCTGACAAACATTGTGACAACACAGCCATTTGAACTGGTATGTATAGATATCCTCCATCTCGACAGATGCAAATGGGGATATGAGTACATCCTCGTGATTGTTGATCATTTTACACGTTTCACTCAAGCCTACGCCACCACATCAAAGTCAGGAAAAACTGCTGCAAATCTCATCTTCAATGACTTTGCCCTGAAGTTTGGGTTCCCCTCCCGCATCCACCATGACCAAGGGGGAGAATTCAAAAATCAGTTGTTCCATCAGTTAAAGAAACTCAGTGGCATGGCGGGGTCCAGAACAACACCCTACCACCCGATGGGGAACGGTCAAGTGGAACGAATGAACAGAACATTGTTGCAAATGCTAAAGACACTAACTGAGACACAAAAGTCAAACTGGAAGGAGTCTCTAAACAAACTGGTTTATGCCTTTAACTGCACCCGTTGCGAAGTGACTGGCTATTCACCATTTTATCTTCTGTTTGGGAGATCACCCAGGCTTCCAGTTGATATGTTCTTTGGATTGTGCCCAGAGGCAGGTTCCAGTAACCAGCGAGACTACGTGGAGAACTGGAAACGAGGAATGGAAGAAGCATACGCTATTGCAAATGAAAATGCTCAGAAAGCTGCTGAAAGAAGTAAGAAGTACAATGACACTAAAGTTAGGAGTTCAGTGCTACAGCCTGGCGAGCGAGTTCTGATTAAAAACCTGACACCAAGAGGAGGACCAGGCAAACTCCGTAACTATTGGGAAGATCAAATTCACACACTAGTGAGACAAATGGGTTCAGACCTGCCGATTTATGAGTTGAGACCAGAAAAGGGTAGGGGACGCTCCCGGGTCCTGTACAGAAACCTGCTCATGTCCTGTGACCACTTACCTTTTGAGAGACAACCAGAAATGACTAAAGATGACAAAAGTAAGAAAAAGAGACATCAGCCTGGATCACAGCCTCTAGATTCTGATGAAGACAGCGGGGATGAATATGACCTTCATCATGAGCCGCTACAGGTCCCCACATCTCCTACAGTACCTGAGAGGTATGCTGAACCAGCGAGAGAGTCGGAAAACAGGCCCCCACCAGTGAAACAGACAGTTGCGGTGCCAGTTCCTGATACGCTACCAGCACAGCCTCTTGTTGAAAATCAGCTGGAGGAGAAAACAACAGTTAGTTAAAGAACTGCCTGCTGAGGAGATGAACTTGCCTGCTGAAAATGTGCTTGATGATCGTCCACTAAGTGCCTTTCCTTCATTAACTGCTGCTGCTGCTGAACCTGAGGAACCAGCTTACCAGCTGCCACAAAGAGAGAGACACCCTCCAAGACGTATCACCTATGATCAGCTTGGTATCCCTTCCTGCTACAGTATCCAGCCACTGCCACAGTTGTTCCCTGTCTACCCTGCACCAGGACTGGTTCCATGGCTGCCATCACTACAGCGATATTACCTTCAGCCACCCTACATGTATGGACTTCAGCAAACTTGAGGCTACAGAGTTGACATGTTTGACCATGGACTACTGACTGATTTCACAGACTTTCCCGAGACAATTAGCAGACTATGCATATAGATCATTAAAACTGATGACAATAGTATGAGAAAAGACTGCTTATGGACTGTTTATACAGCTGGTCAACAGATATGGACTGTGAATATAACTTCTTGGTTCTATTTGAACTGTGAACTTTGACCTCTGCTCAAGGACTAGCTTACAGAAGAGGATTTTCTACGTCCAGTGCTTATAGACTGTTTAAGAAGACAATGTTGGTAATGTTGGGACAACATTTATTTTGTCGGGGAGAGTGTGACAGGTTAAAGGACATATTCATAGCCTGTTATACACTAAAAAGTATTAGTAAGTTCATGGTATGTAAGGATCTTAAAATATCTAAGGTTAAAAAGATAATGCATTCAGTACTAGTTCATAGAGATTGATAAAATTCATAATTGTGTTAAAATCCGTCAAGTGTACAAAGGGTAAATATTGTAAGAGGAATGTGTAAACGTTATATTGACTACTTTATTTTGTGGTGCCTAATTTAAGGGTAAAAGTGTTAATCTGTGATCTACTAAATGCTCTTAATCTATGAGCCTGAGATCGATTGCTCTGGTCTCCACCCAACTTTCTGGGGAAATCGCGGTCTTTTTTCCTCATTATACTAAAGTTTTCAGTGAGGAAACATAACTGCATCACTCTCGTGATTATTTATCCCCTTTTTCAGGTACGTTATTAATATAAAACGAGTTAATTTGAATGTAATAACTTGCTAACATGTCAAGAGAGTTTAAGGTATGTGTTAGTAACATCTTGAGTAAGTTAGAGTTAAGTTGAAGAGAGTAATAGGTGCGTGTGTGAGTGAAACCTGCTTGGTTGCAGCGAAGAATAGCTTCGTATTGAGAGCAGCTGCCATTTTATGTTAATGGTGAATGAACATGTGCGCTGTTAATAATATATTTTGGGGTTATTTGTATAATGTGTTTCGAATACTTTGTTGACATGGTTGATCAATGTAGTTATGGGTTACTGAGCTAAAGCTACTTTGTGTTTGACAGTTATATTGAAACATTTGTATATGTTTTAGTGAATTACAGTTTATGCTGTTGTGACTTGAATAAGCTTTGTACCCTACAAAACTCTGGTTCCTGTAGATCTGTTGTTCTGTAAAATGTGGTATTTTTGTAAAAGGATTATACTAAAGTTCAGTGAGGAAACATAACTGCATCACTCTCGTGATTATTTCTCCCCTTTTTCAGGGGCGTAACACAAACACCTCCTTTGGCCGCCATTCCTTCCAGGTCTCTGCTGCCAATGACTGGAACGAACTGCAAAAATCTCTGAAGCTGGAGACACTTATCTCCCTCACTAACTTTAAGCATCAGTTGTCAGAGCAGCTTACCGATCACTGCACCTGTACACAGCCCATCTGTAATTAGCCCACCCAACTACCTCATCCCCATATTGTTATTTACATTGTTATTTATTTTGCTCATTTGCACCCTAGTATGTCTATTTGCACATCATCTTCTGCACATCTATCACTCCAGTGTTAATACTAAATTGTAATTATTTTGCACTATGGCCTATTTATTGCCTTACCTCCATAACTTACTACATTTGCACACACTGTATATAGATTTTCTATTGTGTTATTGACTGTACGTTTTGTTTATTCCATATGTAACTCTGTGTTGTTGTTGTTTTTAATCACACTGCTTTTCAACTGGCTTACCTGGTTAAATAAAGGTTAAATAAAAATAAATAACATACTTGAATGCTGCGAGAGGAGAAATTTCCCGACTAATCTTCCAAATGGCTAATATACCAACGTGTACACAGCCTCGAGAGAATATAGAAAGAATTATTAACACCGAGAGAAAGTATTACCTCAGTTTATAATCTCTGGGTGTATATGCATGTTAGTGTGTGTATATCTTTGTGTGTGTGTTCATTACCAGTGCAGTGACATTGGAACATTTCTTGGTCATCTCTCGTAGCAGGGTGCCAGTCCTGACATCCCACAGCTCCAGAGGCTTGTCTCTAAACACTACCACCAGGTACTGCCTGTAGGGGGAGACACTCACATGCATCAATACAGGAACATCACAGTCCATACCATCAAAATCATCTCCATGGGCTCTATGTGCCAGTTTCTGTTTCAGAGACACACACACACCACTGTGTGAACACACAGACATCTACAAAGATTTAAATCAAACATCCATTCTATATGTGAAGGGCGTCCAGTGCAGCACCGGAGTTTGTGCTGTTCTAGCGAGATAACAAATTGCATGGGAATATGAATGAGCTCTAAGGGAACAGAGACAAAGAGCAGGAGCATTATGTTGCTACTTTCTCTGAAGTTCCATTAAGAGTGCAATGTCCTGATGAGACAGACCAGGTATTGCCAAGGTAAATCTATCCTCCTCCCTCTTTTTTCTAACTCTCTCTTTATCCCTTTTATCCCTTTCTCCCTCTTAGTCTCTTTTTTCTCCCCCCCCCCTCTCTCTTTTTCCTCCTTCCCACTATCTCACTCTCTCTCTCTCTCTGATGCACTGTGTAGTATAGCGAGGGCTCTTTCGAGGGCCTTTAGCCATCAGAAGCAAGTGATTAAGGCTGACAGCAGCTCAGTAGAAGGAACAACATGAGAGAGCATGCCCTAATTGACAGCACAGAGGCTTAATAAAAAAACACCATGGCAGTTAAGATGGAGGGGGTGCGTGTTTGTGTGTGTATTAAGGCATGCATGTGTGTGTGTGACAAGTGTGCGTGTGTGTGTGACAGGTGTTAGTGTAGGGACGGGGCTGTGTGTATGGGACTCACTTCAGATGAGACACTCATCTCAATAGCCGGCTCGTCGTTCCCCGCTCGCCTCGGAATGCAAAGCACCTGCCTGTGGGAGGAAGGGAGACAGAGGTAGAGGGACAGAAGGATAGAGAGAGAGAGCGTGATATCATTCAACATCATGACACACGTAAGGTTGGTCATTTATATATTAGCTAAAGAGTAAACGGCCTAAGACGGATCCCTGGGGAACCCCTATTATACAGTTGCAAGACGTGTCAGTAATAACTTTGCATTTACGCAGCAGTCTCATTTCACTCACATAAATGAGATAAACAAACATAAAATATTTTCACGGAACCTGTGTTGATCTGCTCTGCAGGTGTATTTAATCTTAGCTAAGATTATGCAAAATGCCAGAAAACTAAAAGAATGCAGTTCAGTTGTATTCTACTACACCAGAAAATGTGGATGTACTTTGTAGAGGACATCAAAGGTGGTGGCCTGTTTAAAATGCACGAGTGAGAGCACAGCAACCCAAACTGAGCTCTGAGGATGAGTATGAGAGTGTGACCTCCAACAGTTGAGACCAGTAAGATGTTTATTGAAGAAGAGAAAGGGACATAGATGTAGTGAACATAAGGTGAGATTACAGGTGCAGAGAGTGGAGAGTAGGGTGGGTAAGACATACGGTCTCTGGTGTGTGTGTGTGTGTGTGGTACAGTCGCGTATTCAGTGTGGGATGGGTGTCTGATGCTAACGCCGCCCCCTTAATCATCTCCTCCTTTGTTTATTTACTCCCTATGTGCATGTGTGTGAGTATGTGCGAGTATGTGTGTCACCCACAGCTCCTGATTACTGTGTCTCAATTACTGTTCTCCTCAAATCAGCAGCCCAGACTCACTCAGAGTTGCAGTAATAACTGGGACAAATACACACGCTAAAACACACACACCTCTATTGTCAGCAAAAATAACTATTTGTAAATCCTAACACTGTTTGTAGAAGAACATTGGTGCAGTTATGACTCTACAGGGAGTAGTCTATTTGTGTGAAGAGGCATTTGGGGATGGAACTCATTTGAACTTGTAGTAAAATGTTTGGAGCAGCACAATTAGCAAAGGAACACAGCCAGGGAACTGTAATGTGGCAGGGCCAAACAACAAACGTACTGCTCTGGTCTGTTAAGTTTGATGACTCTAGCCTGGGTGACGTTAGGGAGTGGATTGCCCTTCAACTGTGGAAAGAAACACTTCAAAATGGCTTAACTGGTGCTGAAACAAGAAATGACACACCAAAATTAATTCAGTGTTTTCTCAGCCATTTTCCTCCATTCTTTCCTGTCTCCTGAACACTCGATCTTTCTTTTCCTTACAGTCCTCTTTTTAAACACTCAATGTTCCTCCATCCTCCTGTCCATCCCTACCTCCTCTCACAACCTCTTCGTCTCCTGGACTCAGTATTTATTTCTCTGCAGGGCCCCCAGTCACCTGCAGTTCAATAGTCTAATTCCTTCAGCAATAAGTCACTAAAATAAGTCTCCACAGGGGAGAGAAACATAGGGGCAGTGTGAGATCTCATTTCACTGCCAGCCCTGACACTCTCCAGTGGTGTTATCACAGTGTTACGGAGAGTGTTTTGACTTGAAAGTGTATCCCTAGAGCTAAGGGAAGGGAAGTCCATTATAGAGTAACACAGAGAGGTGTGTTTGTGTGTGTGTGTGTGGGGGGGGGATATTACCTCTGGTCCTCTGCTTGCGGAAACAGTGTCTGAATGGACCACTCTCACTGCTTTTGGGAGAGGTGAGCCACTCAGCTAGATATGCAACAAATACACTGCTCAAAAAAATAAAGGGAACACTTAAACAACACAATGTAACTCCAAGTCAATCACACTTCTGTGAAATCAAACTGTCCACTTAGGAAACAACACTGACAATAAATGTCACATGCTGTTGTGCAAATGGAATAGACAACAGATGGAAATTATAGGCAATTAGTAAGACACCCCCAATAAAGGACTGGTTTTGCAGGTGGTGACCACAGACCACTTCTCAGTTCCTATGCTTCCTGGCTGATGTGTTGGTCACTTTTGAATGCTGGCCGTGCTTTCACTCTAGTGGTAGCATGAGACGGAGTCTACAACCCACACAAGTGGCTCAGGTAGTGCAGCTCATCCAGGATGGCACATCAATGCGAGCTGTGGCAAGAAGGTTTGCTGTGTCTGTCAGCGTAGTGTCCAGAGCATGGAGGCGATACCAGGAGACAGGCCAGTACATCAGGAGACGTGGAGGAGGCCGTAGGAGGGCAACAACCCAGCAGCAGGACTGCTACCTCTGCCTTTGTGCAAGGAGGAGCAGGAGGAGCACTGCCAGAGCCCTGCAAAATGACCTCCAGCAGGCCACAAATGTGTGTCTGCTCAAACGGTCAGAAACAGACTCCATGAGGGTGGTATGAGGGCCCGACGTCCACAGGTGGGGGTTGTGCTTACAGCCCAACACCGTGCAGGACGTTTGGCATTTGCCAGAGAACACCAAGATTGCCAAATTCGCCACTGGCGCCCTGTGCTCTTCACAGATGAAAGCAGGTTCACACTGAGCACATGTGACAGACGTGACAGAGTCTGGAGACGCCATGGAGAACGTTCTGCTGCCTGCAACATCCTCCAGCATGACCGGTTTGGCGGTGGGTCAGTCATGGTGTGGGGTGGCATTTCTTTGGGGGGCCGCACAGCCCTCCATGTGCTCGCCAGAGGTAGCCTGACTGCCATTAGGTACCGAGATGAGATCCTCAGACCCCTTGTGAGACCATATGCTGGTGTGGTTGGCCCTGGGTTCCTCCTAATGCAAGACAATGCTAGACCTCATGTGGCTGTAGTGTGTCAGCAGTTCCTCCAAGAGGAAGGCATTGATCCTATGGACTGGCCCTCCTGTTCCCCAGATCTGAATCCAATTGAGCACATCTGGGACATCATGTCTCGCTCCATCCACCAACGCCACGTTGCACCACAGACTGTCCAGGAGTTGGCGGATGCTTTAGTCCAGGTCTGGGAGGAGATCCCTCAGGAGACCATCCGCCACCTCATCAGGAGCATGCCCAGGCGTTGTAGGGAGGTCATACAGGCACGTGGAGGCCACACACCCTACTGAGCCTCATTTTGACTTGTTTTAAGGACATTACATCAAAGTTGTATCATTGATCCATTGATCATTTTTGTGCGATTTTGTTGTCAGCACATTCAACTATGTAAAGAAAAGAGTATTTAATAAGATTATTTCATTCATTCAGATCTAGGATGTGTTATTTTAGTGTTCCCTTTATTTTTTTGAGCAGTGTAGGTGGTTGTTGTCTGGGACCTTGAAAGTTTAGAAGTGTGGATGCGAGTGTGAGTGTATGCGTGTGTTGTGCGTGCGAGCGAGAAAGCCCTATATGTGTGAGTGAATGAGTGAGTGCCCACATGTGCAACTCACGAGTGGGAAGGTCGATGTGCTGCAGCTTGTTCCTCAACAGTCCAGCGTTATTTGGGGGTCTAAGTGGAAAAAGGACAGGAAGCTGGTGAGAGTGACCCATTCGATGCCTCTGCAGAACATACATTAAAGCCCCCTTATAAAAAAATACATCAACATACCTCATTAGCCTGGTTGTGATGAGTTAGTTTGCTGTCTACATTTCACTCTCCAACCTTTATACAGGACTTTGACTGTGAGAAATCACCTCCACAGTCAACCTATTATGCATATTGAATATAAGTCATTTAGCAGACGCTCTTATCCAGAGCGACTTACAAATTGGTGCATTCAACTTAGGATAGCCAGTGGGACAACCACTTTTTTTTGTATGGGAGGGTGGGGGGTTAGAAGGATTACTGTTATACTATTCCAGGTATTCCTTAAAGAGGTAGGGTTTCAAGTGTCTCCGGAAGGTGGTCAGTGAATCCGCTGTCCTGGCGTCGTGGGGGAGCTTGTTCTACCATTGGGTTGCCAGAGCAGCGAATAGCTTTGACTGGGCTGAGCGGGAACTGTGCTTCCGTAGAGGTAGGGGGGCTAGCAGGCCAGAGGTGGATGAATGTAGTGCCCTCGTTTGGGTGTAGAGTCTGATCAGAGCCTGAAGGTAAGGAGGTGCCGTTCCCCTCACAGCTCCGTAGGCAAGCACCATGGTTTTGTAGTAAATGCGAGCTTCAACTGGAAGCCAGTGGAGTGTGCGGAGGAGCGGGGTGACATGAGAGAACTTGGGAAGGTTGAACACCAATGAAGTTGTCAACCGTGATGGTGAGATCATGGAGCGCGCAGTCCTTCCCCGGGAGGAAGAGCAGCTCCGTCTTGCCAAGGTTCAGCTTGAGGTGGTGGTCCGACATCCACACTGATATGTCCGCCAGACATGCAGAGATGCGATTCGCCACCTAGTTATCAGAAGGGGGAAAGGAGAAAAGTAATTGTGTGTCATCTGCGTAGCAATGATAGGAGAGACCATGTGAGGATATGACAAAGCCAAGTGACTTGGTGTATAGAGAGAATAGGACAGGGCCTAGAACTGAGCCTTGGGGGACACCAGTGGTGAGAGCACGTGGTGCAGAGACAGATTCTCGCCATGCCACCTGGTAGGAGCGACCTGTCAGGTAGGACGCAATTCAAGAGTGAGCAGCACCGGAGATGCCCAACTCAGAGAGGGTGGAGAGGAGGATCTGATGGTTCACAGTATCAAAGGCAGCAGATCTAGAAGGATAAGAGCAGAGGAGAGAGAGTTAGCTTTAGCAGTGCGGAGAGCCTCCGTGACACAGAGAAGAGCAGTCTCAGTTGAATGACCAGTCTTGAAACCTGACTGGTTTGGATCAAGAAGGTCATTCTGAGAGAGATAGCAGGAGAGTTGGCTAGAGACGGCACGCTCAAGAGTTTTGGAGAGAAAAGAAAGAAGGGATATTGGTCTGTAGTTGTTGACATCGGAGGGATCGAGTGTAGGTTTTTTGAGGAGGGGTGCAACTCTCGCTCTCTTGAAGATGGAAGGGACATAGCCAGCGGTCAAGGATGAGTTGATGAGCGAGGTGAGGTAAGGAAGAAGGTCTCCGGAAATGGTCTGGAGAAGAGAGGAGGGGATAGGGTCAAGCGGGCAGGTTGTTGGGCGGCCGGCCTTCACAAGTCACAAGATTTCATGTGTGAGCAGGACCAGCGGTGTCATTTTACTTAATAAATGAGGATCGGATGTCGTCAACCTTCTTTTCAAAATGGTTGACGAAGTCATCCACAGAGAGGGAGGAGGGAGGGGGAGGAGGAGGAGGATTCAGCAGGGAGGAGAAGGTGGCAAAGAACTTCCTAGGGTTAGAGGGAGAGGCTTGACATTTAGAGTGGTAGAAAGTGGCTTTAGCAGCAGAAACAGAGGAAGAAAATAATAGGTCCGCAGGGAGTCTAGTTTTCTTCCATTTCCGCTCGGCTGCCCGGAGCCCTGTTCTGTGAGCTCGCAATGAGTCGTCAAGCCACGGAGCAGGAGGGGAGGACCGAGCCGGCCGGGAGGATAGGGGACATAGAGTCAAAAGATGCAGAAAGGGAGGAGTGGAGGGTTGAGGAGGCAGAATCAGGAGATCGGAAGGAGAAGGATTTAGGAGAGGGAAGAGAAGATAGAATGGAAGAGGAGAGAGTAGCGGGAGAGAGAGAGAGCGAAGGTTGCGACGGCACATTACCATCTGAGTAGGGGCAGAGTGAGTAGTGTTGGAGGGCGAGAGAGAAAAGGATACAAAGTAGTGGTCGGAGACTTGGAGCCTGTACAGCCTTACCTATAGAGTATACATTCATTCAACGGGGTATCAGCCTACTCAGTGACACCCACATATTACAATTCCATAGAGTATACACAAATATTAGTGTCATAGCTATTATTGCTGGAATTTACAGTCCGTTATGAATGTTAAATATGCACAATAGATTGAGTGGGGAGGTGATGTCTCACAGTCAAAGTCCTGCAATAAGAGACAATCCACTGCTCATTCCCCAATATATACCATGTTGTAGAGATGTTCCTCATGTCATTCAACAAACACCATATTGCTAGTCCTAAAATCATGCTTATTGCGAGACTTTAACAGTGGGAAATCACCTCACGATTCAGCCTAGTGTGCATATTGAACAATCATATAGCCTTACCTATAGTGTTTGCACCCATGAAATGGGGTATAAATCTATTCAGTGACACCCACAGATTACAAAAATTATTGCAGGTCTTTGACTGTGAGAAATCACCTCCCAGTCACCCCTGACAACAATAGTGAGTCGTTAGGACGTCCTCGGAACGTCAAAAAGTTGTCATTGTCCCCTGGACGTCAAAACAGTGACATGCTCATATCTCCTGATCTATGTGAACTGTTTTTACATTTCTTGATAGAAAATATTACATCACAGCCAGTCTCTCACCAGCAATACTCGTTCAGAGGCCCAGAGGCAATTACTATTGCTCATTTGAGCAAATATCCATTACATCTCTCCTAATATGTACTCATATACACAATGTCATTTTAAACCACTCTATGAAAGTACAGTATGTCCTTATAAACTATATGTCCTGTGAATAGTATGTCCTTATAAACTATAAGCCTGTGAATTTATAGGTATGTTATTTCAATATGATCCTATGAACAAATCTGAAGTCAGATGTATCTTCTACCTACAAAATAAAAATGTTGGATATGTTCATTTCATTGATAGGACCATGGGACAGGTGGGTCCCCATTAACCATGTTATAAACTGATTGACCTCATAAACCATAAAAACAAGTGTGTGTGCAGAACTGATGCCTGTGTGTGTGTGTGTGTATTAAGTATGTATGTAGTGGCCTTATTTATTTCCTTGTCCCATCGTGCTCTAGCGACTCCTTGTGGCGGGCCGGGCGCCTGTAAGCGGACTTCGGTCGCCAGCTGGACGGTGTTTCATTCGACACATTGGTGCGGCTGGCTTCCGGGTTAAGCGAGCAGTGTGTCAAGAAGCAGTGCGGTCTGGCAGGGTCGTGTTCCGGAGGATGCATGGCTCTCGACCTTCGCCTCTCCCGAGTCCGTAGGGTAGTTGCAGCGATGGGACAAGACTGTAACTACCAATTGGATATAAAGAAATTGGAAAGAAAAAGGGGTAAAAGTTTTTTTTATAATAATACATTAAAAAGTATGTATGTAGGAGTAGGGCTGGCACAATTACTGTATAACCTTGTAACCGACAGTTATGGATGAAGATGGTTGGGGGGGCTATTCTAACGGTTATTACGGTGACTGCGGTCCAAAATTCCATGACCGTCACAGCCCTATGTAGGAGTCGAGGAGTGTGTGAGCACATGGCGTGATGCAACAGAGTTGACAAACAGGTGAATGAGAGGGCGTACGTGTCATGGTGACTGAAGAGCGAAATCACTGGGCCACATTTCTGACGAAAGCTCTGACAGGCACGCACGCATAACACACTTTGCAAAAATACTTCGCAAACATAGTTATTCATTCAAGTTTGTATTTGTGGAGGGCAACTTCTCTCATTAAGAAGTGTCTGGCCATCCGAGGATGGATGGTTATTTCTTCCCAATCGATTTCTGAATTACATAATGTGTGATTAGTTTATGAGCTCATTAGAGAATGGTAATTAATGACGCAGTTTGCTCTTTGTTGATGTTTGCTCCCTGGCTTAATCTTAGCTTCCGGTGCAGTTAAACTGACCTTTTTGGGTTGTCCTGACTTTTCTAGCACAACTAACCTACACAATAGGGCAGCAGGTAGCCTAGCGGTTAAGCGTGTTGGGCCAGTAACCAAAATCTGCCATTCTGCCCTTGCGCAAAGCAACAGCAACTGCTCCCCGGGCGCCGATGACGTGGACATCGATTAAGGCAGCCCCCCGCACCTCTGATTCAGCGGGGTTGGGTTAAATTCGGAAGACACATTTCAGTTGAATGCATTCAGTTGTGCAACTGACTAGGTATTTTCCCTTTCCCAAAAGACTGAGTGTAGAGGAGCAAAAGAGTGCTCCAACACACTATTTCAGCTTCCTTAAAAGCAATTCTTAATTTTCACTTAGTCATGCATTGATGTCAATGGGAGACTGAGGGTAATTGAAGTAATCATTCCTGTTGATGTTGGAAGCACTTGGCTAGCTAACAGTAGCTGCTAGGGGTAAGTCATAACCTACATTTGTGTTTTGTTTTTTACATATTGATAGCCTGAGTCGTTCAAGGAATTTGGGACATGGGTGACTAGTTAACGTTAGTTTGGCTCTCTCTGTGTGTTCGTGCCGTGAAAGGAGGGGTTCTTCTTTGTCTGAAAGCAATGGCTAGCTAGTTTGCTAACTATTCTAGCTAACTAACTGGCTGAATAAGTTGACGACGGACTCGCTCAAGCTGTCGGGACTAACCCACAACGTTAGACACGGACACGAACGATCTGCTTGCGTGTTGATACACTGGTGGTTTGTTGTGGCAGAGTATTGGCGCTAAACCGTGTTGCTGGAGTCCGGCATGCTAGCTGGCTGTGGCGTCATATGACTTTTCACGGAATAATACTGCACCTAGTTAGCTAGCTGAATAAACTGAGTTAGTCTATTCCTAGAAACATTGAACCGCTGTAGTTTACAACAATTATAGTTTCTGAGGTGGAAATTGGGAGAGTTATATTTGGGAGTTGTGCTGAGGGAGGCCCCGCTCTCTCCTTTCCCAGATGTTTAGTTCATTTCATTCCGATCTCCTCTGCATTATTGTAGCCATTTGCTGCAGCCTGTCAACTATGCCTCTGCCTATCCCTGTTCTCTCCTCTCCGCACAGGCTTCACAAACGCCTCACACCGCGTGGCTGCTGCCTCTCTAACCTGGTGGTCCCTGCACGCACCACCCACCTGGAGTTCCAGGTCTCTCTTAGCCAACTCTCTTGCTATCTCTCTCAGAATGACCTTCTTGATCCAAACCAGTCAGGTTTCAAGACTGGTCATTCAACTGAGACTGCTCTTCTCTGTGTCACGGAGGCTCTCCGCACTGCTAAAGCTAACTCTCTCTCCTCTGCTCTTGTCCTTCTAGACCTGTCTGCTGCCTTTGATACTGTGAACCATCAGATCCTCCTCTCCACCCTCTCCGAGCTGGGCATCTCCGGCGCGGCTCACTCTTGGATTGCGTCCTACCTGACCGGTCGCTCCTACCAAGTGGCGTGGCGAGAAGCTGTCTCCGCACCATGTGCTCTCACCACTGGTGTCCCCCAGGGCTCAGTTCTAGGCCCTCTCCTATTCTCGCTATACACCAAGTCACTTGGCTCTGTCATATCCTCACATGGCCTCTCCTATCATTGCTACGCTGATGACACACAACTAATCTTCTCCTTTCCCCCTTCTGATAACCAGGTGGCGAATCGCATCTCTGCATGTCTGGCAGACATATCAGTATGGATGACGGATTACCACCTCAAGCTGAACCTTGGCAAGACGGAGCTGCTCTTCCTCCCGGGGAAGGACTGCCTGTTCCATGATCTCGCCATCACGGTTGACAACTCCGTTGTGTCCTCCTCCCAGAGTGCGAAGAGCCTTGGCGTGACCCTGGACAACACCCTGTCGTTCTCCGCTAACATCAAGGCGGTGACCCGATCCTGTAGGTTCATGCTCTACAACATTCGGAGAGTACGACCCTGCCTTACACAGGAAGCGGCACAGGTCCTAATCCAGGCACTTGTAATCTCCCGTCTGGATTACTGCAACTCGCTGTTGGCTGGGCTCCCTGCCTGTGCCATTAAACCCCTACAACTCATCCAGAATGCCGCAGCCCGTCTGGTGTTCAACCTTCCCAAGTTCTCTCACGTCACCCCCCTCCTCCGCACACTCCACTGGCTTCCAGTTGAAGCTCGCATGTGTTACAAGACCATGGTGCTTGCCTATGGAGCTGTGAGGGGAACGGCACCTCCGGAACTTCAGGCTCTGATCAGTCCCTACACCCAAACGAGGGCATTGCGTTCATCCACCTCTGGCCTGCTGGCTCCCCTTCCTCTGCGGAAGCATAGTTCCCGCTCAGCCCAGTCAAAACTGTTCGCTGCTCCACCTTCCGGAGACATTTGAAACCCCACCTCTTTAAGGAATACCTGGGATAGGATAAAGTAATCCTTCTACCCCTCCCTTACCCCAACCCACCCCCCAAAAAAAAAATAAAAAAAAAAAAGAAAATTTAAAAAAAAAACACATTGTAAAGTGGTTATCCCACTGGCTGTAAGGTGAATGCACCAATTTGTAAGTCGCTCTCGATAAGAGCGTCTGCTAAATGACGTAAATGTAAATGTAAAAGTCAATTAAATGGAATGTTTGGAGAACCTGTTGAGTTTGAGCCCCCTAGATATGAATATGCTATCTATTGCAAATCACAACTAAATTAATCATTTACATTTTAGTCATTTAGCAGACGCTCTTATCCAGAGCGACTTACAGTTAGTGAATACATTTGTTTTTTTATACTGGCCCCCCGTGGGAATTGAACCCACAACCCTGGCGTTGCAAACACCATGCTCTATCAACTGAGCTACATCCCTGCCGGCCATTCCCTCCCCTACCCTGGACGACGCTGGGCCAATTGTGCGCCGCCCATGAGTCTCCCAGTCGCGGCCGGCTGCGACAGAGCCTGGATTCGAACCAGGATCTCTAGTGGCACAGTTAGCACTGCGATGCAGTGCCTTAGACCACTGCGCCACTCAGGAGAATACTGTATACTGGTGGCAATTGTGATGAAAGTAGGTTGTAAGTAGGTGATTATCCAATGGTTCAATCTAAATGTTCAGTGGGTGTCTTGGGCAGAGCCATGAGTGGACAGTCCTTGAATAGAGAGACCACACTAGGGAAGTGAGTGATGTTACTCACTTGACTTCACAAGAGTGGACACTCAGGTCCTTGTGCAGAAGTCCACTGGTGAGGTTATAGACCAGCACCGACCCATTACTGATACCTGTGGACAGACAAAGAGAGACGTATACAGTAACCATCATAGGAGGGAATCCTAACTACCAATAAGGTGGATTTTTACTTAGTCTCCCATTAACATCAATTTCGGGAATTTGCCCCATAGCAAATAGTTACTTTATATCACCCTGATGGAGGAAGTTTGCTGTTGAAACATTCACATTATTAATACAATTAATAAATGTGTTTAATCAGAGTGAGTGTGCGGCTAGCTTTTTTTCTTTCTTACAATGTAAACAGTCATCTAGGGCTGCAACAATAAAACAGTGTTGACATCACTCATCAGGAGGATGATCTGAGAGAAGAGATTGACAGGTAGTGTGACACTATTCTGTGTTCTCTGTCACTATAACCTGTATCATCTACAATACACAGCAGATCAAACGTCTCCAAGCCGATCAACACCATCACTCCAGTGACTCCACCGCACTCAAGTACATCAGCTAGTGGTAAATACCTAATCGGTTCAACTCCTTAAAATAAACTGTTAAATGGAGCATAGCTAACATTAGGTTTGCCTGTCTGCTGCATGATGCTTGACAGCATCATGAGACCAGAAGCTACAGTACAGTTACTACGGTACAGTTATTGTCATCATTCGACATTCCATTCCTGATTCTCTGGAAATGTTGCTATGGTTATCACAAGGTAGTCTAATGGGAATGTGTAGTCAAATCAACTGAAACGTCCATCTTAAAATAAATCCTAATGGTTTCTCCCAGACATACAACCTTTTGAAAGTCTGTTTTTAAAAAGAGACCAAAGTGGTAAAATACTTTCAGGGGAGTGTGGACATATTATAAAATAGTAGGCCTAATCTTTATTAAAATTTTTTTATAATATATGGGACAATATTTATGTCTATTTAGGGGACCCCTTTAGGCTGAAGAGAACCCCTCAGAGGAAATATTCTGTATTGCCTCTTTCATTAGCTCATTTGATGGCACTGTGATGGTTGAAGTGTTGATCTCAGGGGACAGGGTTCCCAGTAAGCCTGCAGAGATCTTCAGAGTCACAGCCATAGAGTAGAATTGCCTTTATTGCCAGGTAAGTTATTGAGAACAGTCTATTTGACAAAAAACAACCTGACAGAGAAAATATATCTGGTCTTCTAAACATCTGGAGCTGGTGCAGGGACGTCCCACATCTGTCTGCCTGCTCTGAGGGGACACTCACGAAGCAGGCTGCTGAGATCGCTCCTCTAGGGTTGGGGAAGGAGAGGGGGGAAAGGGGGGACTCTCATTCTGTCCCTGTCTCCTTCAGCATCCCTCCACATGACACTGTGATGTTTGCCTTACTAATGACAAAAAGTCTGCCTTCTCTCCATATGTCCCATACTTCTACAGTTCAGACTACGGATGGAGTCTGACACTCAAGTACCCTTTTCACGGTATCGTGCCTTTACATCACGGTTCCAGCAACTGTGGAGAATACATAACCAGGCAAGCTCAGTACAGCTTAGTTTGGCTCGGTTCATGTAAAAAGCCATTTGCTCTCGCAATGTTTGGCTGGCTCGTTGGTGTGTCTTCCAGAGGATGGGCATCAATTTGGGTAAACTGTTATTTGGACTAAAATTGCATTGATACTGAGTTTATCAAATTTCACACATATATTATTTGACAATATTAGCCTATCACTTGTGAATGATATATTGTCACTTGTGAACGATGCCCAGCTTAAGGCAAACTGTGCATGCTTTTTTCTCTCTACCTTTTCAAATCATAGTCGCACACCTCATGTAGCTTAGCCCAAAGGCCTATATGTTTTGATAAGGTTTGTATTACACTAAATAAATAACTTCTTAAAATGAAGCACATTAAATCTGCTTTACAACGGGTGTGGAGCCTAACTGGCATACATACACTGCTCACACGTGGGCACTCACTCACTCACACATATAGGGCTTTCTCGCTCGCACGCACAACACACGCATACACTCTCACACTCGCATCCACACTTCTAAACTTTCAAGGTCCCAGACAACAACCACCTACACTGCTCAAAAAAATAAAGGGGACACTAAAATAACACATCCTAGATCTGAATGAATGAAATAATCTTATTAAATACTCTTTTCTTTACATAGTTGAATGTGCTGACAACAAAATCACACAAAAATGATCAATGGAAATCAAATGTATCAACCCATGGAGGTCTGGATTTGGAGTCACCCTCAAAATTAAAGTGGAAAACCACACTACAGGCTGATCCAACTTTGATGTAATGTCCTTAAAACAAGTCAAAATGAGGCTCAGTAGTGTGTGTGGCCTCCACGTGCCTGTATGACCTCCCTACAATGCCTGGGCATGCTCCTGATGAGGTGGCGGATGGTCTCCTGAGGGATCTCCTCCCAGACCTGGACTAAAGCATCCGCCAACTCCTGGACAGTCTGTGGTGCAACGTGGCGTTGGTGGATGGAGCGAGACATGATGTCCCAGATGTGCTCAATTGGATTCAGGTCTGGGGAACGGGCGGGCCAGTCCATAGCATCAATGCCTTCCTCTTGCAGGAACTGCTGACACACTCCAGCCACATGAGGTCTAGCATTGTCTTGCATTAGGAGGAACCCAGGGCCAACCGCACCAGCATATGGTCTCACAAGGGGTCTGAGGATCTCATCTCGGTACCTAATGGCAGTCAGGCTACCTCTGGCGAGCACATGGAGGGCTGTGCGGCCCCCCAAAGAAATGCCACCCCACACCATGACTGATCCACCACCGCCAAACCGCTCATTCTGGAGGATGTTGCAGGCAGCAGAACGTTCTCCACGGTGTCTCCAGACTCTGTCACATGTGCTCAGTGTGAACCTGCTTTCATCTGTGAAGAGCACAGGGCGCCAGTGGCGGATTTGCCAATCTTGGTGTTCTCTGGCTAATGCCAAACGTCCTGCACGGTGTTGGGCTGTAAGCACAACCCCCACCTGTGGACTTCGGGCCCTCATACCACCCTCATGGAGTCTGTTTCTGACCTTTGAGCAGACACACACACATTTGTGGCCTGCGGAGGTCATTTTGCAGGGCTCTGGCAGTGCTCCTCCTGCTCCTCCTTGCACAAAGGCGGAGGTAGCAGTCCTGCTGCTGGGTTGTTGCCCTCCTACGGCCTCCTCCACATCTCCTGATGTACTGGCCTGTCTCCTGGTAGCGTAGTGTCCAGAGCATGGAGGCGCTGACAGACACAGCAAACCTTCTTGCCACAGCTCGCATTGATGTGCCATCCTGGATGAGCTGCACTACCTGAGCCACTTGTGTGGGTTGTAGACTCCGTCTCATGCTACCACTAGAGTGAAAGCACCACCAGCATTCAAAAGTGACCAAAACATCAGCCAGGAAGCATAGGAACTGAGAAGTGGTCTGTGGTCACCACCTGCAAAACCAGTCCTTTATTGGGGGTGTCTTGCTAATTGCCTATAATTTCCACCTGTTGTCTATTCCATTTGCACAACAGCATGTGAAATTTATTGTCAATCAGTTTTGCTTCCTAAGTGGACAATTAAAATTTCACAGAAGTGTGATTGACTTGGAGTTACATTGTGTTGTTTAAGTGTTAATTTATTTTTTTGAGCAGTGTACGCAGCGAGTGAGTTTCAAGTTTAGGGAAGATAATTTTCAGCATAAAAATTCAATAATAAAAGCATTACATGCATAATCGCATTTGTGGTCAAATGGTGTTTTCCTTATAGCCTACTGCTGTGTGCGCATTGCTGTGCTTACAATGTGAAGAAATAGCCTAATAGTTTACCAACATTTTAAGCTAAACTTTCATCTAATTGCGTCAGGCTCATTGCTTAAAACAGGTTTTTTGATGCTAGTTATTGTATTAATTTGGGATCTATCGCATCCCACAACTGTCCCAGACTGTTTGGAATATTAATTTAAAATCGCACAGAATAGGTCAACTTTTGTACTATGGGGATAGTAGATTGACAAAGGCTAGTGCTTTTGCTCTTCGTTACTCATCTTGTTGGCTGACAAAAAGTAAATGTGAACAGTTCTTCCAATATCTTCGATATGCGCCTAGGAATTGGATAAGGACATGGGCAGTTGTGTCCCCGATGCGTCTGTCTTCACTTGTAACCTGTGAGAAAGACCGAATCAAGTGCGTGACTGAGAGCCATGTGAGTGAGAGGTGCTTCGGCACATAGCCGGGGAAAGGGAATTATAATTATTATAGTCAGCCCAAGGGCACAACGGCCACTGGCCGCAAAAGGCATGGATTTTTTTAGCGGGCACACAAAGGGGATGCAGAAGAGAAATTTGAGGCATTATCAAATTTGGCCCTTTTGGAAATCTAATTGGGGAACCCTGACCTACTGCATGGTCAAGCAAGGTAATGTTTCTGACATTTTCAGACTACTAAACAACTATTGATTTAGAACCACGGAGAGTTACCACAAGTCGCAAACAAAACAGCTGCATCCACTAACATTTTACATATTTAGCAGACGCTCTTATCCAGAGCGACTTACAGAAGCAATTAGGGTTAAGTGCCTTGCTCAAGGGCACATCGACAGATTTTTCACCTAGTTGGCTCGGGGATTAGAACCAGCGACCTTTCGGTTACTGGCACAACGCTCTTACCCACTAAGCTACCTGCCGCCCCACTAATCCAGCACCATTTCAACATCATCTAATTACCTATGCTTAGTCTAATAAATGATACCAAAAACTATTTAGTCGAATCAAAGTAAGCTAAATATGATGTGGCTGTCCATGGAACTGATTTCAGTGTGTGTGTGTGTGTGTGTGTGTGTGTGTGTGTGTGTGTGTGTGTGTGTGTGTGTGTGTGTGTGTGTGTGTGTGCGTGTGTGCAAGTAGAAAAAACATGTTGACTGACCCTACTTGTAGAGAAACGCCAATGCCATCCTCTTTCATGTTGCCTAAACGGTCTATGACTCTGTCATACAGTACTTTAAGTTTTTGTTTCTCCTAGGCTACCTGGCTAAAATACTTGCTTGGTAGCCTAACTTCCTTTCATGGGCAATCATACGCCAGGCCAGCTAGTTAACATTAGCATACTACATCTTGCTACTTGAACGTCCATCCTCTCAGGCCATGGGCACAATGTATGAATCGCCATTATAATCATTGGCCGGGCCTCCCGAGTGGCGCAACGGTCTAAGGCACTGCATCGCAGTGCTAGAGGCGTTACTACAGATCCGGGTTCAATCCCGGGCTGTGTTGCAGCCGGCTGTGACCGGGAGACCCATGAGGCGGCGCACAATTGGCCCAGCGTCGTCCGGGTTAGGGGAGGGTCTGGCCGGGATGTCCTTGTCTGATCGCCTCTAGCGACTCCTGTGGCTGGCGGGAGAATGTACGTTTACACGGTTGCCAGTTGGACGGTGTTTCCTCCGACACATAGGTGCGGCTGGCTTCCAGGTTAAGCGAGCAGTGTGTCATGAAGCAGTGCAGCTTGGCAGGGTCATGTTTGGGAGGACGCATGGCTCTCGACCTTCGCCTCTCCCGAGTCCGTACGGGAGTTGCAGCGATGGGACAAGAGTAACTACCAATTGGGGAGAAAAAGGCATTAAAAAAATATATACAATACCAGTCAAAAGTTTGGACACACCTACTCATTCCAGGGTTTTTCTTTATTTTTACTATTTTCTACATTCTGCAGCGATACGCCATCCCATCTGGTTTGCACTTAGTGGGACTATAATTTGTTTATCTAGAGGACAATGACCCAAAACACACTTCCATGCTGTGTAAGGGCTATTTGACCAAGAAGGAGAGTGATCAGATGACCTGGCCTCCACAATCACCCGTCCTCAACCCAATTGAGATGGTTTGGGATTAGTTGGACCGCAGAGTGAAGGAACTCCTTCAAGACTGTTGGAAAAGCATTCCTCATGAAGCTGGTTGAGAGAATGCCAACAGTGTGCAAAGCTGTCATCAAGGCAAAGGGTGGCTACTTTGAAGAATCTCAAATATGATATATATTTTGATTTGTTGAACACTTTTTTGGTTACTACATGATTCCATGTGTGTTATTTCATATAGTTTTGATGTCTTCACTATTATTCTACAATGTAGAAAATGGAATGAGTTGGCTAACTAGCAAACCAACCGGAGGACAACACAACAAGATGCAACAATTCAATTTTGTTTCTATCAATAATGACGTTTGGCTTGTGATTTGATTGGTCTGAAGCCAAATCCAAACTGGCTTCCCTTGACACTTGTTTTTGGTGCGCCATGACCATTCACACTCAGTTTATTTATTGGAATGGAGCATCAAGTTTATCACCTTGCACATTCACCATCCTGTGAAGTTCATCATTTTTAAAATCTGTAGCTAATAAACTGCATGCTTTCCCGAGTCGTAGTGGGAACAACATACCGCGTGACTCCAAGTTTACTTCGATATGATTGTTATTATATCAATATTTGCGCATAAAATGATTTTCCACAAGCATTTCTCGCATTATTAATTTTAACGCTACAGACAATTCACAACAATACACAAATCTAAAAGTAAAAGAATGGAATTAAGAATATATATATATATTAGGACGAGCAATGTCGGAGTGGCATTGACTGAAAACAGTAGAATAGAATACAGTACAGTCGTGGTCAAAAGCTGAGAATGACACAAGTATTGGTCTTCACAAAGTTTGCTGCTTCAGTGTTTAGATATTTTTGTCAGATGTTACTATGGTATACTGAAGGGTCAAAGGCTTTTATTGACAATTACATTAAGTTTATGCAAAGAGTCAATATTTGCCTTGTTGACCCTTCTTTTTCAAGACCTCTGCAATCCGCCCTGGCATGCTGTCAATTAACTTCTGGGCCACATCCTGACTGATGGCAGCCCATTCTTGCATAATCAATGCTTGGAGTTGGTCTGAATTTGTGGGGTTTTGTTTGTCCACCTGCCTCTTGAGAATTGACCACAAGTTCTCAAAGGGATTAAGGTCTGGGGAGTTTCCTGGCCATGGTCGTTGTCCTGTTGATGTTTCGGGGATCAAAATGTTGATGTTTTGATCCCCGAGCCACTTAGTTATCACTTTTGCCTTATAGCAAGGTGCTCCATCATGCTGGAAAAGGCATTGGTCGTCACCAAACTGTTCTTGGATGTTTGGGAGAAGTTGCTCTTGGAGGATGTGTTGGTACCATTTTTTATTAATGGCTGTGTTCTTAGGAAAAATTGTGAGTGAGCCCACTCCCTTGGCTGAGAAGCAACTCCACACATGAATGGTCTCAGGATGCTTTACTGTTGGCATGACACAGGACCGATGGTAGCGCTCACCTTGTCTTCTCCGGACAAGCTTTTTTACGGATGCCCCAAACAATCGGAAAGGGGATTCATCAGAGAAAATGACTTTACCCCAGTCCTCAGCAGTCCAATCCCTGTACCTTTTGCAGAATATCAGTCTGTCCCTGTTGTTTTTCCTGGAGAGAGGTGGCTTCCTCGCTGCCCTTCTTGACACCAGGCCATCCTCCAGGCCGTCTTTGCCTCACTGTGCGTGCATTCCTGCCTGCTGCCATTCCTGAGCAAGCTCTGTACTGGTGGTGCCCCGATCCCGCAGCTGAATCAACTTTAGGAGATGGTCCTGGCGCTTGCTGGACTTTCTTGGGCGCCCTGAAGCTTTCTTCACAACAATTGAACCTCTCTCCTTGAAGTTCTTGATGATCCGATAAATGGTTGATTTAGGTGCAATCTTACTAGCAGCAATATCCTTGCCTGTGAAGCCCTTTTTGTGCAAAGCAATGATGACGGCACGTGTTTCCTTGCAGGTAACCATGGTTAACAGAGGAAGAACAATGATTTCAAGCACCACCCTACTTTTAAAGCTTCCAGTCTGTTATTCTAACTCAATCAGTATGAGAGTGATCTCCAGCCTTGTCCTCGTCAACACTCTCACCTGTGTTAACGAGAGAGTCACTGACATGATGTCAGCTGGTCCTTTTGTGGCAGGGCTGAAATGCAGTGGAAATGTTTTTTGGGGATTAAGTTCATTTTCATGGCAAAGAGGGACTTTGCAATTAACATTCTGGAGTATATGCAAATTTCCATCATAAAAACTGAGGCAGCAGACTTTGTGAAAATTAATATTTGCGTCATTCTCAAAACTTTTGACCATGACTGTACATATGAGATGAGTAAAGCAGTATGTCAACATTATTAAAGTGACTAGTGTTCCATTATTAAAGTGGCCAGTGATTCAATGTCTATGTATATAGGGCAGCAGCCTCTAAGGTGCAGGGTTGAGTAGCCGGGTGGTAGCCGGCTAGTGATGGCTATTTAACGGTCTGATGGCCTTGAGATAGAAGCTGTTTTTCAGTCTCTCGGTCCCAGCTCTGATGCTCCTGTACTGACCTTGCCTTCTGGATGATAGCAGGGTGAATAGGCCATGGCTCTGGTGGTTGATGTCCTTGTTTTTTTGGCCTTCCTGTGACATCGGGTGTTGTAGGTGTGCTAGATGGCAGGCAGTGTGCCCCCGGTAATGCGTTGGGCAGACCGTACCACCATCTGGAGAGCCCTACAGTTGTGGGCGGTGCAGTTGCTGTACCAGGCGGTGATGCAGCCCGACAGGATGTTCTCAATTGTGCATCTGTAAAAGTTTGAGGGTCTTATTGGCCAAGCCGAATTTCTTCAGCCTCCTGAGGTTGAAGAGGCGCTGTTGCACCTTCTTCACCACACTGTCTGTGTGGGTGGACCATTTCAGATTGTCAGTGATGTGTACGCCGAGGATCTTGAAGCTTTCCACCATGCTGATGATTTCAAGTAGTATCTGTTAAAGACATTGAATACATGTTTTTTAGTATATTTATTCCAGTTAATGTTTAGTTTTTTATTTAAAGTTATGTGATTTGGTTTATGTAGATACATTTCAATGTTGTTTAACACACAGTAACCAAAAACCGGATCTAATTTGCATATTCATACTGAGTTTGCAGCAAACAGAATGTTCGCCACAAGTTTCCTAGAATTGTTTGCCAGAAGTTCAAAAGTTGCAAATGTACTGCAAGTTTGCCACAAAACTAATTTGCATGTGAAAATATGAGCTTGCCGTAAATTTGTGGCAAGGGTGCATACATACGCACATGTACACACGTACGTGCCCGCATCGATAGTGACAAAACACACACACACATATCTACACCCTAGCTAGACCCCTTACGTGTAATCACCGTTATTTTCTTAGTCAAAAAGGAAACAGGATGAAGTCTCAAACTCACCCACCCTGTACTCTACCTCTACCCTCATCCCTCCGTCTGAACACCATCCTCTGGGCAGTTCGCACTGGGGCTTCGTCCCAAATGACACGCTATTCCCTAATTAGTGCACTATTTTTGACCAGGGCTGCCCATAGGGCTATGGTCAAAAGTAGTGCAATATCAAAGGAATAGGGTGCCATTTGGGACCAAGCTGGGTCCAACAGCGACAGCATTGCTTTTTCCAGAACATAAAATCCAAAGATTACGCCAAAGGATTCATTCCCTCACAGATGGGGCCCGAACATAGAGCGAGACAGGTGGACAGTTTATACCCCATTACCACCCCCCACATACCCATAAAACAAGAACCAAAAGCAGAAATAGAATTTAATCCAACTGCTCAATAAGAATGGTGATGCCTCACATTTCCTATTCTTGTTTATTGTGACATCAGAGCACATGCCTGATGTGTTGTTGTGGAGGCCCTGCTGAGCTTAACTCGACTGACCCAGGAGTAGAAAATAGCTGAGCAGTCAAACATTTTAACATCCCCAGAGAGGGGGAAATTGGTTTTGCGGCGGAAACATCTATAAAAACAAAATATATTTCAACAAAGCAAGACATACAGAACAGTAAGTTTATGAACCACACAGTGTTGTTCTCAATTCAGAATTGACCCCCATTCAACTCATGAGTTGAAATTCTATTTGAATTGGCCACACCCACAGGATGTAGAATTTGAGTGACAGGAAGTAGAATTGAATTCAGTGCAATTAAAATAAATGACACTCAGTCATAGAACATGAAAGTTTCATTAATCTGACAGGTCACATTTCCAGATGCCAAAGAATGTATCACTTTTCTCTGGAAACAATGTTCATGTACTCTTTTAACCTTAGAATAGCTAATTATATTTCCACCGACCATTTCATTTGGTTTTTTTGTAATTCATTTACAGCTTCTATGCCTTTAGTTTCCCATTTAGACCAATTTATTGGTGAATTCTGAAAAGCTATCCAAGGATTGTTCCATAAGGTTGTGTTTTTAGGAAGTGATATTGGTTCTTGTAGAATACGTTTCATTTTCTTCGATATTATTATAGTATTCTTAACTATGAAGTTGTTAACGTTCTTAGCTTTATCCTTTGAAAATATACATGTAAAAAGATTCTGGGGATGAGCATGTGCATCTTCAATATATTTTTGTACATTTATTAAAAAATAAAAAACAGAAAGACCTTATTTACATAAGTATTCAGACCCTTTGCTATGAGACTCGAAATTGAGCTAAGGTGCATCCTGTTTCCATTGATCATCCTTGAGATGTTTCTACAACTTGGAGTCCACCTGTGGTAAATTCAATTGATTGGACATGATTTGGAAAGGCACACGCCTGTCTATATAAGGTCCTACAGTTGACAGTGCATGTCAGAGCAAAAACCAAGCCATGAGGTCGAAGGAATTGTCCGTAGAGCTCCGAGACAGGATTGTGTCGAGGCACAGATCTGGGGAAGGGTACCAAAAATGTCTGCAGCATTGACGGTCCCCAAGAACAGTGGCCTCCATCATTCTTAAATGGAAGAAGTTTGGAACCACCAAGACTCTCCCTAGAGCTGGTTCACCTTCCAACAGGACAACGACCCTAAGCACACAGCCAAGACAACGCACGAGTGGCTTCGGGACAAATCTCTGAATGTCCTTGAGTGGCCCAGCCAGAGCCCGGACTTGAATCCGATTTAACATCTCTGGAGAGACCTGAAAATAGATGTGCAGCAATGCTCCCCATTCAACCTGACAGATCTTGAGAGGATCTGCAGAGAAGAATGGGAGAAACTCCCCAAATACAGGTATGCCAAGCTTGTAGCGTCATACCCAAGAAGACTTGAGGCTGTATTCGCTGCCAAAGGTGCTTCAAAGTACTGAGTAAAGGGTCTGAATACTTATGTAAATATGATATCTTATTTTTTAAGCCAACATTTCTAAAACCCTGTTTTTGCTTTGTCATTATGGGGTATTTTGTGTAGATTCATGAGGGGAAAAAACTATTTAATCAATTTTAGAATAAGGCTGTAACGAAACAAAAAGTGGAAAAAGTCAAGGGGGCTGAATACTTTCCGAATGCACTGGATCTGTCGAAAGTAAAAGCCTTGGGTAGCAAGTTGATAGGAAGGTTAAAACCACCTTCAGACTAAGGAAAATGTAAAACGTCCTATTTTATTATGTGAATTGTATTTCCCCATATAATATCTGTTATGACGGAGTATTGGTATCACCGAAAATAAATACAAAAACTTTGGCAGCCATGCCATTATAAAATAGGTTTATTTTACCTGTAAGATATCTGGGAAGATTATTCCATTGAATTAGATCTACTTTCATATTGTTGAGTAATGGAAATAAGTTATTTATATATTTGTTGTTTATTGAAATGTATTAAGCATCCTAAGTATTTAATATTTTTTGCGGTCTTCTTTTTTCCTTTTTCCTATTAACATTATTTAATTTTATATCCTGAGATTGTTTTGTATTCTGAAAATAATTTTAGGAAAGGGGGCATTAAGTTTTCAATATTGGTCAGGTATATCAATCAGGAGATCTGCAAATAAGTTAACTTTATATTCATGTTTATCAATACTGATACTCGTTACGTTTGGGTCATGTCTAATTATTTTTGCTTGAGGTTCAATTGCCAGTGCAAACAGGAGGGGGGAGGGGACATCCTGGTCTTGTGCCCCTTTCTAAAGCAATTTCATCAGATAATGTATTATTTGCCTTGATTCGGTCTGATGTAGCAACATTTGAAAGTGTTTTTTACGTTGGATAAAAGCAGAGACACAGAGCTACAAAATGGTATATCATACACTGCATTTGAGGAACAATGGGAAAGTAATTCTGCTTTGAAGGTTGATCGAGTTGTAACCCCACTTTTGAGAAAATGGCCCTTGAATGTTTTGGTACACCTACTGGAGAGCTCTTTGTCTACACCAATTCAGCATTGTTCACACCCTCTTAAGCCAGCCCCACCCATCTCTCTAAGGGTTCACATGTGAGGTCATGTGCTAAACAGTGAGTAGTGTAGTAAAGACTAAATGTGGTAAAAGTAGTAGCCTACAATAAGGATGCATTCCAAGTGTCCAGTTACAAATATTTTATAAATATTAGATGACGCTTACCCAGACACACTTGTCTATTTTGATGGGTCATGTGAAAGAAATGCTATAACCCCCAGCCACATATTGCTAAGTGGATGGGTCTCTACAGAAGGTGTAAACAGTACAGCGAAATGCTTACTTGCATAGTAGCAATATAAAAAAAAGTGTCAATATATAAAAAAAGAACAAGTGTCAATTCTAGAGAAATCAAAATAATATACAGTATGTACAAGAACAATATCAATAATGATATCAGTGATACTGGTGATCATTTTCATGATGTCCATCTGGTATGCTTCTACAGTGAGGGAAAAAAAGTATTTGATCCCCTGCTGATTTTGTACGTTGGCCCACTGACAAAGAAATGATCAGTCTATAATTTCAATGGTAGGTTTATTTGAACAGTGTGAGACAGAATAACAAAAAAATCCAGAAAAACGCATGTCAAAAACGTTATGAATTGATTTGCATTTTAATGAGGGAAATAAGTATTTGACCCCCTCTCAATCAGAAAGATGTCTGGCTCCCAGGTGTATTTTATACAGGTAACGAACTGATTAGGAGCACACTCTTAAAGGGAGTGCTCCTAATCTCAGCTTGTTACCTGTATAAAAAGACACCTGTCCACAGAAGCAATCAATCAATCAGATTCCAAACTCTCCACCATGGCCAAGACCAAAGAGCTCTCCAAGGATGTCAGGGACAAGATTGTAGACCTACACAAGGCTAGAATGGGCTACAAGACCATCGCCAAGCAGCTTGGTGAGAAGGTGACAACAGTTGGTGCGATTATTCGCAAATGGAAGTAACACAAAATAACTGTCAATCTCCCTCGGCCTGGGGCTCCATGCAAGTTCTTACCTCGTGGAGTTGCAATGATCATGAGAACGGTGAGGAATCAGCCCAGAACTACATGGGAGGATCTTGTCAATGATCTCAAGGCAGCTGGGACTATAGTCACCAAGAAAACAATTGGTAACACACTACGACATGAAGGACTGAAATTCTGCAGTGCCTGCAAGGTCCCCCTGTTCAAGAAAGCACATATACAGGGCCATCTGAAGTAAGCCAATGAACATCTGAATGATTCAGAGGAGAACTGGGTGAAAGTGTTGTGGTCAGATGTGACCAAAATGGAGCTCTTTGGCATCAACTCAACTCGCCGTGTTTGGAGGAGGAGGAATGCTGCCTATGACCCCAAGAACACAATCCCCACCGTCAAACATGGAGGTGGAAACATTATGCTTTGGGGGTGTTTTTCTGCTAAGGGGACAGGACACCTTCACCGCATCAAAGGGACGATGGACGGGGCCATGTACCGTAAAATCTTGGGTGAGAACTTCCTTCCCTCAGCCAGGGCATTGAAAATGGGTTGTGGATGGGTAATCCAGCATGACAATGACACAAAACACACGGCCAAGGCAACAAAGGAGTGGCTCAAGAAGAAGCACATTAAGGTCCTGGAGTGGCCTAGCCAGTCTCCAGACCTTAATCCCATAGAAAATCTGTGGAGGGAGCTGATTGTTCGAGTTCCCAAACGTCAGCCTCGAAAACGTATTGACTTGGAGAAGATCTGCAAAGAGGAGTGGGACAAAATCCCTCCTGAGACGTGTGCAGACCTGGTTGCCAACTACAAGAAACGTCTCACCTCTGAATGCCAACAAGGGTTTTGCCACCAAGTACGAAGTCATGTTTTGCAGAGGGGTCAAATTCTTATTTCCCTCATTAAAATGCAAATCAATTAATAACATTTTTGGCATGCGTTTTTCTGGATTATTTTATTATTCTGTCTCTCACTGTTCAAATAAACCTACCATTAAAATTATAGACTGATCATTTCTTTGTCAGTGGGCAAATGTACAAAATCAGCAGGAGATCAAATACTCCCCCCCCACTGTATATGCCATATCTTTCTAACTGTGCTCTTTCACAAAAGCTCACAATATATAACCTTTATACTTATTATGGACACAGCATATTAGTCCCATCCTTCAGCTTCATTCAACACCTCCCATCTATCTCTTAACACCATAAACGAGTGTTTCCACATAGCATTACCGCTCCAAAGCTGACACTAGCTAGCTTCTTTTTCACTTAAATAACCTGGCTGGTTAGCTAGCTAGCATTAGAGCCTTCTAGCTAGCCTGTAACTGATAAAGTTGTGTAACAGAGCAATAGGTCTACGTACTTGTTATTTGGTTGAGACTAACAGTTTAGAAAATAATTATTTGCTCTGTGAATATTTGTTGTGTAGTTGGTTGGCTTTGCTAGTTAGCAAGCCGAGATCTCTTTGCTCAAGTTGGCTAGCTAGTAATGTTTTGAGGACAACAGGCTAGCTCCATGTAGAATCTAGACAAGAGGGGATGGTGAAGAAGATCAGATGTGCAGCTACTTGTGTCTGGCTGTTGCTGTGCCCAAATGAAGTGAGAGCAAACTGCTACAAAGATAAAAAAGTTAAGATCGCTCAGATTCGATCTTGATTAGCTAGATTTTAATGTTGAACCAATGCAATTATATACATGACTAATTTACTCATGTTTATTGCACCATATATATATATATATATATATATATATATATAGATAGATAGAACAGCGCCAGTGTCTTCCCCCCAACTCCTCAAAGATAAATGTCACAAATCACAATGTAAAAGACTTGAGTACTTTAAATTACATCAATGGCAGAAAACCTAATTCATCTCCATTGTTCATTGAAGTTGATGGGTCATAACAAAACCTTTCAATATTGTCAGTCATTTCAATGACCATTTAACTAGTGTGATATGAAATGACAACATTGAATCATCTTATTTTTGTATTGAAGATCTAATAATGAAAGAGAACAATTGCTGTTTTGAATTTGGTCAAGTAGGTGTGGGAGAGGTGAAAAAAATATTGTTATCCATCAATAATGATAAGCCACCAGGTATAGACAACATTCATGGGAAACTATTGAGAATGGATGCAGACAGTATTGCCACCCCTATTTGCTATATCTTTAACCAAAGCCTAAAGACCGCCCAATCAGTTTGCTGCCTGTTCTTAGTAATATCATGGAGAGGATTGTTTTTAACCAAGTTAACTACTGACTTTCAGCATGCATATAGAGAAGGGCACTTGTACTGCACTGACTCAGATGACTGATTAGTTAAACTAAATGGATAATAAGATGATAGTTGGAGCTGTATTGTTAGATTTCAGTGCAGCCTTTGATGTTATTGATCATACATTTTTATAAAAATAAAATAAAAAAAAAGAACTCACTTGCTATGGCTTTACATCACCTGCCATCACATGGTTGGATAGTTATTAATCCAATAAAACCCAGAGAGTGTTCTTCAATGGAAGCTTCTCTAACATCAGATATGTACATTGCAGTGTCCCTCAGGGCAGTTGCCTTGGGCTGTTACTCTTTTTTAAACATATGATTTGCCTCTGGTCTTTCACAAAGCTAGAATGACTATGTATGCGGATGATTCCACACTCTACATGTCAGCGCCCAAAGTCAGTGAGCTCACTGAAATTCTAAATGAGTTACAGTCAGTATCAGAATGGGTGATTTAATAATAAACTGGTCTTAAATACGTCGATATAGAAGGATTACTTTAAACTATTCCAGGTATTCCTTAAAGAGGTAGGGTTTCAAGTGTCTCCGGAAGGTGGTCAGTGACTCCGCTGTCCTGGCTTCGTGGGGGAGCTTGTTCCACCATTGGGGTGCCTGAGCAGCGAATAGCTTTGACTGGGCTGAGCGGGAACTGTGCTTCCATAGAGGTAGGGGAGCTAGCATGCCAGAGTTGGATGAACGTAGTGCCCTCGTTTTGGTGTAGGGTCTGATCAGAGCCTGAAGGTAAGGTGCCGTTCCCCTCACAGCTCCGTAGGCAAGCACCATGGTCTTGTAGTAGATGCAAGCCTCAACTGGAAGCCAGTGGAGTGTGCGGAAGAGCAGGGTGACATGAGAGAACTTGGGAAGGTTGAACACCAGACGGGCTGCAGCGTTCTGGATAAGTTGTAGGGGTTTAAAGGCACAGGCAGGGAGCCCAGCCAACAGTGAGTTGCAGTAATCCAGACAGGAGATGAAAAGTGCCTGGATTAGGACCTGTGCCGCTTTCTGTGTAAGGTAGGGTCGTACTCTGCGAATGTTGTAGAGCATGAACTTGCAGGATCGGGTCACCGCTTTGATTCTTTGCACTCTGGGAGGAGGACACAATGGAGTTGTCAACCGTGATGGCGAGATCATGGAGCGGGCAGTCCTTCCCCTGGGAGGAAGAGCAGCTCCGTCTTGCCGAGGTTCAGCTTGAGGTGGTGATCCGACATCCACACTGATATGTCTGCCAGACATGCAGAGATTCGATTCACCACCTGGTTAAAATTAATTGTGTGTCGTCTGCGTAGTAATGATAGGAGAGCCCATGTGAGGATATGACAGAGCCAAGTGACTTGGTGTATAGAGAGAATAGGAGAGGGCCTAGAACTGAGCCCTGGGGGACACCAGTGGTGAGAGCACGTGGTGCGGAGACAGATTCTCGCCACGCCACCTGGTAGGAGCGACCTGTCAGGTAAGACGCAAGCCAAGAGTGAGCAGCGCCGGAGATGCCCAACTCGGAGAGGGTGGAGAGGAGGATCTGATGGGTCACAATATCAAAGGCAGCTGATAGGTCTAGAAGGATAAGAGCAGAGGAGAGAGACTTAGCTTTAGCAGTGCGGAGAGCCTCCGTGACACAGAGAAGAGCAGTCTCAGTTGAATGACCAGTCTTGAAACCTGACTGGTTTGGATCAAGAAGGTCATCCTGAGAGAGATAGCAGGAGAGTTGGCTAGAGACGGCACGCTCAAAAGTTTGAGAGGGCGGCCGGCCGTCACAAGATTTCATCTGGAGAGAGAGGGGAGAAAGAAGTCAAAGCATAGGGTAGGGCAGTGTGAGCAGGACCAGCGGTGTCATTTGACTTAATAAATGAGGATCGGATGTTGTCAACCTTCTTTTCAAAATGGTTGACGAAGTCATGCACAGAGGGGGAGGAGGGAGGGGGAGGAGGAGGAGGATTCAGCGGGGATGAGAAGGTGGCAAAGAGCTTCCTAGGGTTAGAGGCAGAGGCTTGAAATTTAGAGTGGTAGAAAGTGGCTTTAGCAGCGGAAACCGAGGAAGATAATTTAGAGAGGAAGGAGTGAAAAGATGACAGGTCCGCAGGGAGTCTAGTTTTCCTCCATTTCCGCTCATACTGACAAAGTTGTAGTGAAGATGGGGAGGGTATGTCTGTTATAAAAATATGTGCTGCGTTATTGACACAAATCTACTGTACTAGTTGTTCAGGCTCTGGTCGTGTCCCATTTCTTACTGTCCAGTAATATGTGAAGGAAATGCTATAAAAACCCTCAAGCCACATCTAGCTAAGTGGATGGGTCACTGTCTAGACATTTACACATGTTCATGAAATACAATAGATGGCCATAATCACCCCCAGACACAGCTGGCTAACTTGATGGGTCATGTAATAATCCGGCCAAAGTGGAGTCTTTTGTTTAGACACGTAGCTAGCTAGGAAGCTAGCTAAACAATGAACGGGCATAATCCCAACTCAAACTACTACCAATACAAACATTGTCATAAATGTAGTATGAGTCTGCAGGTAGCTAAAGCTAACAAACTAGGTTCAATGTTAGCTAACTTACATTAGGCTACACTTAGCAATGCAAATGGTTTCTGATTTGAGTAATATTACTACACATTTCATAGATGTAACATCAGCTAGTGCTAATGTTTGCTAACTAACAGTAAGCTTTAACTTGCAATAAAAAAACTGACAAAATTAGAAACATATCTGAAAATGTAGCTAGACTCTTACCCGTATACAAGAATGAGTCACAGCAGACTGGAACCATTTAACGCCGTTTTGTTTGTAGCTACAACTTGTTTGGCCAGCGTTGTGTCAAGTTACTCCCATTCAAACTGACCAGAGAGATGGCTGCCGTTTTACAGCCCCCTAACCAATTTAGCTATTATGTGTTTTCGCATTATTTGTAATTTATTTTGTAGATAACATTTCTGCCACTGTCTCTTATGACCAAAAAGAGCTTCTGGATATCAGGACAGTGATTACTCACCTCGTATTGGACAAAGATTTTTTCTTCAACGAGTCGGACACAAAGGATATTCTACAGACACTTGACAAGGCCCAAATCCCCTTCATTCGCATGAGAAGGAGACTGAGATATCGTGGACGTAGGTCGGGGTGCCTTGTAAGGATCTGACGGCAAGCGAGTACTCTGCCTCTACCATCAGTCCTATTAGCCAACGTAAAATCATTGGGAAAAAAATAGACTCCCTACGATCACAGATATCCTACCAACGGGACATTAAAAACTGTAATTTCTTATGTTTCACCGAGTCGTGGCTGAACGACGACATGGATAACATACAGCTGGCGGGATATACACTACGTCGGCAGGCTAGAACGGCTGACTCCAGTAAGACAAGGGGTGGTGGTCTGTGTATATTTGTAAACAGCTGGTGCACAAAATCTAATACCAAGGACGTCTCTAGGTTTTATTCGCCTGAGGTAGAGTATCTCATGATAAGTTGTAGACCACACTATTTACCAAAAGAGTTTATCTACACTGCTCAAAAAAGGGAACACTAAAATAACACATCCTAGATCTGAATGAATGAAATAATCTTATTAAATACTTTTTTCTTTACATAGTTGAATGTGCTGACAACAAAAATCACACAAAAATTATTAATGGAAATCAAATTTATCAACCCATGGAGGTCTGGATTTGGAGTCACCCTCAAAAATTTAAGTGGAAAACCACACTACAGGCTGCTTTGATGTAATGTCCTTAAAACAAGTCAAAATGAGGCTCAGTAGTGTGTGTGGCCTACACGTGCCTGTATGACCTCCCTACAACGCCTGGGCATGCTCCTGATGAGGTGGCGGATGGTCTCCTGAGGGATCTCCTCCCAGACCTGGACTAAAGCATCCGCCAACTCCTGGACAGTCTGTGGTGCAACGTGGCGTTGGTGGATGGAGCGAGACATGATGTCCTAGATGTGCTCAATTGGATTCAGGTCTGGGGAACGTGCGGGCCAGTCCATAGCTTCAAAGCCTTCCTCTTGTAGGAACTGCTGACACACTCCAGCCACATGAGGTCTAGCATTGTCTTGCATTAGGAGGAACCTAGGGCCAACCGCACCAGCATATGGTCTCACAAGGGGTCTGAGGACCTCATCTCGGTACCTAATGGCAGTCAGGCTACCTCTGGCGAGCACATGGAGGGCTGTGCGGCCACCCAAAGAAATGCCACCCCACACCATGACTGATCCACTGCCAAACCGGTCATACTGGAGGATGTTGCAGGCAGCAGAACGTCCTCTACGGCGTCTCCAGACTCTGTCACGTCTGTCACACGTGCTCAGTGTGAACCTGCCTTCATCTGTGAAGAGCACAGGGCGCCAGTGGCGAATTTGCCAATCTTGGTGTTCTCTCGCAAATGTCAAACGTCCTGCACAGTGTTGGGCTGTAAGCACAACCCCCACCTGTGGACGTCAGGCCCTCATACCACCCTCATGGAGTCTGTTTCTGACCGTTTGAGCAGACACATGCACATTTGTGGCCTGCTGGAGGTCATTTTGCAGGGCTCTGGCAGTGCTCCTCCTTGCACAAAGGCGGAGGTAGCAGTCCTGCTGCTGGGTTGTTGCCCTCCTACGGCCTCCTCCACGTCTCCTGATGTACTGGCCTGTCTCCTGGTAGCGTAGTGTCCAGAGCATGGAGGCGCTGACAGACACAGCAAACCTTCTTGCCACAGCTCGCATTGATGTGCCATCCTGGATGAGCTGCACTACCTGAGCCACTTGTGTGGGTTGTAGACTCCGTCTCATGCTACCACTAGAGTGAAAGCACGGCCAGCATTCAAAAGTGACCAAAACATCAGCCAGGAAGCATAGGAACTGAGAAGTGGTCTGTGGTCACCACCTGCAAAACCAGTCCTTTATTGGGTGTGTCTTGCTAATTGCCTATAATTTCCACCTGTTTTCTATTCCATTTACACAACAGCATGTGCAATTTATTGTCAGTGTTGCTTCCTAAGTGGACAGTTTGATTTCACAGAAGTGTGATTGACTTTGTGTTGTTTAAGTGCCCTTTATTTTTTTGAGCAATGTATATTTTTCATAGCTGTCTATTTACCACCACAAACCGATGCTGGCACTAAGACTGCACTCAATGAGCTGTCTAAAGGTCATAAGCAAACAGGAAAACGCTCATCCAGAGGCAGCGCTCCTAGTGGACGGGGACTTTAATGCAGGGAAACTTAAATACGTTCTACCTAATTTCTACCAGCATGTTAAATGTGCAACACAGAGACGTGTACAAAGCTCTCTCTCGCCCTCCATTTGGCAAATCTGACCATAATTCTATCCTCCTGATTCCTGCTTATAAGCAAAAACTAAAGCAGGAAGCACCAGTGATTCGGTTAAAACCTCTTAAGGATCGGACCCTTTTTTTCCCCCAATTGTCGCCTAAAATGACAATCTAACTGCCTGTAGCTCAGGATCTGAAGCCAAGACATGCATATTCTTGATATCATTTGAAATGACCACTTTGAAGTTTGTGGAAATGTGTAATTAATGTAGGAGAATAGAACACTTGAAATCTGGTAAAAGAAAAAAAAAACATGCAACGAAATAATTAATAGAAAATGCATCTTGGAAATGCAAGAGGAAGTCCAGACTGTGATGTAGGATTCTAAATGTAATTTAGATGTTGTCCAGCAGATGTCAGCAATGTGTGTGCAAAGTTTCAGACTGATCCAGTGAATAATTACATCACTACACAATATTTTGTATCAAGTCTGCCAGGAGTTTTCCCAAATGTGCCAAATAGATTTTCAAGTACATAACTATAGAGAACATACAAAAATGCTATGATAATACAACATTTTAGTTTGCACACTCCCAGGAATGTCATAAATGATGGATCATTAGCTTCCCTACAGAAAAGACACAAAAATTCACAGATCTAGATGGCCGGGCGGGGTGTGTGTGGAGTCAGAGGTCAAACTGTAAAACCCAGTTCCTACATTTTGAATATAAAAATAGATTTTTCAAACAAAACTACACTACATTTTATCTGTGCGACCCTCAGGATGACAAATCTGAGCAAGATTACATTATTTACCTTCAGAGGTGAATGTACCAAACCAGTTACCATGATGTGTTTTGTTGTTGTGCACTATCCTCAAACAATAGCATTATCTTATTTATTTTTTTAGCTGTAATGGCTACTTTAAAAATTGGACACTACAGTTAAATTAACAAGAATGTAAGCTTTCTGCCCTTATAAGACATGTCTATGTCCTGGAAAGTTGGCTGTTGTTTACAACACCATTCTAGTCACATATCGCATATTGAGCAACAACCGTCCCATATAAGGGACACCGATCCCGTAGAGGTTAATAAGTAAGTGGTCAGATGACGCAGATGCTAAACTACAGGACTGTTTTGCTAGCACAGACTGGAATATGTTCCGGGATTCTTCTGATGACATTGAGGAGTACACCACATCAGTCACTGGCTTCATCAATAAGTGCATCGATGACGTCGTCCCCACATTGACCGTACGTACATACACCAACCAGAAGCCATGGATTACAGGAAACATCCTCACTGAGCTAAAGGGTAGAGCTGCCGCTTTCAAGGAGCAGGACTCTAACCCGGACACCTATAAGAAATCCCGCTATGCCCTCAGACGAACCATCAAACAGTCAAAGAGTCAATACAGGACTAAGATTGAGTTGTACCACACCGACTCCAACGCTCGTCAGATGTGGCAGGGCTTGCAAACTATTACAGACTACAAAGAGAAGCACAGCCGCGAGCTGCCCAGTGACACGAGCCTACCAGACGAGCTAAATCAAATTGAGAGAGATTTATCATCAGAAAGGAAAGAGCGCTAAAAGGTCTGTCTGCATCTGCCCAATACTGTATGACTAAGAACCAGGGCTAACTCCTCACAACTCTTCCCCTGTGGCGTGTAGTAGGGGACATGGAGCTGCTTTGAGCAGATGACAAGTTGAGGAACATTTTGACACCCTTTCACATACACACAAACAAGCAAGTTGTACACACACACCTCTCGTTTTCAAAGTTATTTTCTTACAGTAGAGCACGCTGAGAGAGGAAAAACAACCGTGTCCACACACCCACTGAGTGTGAATCTCTTTCATGGTTCTCTCTGCACCAAATAGGGAATAGGGGGCCATTTGGGATATATCCCAGGCCTCCGCCAAGAGCATCTCCAGCATTAGAAAACCCACGGAAACTAGGCTGCCACACATTCCCTCGATACCTATTACTCCTCAAAAAGCATCTAAAAGCCTATGAAAAGGGCTATACCCCACCAAACGACAAGGATAATTTCCCCATGTTCCTTTACCTCCTACTGGTCTTTTCTGACTCAGTGGAGTTGGTCATAAGCCATAAACAAGAGGGCTTTCTTAGCCCTCATCTATCGATGTGACCTTGAGCAAGGCACTTAACCCTAATTGCTCCTGTAAGTCGCACTGTATAAGAGCGTCTACTAAATGACCAAAATTGTAATGTAATCTATGTAGCCTAAATCAGCGATTGGAAACAATTAGTTCTCAACTATTTTATTAAAGATATCTACAAGTGTCTTCTTTTATACATACTTTATATCTTACACTGAAAGCATCTTTCCATCCCAAAATATTTTACACTGTTTGGACGTAGGTGGCCCGAAAAAAAACATGCTTAAGCGGCCCGCCCAAGGATTACAATGGCAGAAAACCTCCTTCCATCAGCAAAGGCATTGAAGATGTCACTTTATCGCAGCCATTTTGCTGATATCGTTCATTACGATAAGTAGCCTATACTATTGAATTGTGGAGTTTGAAATGCAAGTTTGCTAATATGGGTGTTTGTTAATTGGACAATTGATGGCTACAACCATCAAACTTGTAGTAGTGTAAAGGATAATTCTTAAAAACTGTGGTGCACATTAACCATTAAAAAGGTGGGTGGGGGGGGGGGGGTTGAAGTGTCTGTACTATATCTACAGTGGCAAGAAAAAGTATGTGAACCCTTTGGAATTACCTGGATTTCTGCATAAATTGGTCATAAAATTTGATCTGATCTCCTGGACTGGCTAGGCCACTCCAGGACCTTGAAATGCTTCTTACGAAGCCACTCCTTCGTTGCCCGGGCGGTGTGTTTGGGATCATTGTCATGCTGAAAGACCCAGCCACGTTTCATCTTCAATGCCCTTGCTGATGGAAGGAGGTTTTCACTCAAAATCTCACGATACATGGCCCCATTCATTATTTCCTTTACACGGATCAGTCGTCCTGGTCCCTTTGCAGAAAAACAGCCCCAAAGCATGATGTTTCCACCCCCATGCTTCACAGTAGGTATGGTGTTCTATGGATGCAACTCAGCATTCTTTGTCCTCCAAACACGACGAGTTGAGTTTTTACCAAAAAGTTATATTTTGGTTTCATCTGACATTCTCCCAATCCTCTTCTGGATCATCCAAATGCACTCTAGCAAACTTCAGACGGGCCTGGACATGTACTGGCTTAAGCAGGGGGACACGTCTTGCACTGCAGGATTTGAGTCCCTGGCGGCGTAGTGTGTTACTGATGGTAGGCTTTGTTACTTTGGTCCCAGCTCTCTGCAGGTCATTCACTAGGTCCCCCCGTGTGGTTCTGGGATTTTTGACCCCACGGGGTGAGATCTTGCGTGGAGCCCCAGATCGAGGGAGATTATCAGTGGTCTTGTATGTCTTCCATTTCCTAATAATTGCTCCCACAGTTGATTTCGTCAAACCAAGCTGCTTACCTATTGCAGATTCAGTCTTCCCAGCCTGGTGCAGGTCTATAATTTTGTTTCTGGTGTCCTTTGACAGCTCTTTGGTCTTGGCCATAGTGGAGTTTGGAGTGTGACTGTTTGAGGTTGTGGACAGGTGTCTTTTATACTGATAACAAGTTCAAACAGGTGCCATTAATACAGGTAACAAGTGGAGGACAGAGGAGCCTCTTAAAGAAGAAGTTACAGGTCTGTGAGAGCCAGAAATCTTACTTGCTTGCAGGTGACCAAATACTTATTTTCCACCATAATTTGCAAATAAATTCATTAAAAATCCTACAATGTGATTTTCTGGAGAAAAAAAAATCTCAATTTGTCTGTCATAGTTGACGTGTACCTATGATGAAAATTACAGGCCTCTCTCATCTTTTTAAGTGGGAGAACTTGCACAATTGGTGGCTGCCTAACTACTTTTTTTCCCTACTGTACTCTGTCCGCCAATTGAAGCTCAACAGAAGTTGGGTGATGCAACTGGACAACAACCCAAAACACAGAAGTAAATCAACAACAGAATGGCTTCAACAGAAAAAAATACGCCATCTGGAGTGGCCCAGTCAGAGTCGTGACCTCAACCCGATTGAGATGCTGTGGCATGACCTCAAGAGAGTGGTTCACGCCAGACATCCCCAGAATATTCCTGAACTGAAACAGTTTTGTAAAGAGGAATGGTCCAAAATTCCTCCTGACCGTTGTGCAGATCTGATCTAAAACTACATAAAACATTTGGTTGAGGTTATTGCTGCCAAAGGAGGGACAACCAGTTATTAAATCCAAGGGTTCACATACTTTTTCCCACCCTGCACTGTGAATGTTTACACGGTGTGTTCAATAAAGACATGAACACAGTGAGGGAAAAAAGTATTTGATCCCCTGCTGATTTTGTACGTTTGCCCACTGACAAAGAAATCAGTCTATAATTTTAATGGTAGCTTTATTTGAACAGTGAGACAGAATAACAAAACAATCCAGAAAAACGCATTTCAAACATGTTATGAATTGATTTGCATTTTAAATGAGGGAAATAAGTATTTGACCCCCTCTCAATCAGAAAGATTTCTTGCTCCCAGGTGTCTTTTACACAGGTAATGAGCTGAGATTAGGAGCACACTCTTAAAGGGAGTGCTCCTAATCTCAGTTTGTTACCTGTATAAAAGACACCTGTCCACAGAAGAAATCAATCAGATTCCAAACTCTCCACCATGGCCAAGACCAAAGAGCACTCCAAGGATGTCAGGGACAAGATTGTAGACCTACACAAGGCTAGAATGGGCTACAAGACCATCGTCAAGCAGCTTGGTGAGAAGGTGACAAAAGTTGGTGCGATTATTCGCAAATGGAAGAAACACAAAAGAACTGTCAATCTCCCTCGGCCTGGGGCTCCATGCAAGATCTCACCTTGTGGAGTTGCAATGATCATGAGAACGGTGAGGAATCAGCCCAGAACTACACGGGAGGATCTTGTTGATGATATCAAGGCAGCTGGGACCATAGTCACCAAGAAAACAATTGGTAACACACTACGCCATGAAGGACTGAAATCCTGCAGCGCCCGCAAGGTCCCCCTGCTCAAGAAAGCACATATACATGCCTGTCTGAAGTTTGCCATTGAATATCTGAATGATTCAGAGGAGAACTGGGTGAAAGTGTTGTGGTCAGATGAGACCAAAATCGAGGTCTTTGGCATCAACTCAACTCGCCGTGTTTGGAGTAGGAGGAATGCTGCCTATGACCCCAAGAACACCATCCCCACCGTCAAACATGGATGTGGAAGCATTATGCTTTGGGGGTGTTTTTCTGCTAAGGGGACAGGACAACTTCACCGCATCAAAGGGACGATGGACGGGGCCATGTACCGTCAAATCTTGGGTGAGAACCTCCTTCCCTCAGCCAGGGCATTGAAAATGGGTCGTGGATGAGTATTCCAGCATGACAATGACCCAAAACACACAACCAAGGCAACAAAGGAGTGGCTCAAGAAGAAGCACATTAAGGTCCTGGGGTGGCCTAGCCAGTCTCCAGACCTTAATCCCATAGAAAATCTGTGGAGGGAGCTGAAGGTCAGAGTTGCCAAACGTCAGCCTCGAAACCTTAATGACTTGGAGAATATCTGCAAAGAGGAGTGGGACAAAATCCCTCCTGAGATGTGTGCAAACCTGGTGGCCAACTACAAGAAACGTCTCACCTCTGAATGCCAACAAGGGTTTTGCCACCAAGTACTAAGTCATGTTTTGCAGAGGGGTCAAATACTTATTTCCCTCATTAAAATGCAAATCAATTCATAACATTTTTGACATGCGTTTTTCTGGATTCTTTTGTTATTCTGTCTCTCACTGTTCAAATAAACCTACCATTGAAATTATAGACTGATCATTTCTTTGTCAGTGGGCAAACATACAAAATCAGCAGGGGATCATATACTTTTTTCCCTCACTGTACGTATAATTGTTTTATTAGTTTAAGCAGACTGTTTGTCTATTGATGTGACTTAGATGAAGATCAGATCAAAATGTATGACCAATTTATGCAGAAATCCAGGTAATTCCAAAGGGTTCACATACTTTATTATGTTACTTACCAACGACTGTAAAGGATTAATGTTAAAAACGTATCGTTCTATTATCGTTATTGCATCAATTCATGCAATTTATTGCAATATGGATTTTTGTCCATATCACCTAGATCTAGCATGCATGCCTGTTTGTGTGTGTGTGCCTGTTGCAATCAGTTAATCCTGAGAACGGGCCAGCTCAATCAGACATATTGTTCAGCCTGAGATAGGGCCCAGGGAGAATAGAGGCAATGGAGGCATGTATAAACCGCAATCCATCACGATAGAGTGGGAGGAGGGTGGGAGAGAAAGATCAATAAAGACAAAATACAGCATGGAACACTTCGCAAAGGAATCTAAAGTCTGTCGAGAGAAAGAGAGGGGCAGAGAGAAAGAGGGAGAAGGAGAGAGAGATGAAGCAGGAGGAGAAAGGGGGCAAGAGGGTGAGAGAGATGATAAAGAATGACTACTTTAATTGTGTGTGTTATTAGAGCCAGGTTGGTAATAAGGAAGTGAAGGGGGTGTTAGTACTATTAATAAGCCTGTCTGACAGCGACGACCATTGGAGGAAGGAGCAACAGAGAAATCTCTCTCGCTCTCCCTCTCTGTGATGTGACAGAATAGACAGGCTTTGTGTTGTGATCAGCACATAGAATGGTGGCAATTAGGCCTAATAAAAAGTAATCCTTCACTTATCACTTTCCTGTATGTACCGTTGGGTGATTTCCTAATCTCATCAATAATGCATTATTAGTCTTACAGTATCAGTAGCCTATGCCTTACTACATAGCCACCCACAGATATGAAGGTGGGCGGCTATGTTTAGAGGATTGATTATTACAACATTGTTAGCCTATGCCTTATTGCAACAATCAAACAAATAGTACATTTGGGCAATTCCATACAGGTTGGTCCAAATATATGTTTTTGATCTTCCTGAAATTAAATCCATACAAAGGTATTTTGGGGGAAGGATTTTTGGCATACGTTTGAAGTCTGTATCCAAAATGATAATTGAGAAATAATTGATTAATGTTGGAAAAATACTGATATTTTGGCTTTACAAAAAGTACCCATTTTGGTTTTGTTCATTTTAGACATATTGTTTTAGATAAAGCCCATATTTTCCGATGGTAGGCCTATCTGTTAACACCGATACATCCTGACAAAATATACCATATTACTGACCTGCTAATGTGCCTTCCTGGACCTTGTAAACTGCCTAGAAAATACCCATAACTGATCCAAATGGTTGCCCAATCAGGCAGGCTCAATGCAGTTATTTCTAAACCAATATGCATTCAAAACGCCAGGCTTTTGAGCGGTTATTCAAGTGACATAGGGTATTTACTGCAGTTCACAGCCTATACTAGAGTTTTGTACTCACTTGAAAACTAAAATAATGTTATTCATTGCATTGTGTTGTTGTAGCCTAGGTACATTTCTTGCCCCTAAAATGTTTTATCAATAGTGTAGCTTTTCAATCTGCGTGCCCGGGGACTGTGAGCGCAGCCTCGGGAGCGCACACAGTGTAGGCAGTAGCGGTGCGTGGGTAAAATCAATCTATGTTGTGATAATTGCGTTGTTTTCTCTATAACCCATTAGAAATACATTTATATGGTACCGTGATAGCCGATATACGGTTTGATAAGCCATAGCCTACATAGTTTCACAGACAGTTCCAAAGTACAAGTGTCACACAGTGGCGAAATAAATTCAACCACATACGCTTGTGTTTCATCACAGTTAAAACCGGAGAGCAACATCTGTCCTGTTTATGTCCACAAAGAAAATATTGCATGCAACAAACAGTTACATAACCTACACAGCATGCTCAAATGCAAGTTAAAGTTAGTTGGCAAAGTCAATTTCACCATTGGTTTGCTCAAATTATAATAGCATCCTTACTAAAAATGTTTCCAAAGCAGCAAGATTAAAATAGCTTTAACATGTTGTAGGCTAACCATAGGGAGAAGCCCCATGAAAACAGACTCAGAGCACTCTTGATTCAGGACAACGGAGAGTTACCAGAGAGCACGGCCTCTGCTATCAGCACCACCAGTTGGACAGCGCCTCTCTGGCGGAGGTAGCACCTCAACGAGCACATTCACACTCATCACAATAATATATGCAATTTAGAATAAACCTGTGAAGAATATATGCCCACATTCCAGACTAGATAAAGAGTTAAGTATTACCATCTTGCAGCGAAGATGGAAGCAAACATGAAATAAACCGAGCTAAAACCAATAAATAACATTGTACACAAATTGTAAGCATATAGACATTGATCATCTTATGGCAAAGATGAAAACAACAACATTTCAACAACATCAAGTATATGCCTAGTCTAACACAATGGCAATTTAAAAACACCAAAAACAATTCAGTCTAATCAATCTGTGTGTCTGTGTGTGTGTGTGTGTGTGTGTGTGTGTGTGTGTGTGTGTGTGTGTGTGTGTGTGTGTGTGTGTGTGTGTGTGTGTGTGTGTGTGTCTGTGTGTGTGTGTGTGTGTGTGTGGGTGTGTGTGTGTGCTCAAAGAGAAAAACGTGTTTACTCACCCTATTTGTAGAGGAATGCCATCCTCCTCTCTTTCAAAATGGTCAATGACTTTGTCATACAGTACTCCGCTGGTCTTAAGTTCATGCAGCACACACGTTTCCATTGACATTTCTGCCAAATGCGTGAGTCTCTCTTATCCGCAGCTATTGCATAGGTAGGTGACCTTTCAGCTGATGCACTTGTAACAAGGATGGTGAGCATCAGTTTCAGGAGCTTGCATACCCCGGGTAAAGTAGTGGTCAGTTCATTTTTCACGAGTGATTGCAGCAGCTCACCTGGTGGTTTGTGGAAGGAGGCATCAGCATAGACTACCTGCAGCTCACTTTTCAACCTCTGGTTGTCAAAGAAAGGGTACGGCTGGAACAGCTGTGTGAGTGCTCTGTCAGGAAACCCCTCTTGCTTTGAGTACTCGGGAAATGACCCATGATCAAGAACACAGAAGAAGTCGAGGCTCTTCATGTCAGCAAACCTCTGGGTCATGTGTAGTATGATTCCATCAAGTATTTCGAAGTACAGTCGTCAGTATCTGTCCAGGAAGTGTGTGTCATTGTCAGCGTTGTCCCGGTGGTTGAGTGCCTGCTCATAGTAATCCCAGCCACGGCGGCATCTTTTGTGTCTTTCATCTTCCATTCCAACAGTCTGGACAGCGTTGTCATGTATCTCTTGAAACTTCGCATCACTTCTAATGGTTTTCAATGCATTCAGTGTAATATCAACCCATACACAAGCATGTCTTACGTCAAGAGATTTTCTCTGCAGGGCCTGAAACAGTGGTTTTGTGAGTCCAAAAAATGTCCTTGAGAACACTAAGTAAAAAAACATGAACATTAACTACTTCAGTTTCTGTTTCAGAGCACTGCTCTGGGCAATTGCATCTTTATCCCAGCCGGGCTCAGCAATGATCCGATCAAAAACAATATTCAGTGATCTCTTGCATTCGTCCACAGCATGAACTGCTCTACTTTTGAAGTTCCAACGAGTGGCACTGATCTCACTGTCAATTTCACTTTGAATCATGTATTAACATACAGTATCAGTCAAAAGATTGGACACACCTACTCATTCAAGGGTTTTTCTTTATTTTTTACTATTTTCTACATTGTAGAATAATAGTGAAGACATCAACACTATGAAATAACACATATGGAATCATGTAGTAACCAAAAAAGTGTTAAACAAATCAAAATATATTTTATATTTGAGATTCTTCAAATAGCCACCCTTTACCTTGATGACAGCTTTGCACACTCTTGGCATTCTCTCAACCAGCTTCACCTGGAATGCTTTTCCAACAGTCTTGAAGGAGTTCCCAGATATGCTGAGCACTTGTTGGCTGCTTTTCCTCACTCATCCCAAACCATCTCAATTTGGTTGAGGTCGCAGGATTGTGGAGGCCAGGTCATCTGATGCAGCACTCCATCACTCTCCTTCTTGGTCAAACAGCCCTTACACTGCCTGGAGGTGTGTTGGGTCATTGTCCTGTTGAAAAACAAATGATACTCCCACTAAGCACAAACCAGATAGGATGGCGTATCGCTGCAGAATGCTGTGGTAGCCATGCTGGTTAAATGTGCCTTGAATTCTAAATAAATCACAGACAGTGTCACCAGCAAAGCACCCCCACACCATAACACCTCCTCCTCCATGCTTCACGGTGGGAACCCCACATGCAGAGATCATCCGTTCACCTACTCTGCATCTCACAAATACACAGTGGTTGGAACCAAAAATCTCAAATTTGGACTCATCAGACCAAAGGACAGATTTCCACTGGTCTAATGTCCAATGCTCATGTTTCTTGGCCCAAGCAAGTCTCTTCTTATTATTGGTGTCCTTTAGTTGTGGTTTCTTTGCAGCAATTCGACCATGAAGGCCTGATTCACGCAGTCTCCTCTGAACAGTTGATGTTGAGATGTGTCTGTTACTTGAACTCAGTGTGAAGCATTTATTTGCGCTGCAATCTGAGGTGCAGTTAACTCTAATGAACTTATCCTCTGCACCAGAGGTAACTCTGGGTCTTCCTTTCCTGTGGCGGTCCTCATGAGAGCCAGCTTCATCATAGTGCTTGATGGTTTTTGCGACTGCACTTGAAGAAACATTCAAAGTTCTTGAAATGTTCCGTATGTCTTAAAGTAATGATGGACTGTAATTTCTCTTTGCTTAGAGCTGTTCTTGTCAAATAGGGCTATCTTCTGTATACCCCCCCTACCTTGTCACAACACAACTGATTGGCTCAAATGCATTAAGAAAGAAAGACATTCCACAAATTAACTTTTAAGAAAGCACACCTGTAAATTGAAATGCATTCCAGGTGACTACCTCATGAAGCTGGTTGAGAGAATGCCAAGAGTGTGCAAAGCTGTCATCCAGGCAAAAGGTGGCTACTTTGAAGAATTGTCACGCCCTGACTCAGGGGACTCTTATAGGTTGAGTCAGGGTGTGAATGTTCTATGTTAGTAGTTCTATGTTTTCTATCTAGTATGTGTAGATCTATGTTGGCCGGTGTGGTTCCCAATCAGAGGCAGCTGTCACTCGTTGTCTCTGATTGGGGATCATACTTAGGCAGCCTATTGGCACTAGTTAGTTGTGGGATCTTGTTCCGTGAGTAGGCTTGTTTTGGGTGTAGCCTTAGGACGTCACGTTTCGTTGGTTTGTTGTGTGTTTATCATTTAAATAAACATATATGCATTTCACGCTGCGCCTTGGTCTGACCCGTCCTTAAACGAACGTGACAAGAATCTAAAATCTAAAATATATTTTGATTTGTTTAACACTTCTTTGGTTACTACATGATTATATGTGTTATTTCATAGTTTTGATGACCTTCACTATTATTCTACAATGTAGAAAATAGTAAAAAATTAAGAAAAACCCTGGAATGAGTAGGTGTGTCCAAACTTTTGACTGGTACCGTATTTATTTTATTTTATTTTATTGGGAAGCCTGGCTGTAAGGACAGACGCTGGGAGACGAGAAGCAAGTACAGGGAGTGAACATTTAATATATACAGATATGAAACAAAACACGGACAGCGTCTGGACAGGGGAAACATAACAACATTAATGCAGACACGGGGCTCAAACTGAGGAACATACAGATATAGGGGAGGTAATTAAGCCATGATGAAGTTCAGGTGAGTCCAATGAAGCGCTGATGCGCGTAACGATGGTGACAGGTGTGCGTAATGATGGGCAGCCTGGCGCCCTTGATTGCCATGGATGGGGAGTGGGAGCAGGCATGACACCGGCTTCCCTTGGTGTCCATGAATACACACCACTGAGTTTAGGATACCTGTGATTTCATTATCTGATAACTTTTTATTTCGCTATGTAAATTGACTGGATATATTCAATGCAATATTAAGCCTAACATTGAGCTAATGAATTATGGGCATATGCTTCTAACTTACATGCTGACTAGACCGGGCACGCGTGTGCATCCGCGTGCGCCATCGCGCGCATGTTGATTTTGTCGATCCACACCAGACTCGATCAGGACATGCAGGTTGAAATACCAAAACTAACTCTGAACCAACTATATTCATTTGAGGGGAGGTCGAAACACATGAAACATTCATGGCCATTTAGTTAGCTAGCTTGCTGTTGCTAACTAATTTGTTCTGGGATATAAACGTTGGGTTGTTGTTTTACCAGAAATACACAAGGTCCTTTTTTTCTGGATCTTTGTAGAATTTTGACCCATTTTAAGTCACACAAAATCGTGTGTTCTCTACTCCGACAATTAATCCACAGATAAAAAGGGAAACCTAGTTAGTTTCTAGTAATCTCTCCTCCTTCAGTTTTCTTCTTCTTCTGTGGACTTTATGTGGCAGTCACAACTAACTTTTAGGAGCATTACCACCACCAACTGAACTGGAGTGTGGACCTCAGTTCATCTTTCAATCACCCACATGTGTATATGCTCCTAAAAACCAATGAGGAGATGGGAGAGGCGGGACTTGCAACGCGTCAAATGTCAAAAATATAACCAAATTCTATTTTAGCGTCAGGCTATGCAGACTCTTGTTGACACGCATGAGCAGTTTGGATAAAATGATTGAATAATATGTATGTGTAAATGTATTTGCAACGCTCGCCCACATAACGCAAGCGTTGTGGTCAGCATGTTAGGCTACACATCTCGACCTGTCTCTCTTCATTGTTTTGTTGCACAATTACGCACCTGGCCTTGCCGCTGCCTTGGCAATTCCTCTTAAAACTTGTGGAGTCCCAGGAAAAGCCAGACTACAATAGCTTGTTGGACACTTACTTTGACTTACAGTGCCCCCTTGAATTTTTACAGCCTTATTCTAAAATTAATTACATTGTTTTTTCCCCTCATCAATCTACACACAATACCCCATCATGACAAAGCAAAAACCTGAAATATGACATTTATATAAGTATTCAGACCCTTTACTCAGTACTTTGTTGAAGCAGCTTTGGCAGCGATTACAGCCGTGAGTCTTCTTGGGTATGACGCTACAAGTTTGGCACACATGTATTTGGGGAGTTTCTCCCATTCTTCTCTGCAGATCCTCTCAAACTCTGTCAGGTTGGATGGGGAGCGTTGCTGCACAGTTATTTTCAGGTCTCTCCAGAGATGTTAGATTGGGTTCAAGTCCGGGCTCTGGCTAGGCCACTCAAGGACATTCAGAGACTTGTCCCAAAGCCACTCCTGCGTTGTCTTGGCTGTGTGCTTAGAGTCATTGTCCGTTGGAAGGTGAACTTTCACACCAGTCTGAGGTCCTGAGGGCTCTGGAGCAGGTTTTCATCAAGGATCTCTCTGTACTTTGACCTGTTCATCTTTCCCTTGATCCTGACTAGTCTCCCAGTCCCTGCCGCTGAAAAACATCCCCACAGCATGATGCAGCCACCACCATGCTTTACCGTAGGGATGGTGCCAGGTTTCCTCCAGATGTGACGCTTGGCATTCAGGCCAAAGAGTTCGATCTTGGTTTCATAAGACCATAGAATCTTGTTTCTCATGGTTTGAGTCCTTTAGGTGCCTTTTGGCAAACTCCAAGTGGAAGGTTCTCCCATCTCCACAGAGGAACTCTAGAGCTCTGTCAGAGTGAGCATCGGGTTCTTGGTCACCTCCCTGACCAAGGCCCTTCTCCCTGCACTGTCAACTGTGGGACCTTATATAGACAGGTGTGTGCCTTTCCAAACCATGTCCAATCAATTGAATTTACCACAGTTTGAATTTAATCAATTTTAGAATAAGGCTGTAACGTAACAAAATGTGGAAAAAGTCAAGGGGTCTGAATACGAAGGCACTGTATTTCCTTTACTAATAGCCTATTGGCTGCTGTAGCTCAATTGTTAGAGCATGGTGCTTGCAACGCCAGCGTTGTGGGTTCGATTCCCACGGGGGTCCAGGGTAGTGGGTTCGATTCCCACGGGGGGCCTGTTTGAAATGCTCTGGATAAGACCGTCTGTTAAATGACTAAAATGTCCCAAGAAAAATGTATTGGAGGAGAGATCAAATAAAATACAATTTTATTTGTCACATGCGCCGAATACAACAGCTGTAGACCTTACAGTGAAATGCTTACTTACAAGCCCTTAACCAACAATGCAGTTTTAAGAAAAAATACTAACAAAAACAATTATAATACAATATAAAATAATACAGAATAAAAGTCACAAATAATTAAGGAGCAGCAGTAAAAAATAACAATAGCGAGGCTAAATACAGGGGTACCGGTACCAAGTCAATGTGCGGGGGCACCGGTTAGTCGAGGTAATTGGGATGCATGCTTGCTCTTGCTTGCTGAATGTAAAATAGGCTACACCATGAAGAACTGGCGAGGAGTTGGAAAGGAGCGAGAGACAGCGCATCTTAGTGTCAGAAGAATCCCATATTTTTCTATGGTACTGTATCTTAGAACCGATACATCCTCACAAAATACACCATATGAGCGGCCTGCTAATGTACCTTTCTGGACCTTCTAAACTGTCAAGAATAAACCCATAACAGATCCAAATGGTTGCGTACAGCAAATCAGGCCTAGGCTGTACGCAGTTATTTTGGTATAAAACAAGACAGGACGTTTGACACAGGATATTCAAATTAGCCTACATCACTGCACTTTTCAGCCTATAGACAGTAATTATGTACTCACTTGATAACAATAATAAATTCCTCATTGCATTGTGATGAATATTTTCTTAAACGTAGGCCTAATCAATAGGGGAGCATTGCGTGCCCGGGGATTGTAGAGCGCAGCCTGGAGGAATGCACAGATCTGACATTTAATAATCTGTTAACCTTTTTTTCTTGCACTTTGACAGGTAGATATTTATAGCCCTCATAGTTAACTAATGAATGGCCTAATATCTAGCTAATATTTACCTTCTTACTTCGGCTACAAATCTCTAGCCTTCCCGTGCGCAATAGGCTATTCCTCTTCTTGTGAAATCCCAGGAAAAGTTATAGGCAACAAAATAAAAAAAATCTTATACTAGGCCTAATAGCCTATTCGAGGAAAGAAGCAGGCTTGCTCTTTCTAATTGCTGTATGTAAAACAGGCCTGCAGCATAGGCCAAATTAACTGTCGGAGAAAGTTGAGGCGAGAAAGTGGGTTTGTGTGATCACTTTGGCCGATTATGATAACATTGTTGCACTGATGCATTGCAAATAGTTGCACAGGACAGACAGAGAGATGAGCACAGTGAAAAAAAAGATCCAAAGGAATTGACAACCATTACAAAAATGGAAATCACTTGCAAACCACTTGAGCAAGGAGGCAAGCAATGCCATGCTGTAAAAGATGTGCAGGCTAAAAGGCGTTTTCTGTTGAATTGCTACATTTAAATACACGTTTTTATGACAATGAACACACCCTGAAAGCACTGAAGTGTCTTGTGTTACCACCTTATCAATAGGCCTACAGCGTGCATTAGGATGCGTTGATCAGTTAATTAACAGGTGTACTGTAGAACGATAAACGTTATTCTAGTGTGGATGCTCGCCAACGTGGGTTCGAGTTCGGAGTCACGATTAACTTCTTTAAAATAACTAACACTGTTACTGCAATACTCCCATCTGTAGGATGATAATGAGAGTGCTTGACTTTGTTATGGACACTGTTATGTTCACGTCCATCTACATCAACATTTGTAATTGGCTCATGTAGGACTTGTTCCAGGAAATAATCACTGCCATCTGGTGAGGTTAGCATAGGGCTAACGCTACAATGTAGCGTTTTATCACGGTTATGTGAATTATTTAACAAACTATTTCAGTGTCTCTGTGCGTCTCACCAAAAGGTTGTAATCCTTTTGGATCAATGAAACGGACAGAGTCCCGGTCTGCATAGTCAGAGATTTATTCATTGAGAATTCTGCCATCACAATTTCAGAGTCCATCTTTTATACTCACATGTCATACAAAAATCCCTCCTCTCTGTAGGCGGGCTGTAGTTTTCCACTTTAAAACTGCTCTCCTGACCATCAGTCACACACACACACACACACACACACACACACACACACACACACACACACATGCACTCTTCCAAGCCTAACGGTTTCTCTCCTCCCTAAATTCCTCAGTTATCTTGGTTTCTCAGTTGCCTGTAGACAGTTCTCCTTGTCCTTTGTTGTCTGGTCTAACTCTTACTCACATTGCTAAATAGTAGCTCAACGTCATAGTCTTTACTGGTCCTACACTCACACATTCTAACACATTTCACACAGTTTCAGGGTGTAATAATTAGTCATTAATAATTATTCTATCAATCCACCCTTTGACTACACACATACTCACAAAATATATGTTGTTATAGAAATGAATCACACATATTGAAGCATATAAGTTGATTTGCATATAAAAACATAAAAAATTGTCTCATTCAATACAGGTTCATCAGGGTTACCCCATGATTAAAAGCGTAACCTTACTCTTTAGCAATGGTACCTAACCTGTTTATCCACTATCTGGAAACAACAGTCTAAGCCTATAGTGAAGAACATTTGCTTCATCACATCCTGCAACATTGGTTAACTAGTACATCATACTTAAAACATGACTTTAATACACAAAATATCATTACAATAACTTTTAAACTAGAGATTTATAGTTCTAGGAAAACATCCAGTCTCAAACTATCTGAATAGTCGTCATCTTCCACCAAGCCTGGTGGGTCATATTCTTCATTCGGTTGGTCGGAGTCCGGGATTGGGCCGTATCTCACCGTCTGCTGTGATACTGCATCTCCAACGCCATGCTCACCAACCCTCGGACACAGGGAATAAGACAACATCCACAAAGAACAAGTATACCAATAGAAGATATAGCTGCACCCAGAATAGTTACAACAATAGTTTTCCATTTACCAAACATGTTATCAAACCAATCAGTCATTGATGTATTCACCCCGCAGTTCTCAGCCCATTCTTTAATTAATGCAGTGAGACCTGCCAGTGCTCTAGTTACTGTACCATCTGGGCCTGTATTGTTGGGGATAAACATACAACAATGACCTCCCACCATCTTGCAAATCCGCTCTTCTCTGCTAAAAGCATTTCGAGATCCAAACTATTCTGCAGGTCATGAGTGAGGTGGCGGATAGTTGGCCTGAGATTCTCTTCACTGCATCCCTTGTCTAATTAACGAACCTTTGTAGATGTAATTAATCCAGTCAACATTTTTATCAATTGTAACCCACCAAAAAAACTTTGTTGTAAACCCTTCTCCAATTTGATCTGTGATTCGCATTACTTTGGTGTCTATAACATTGATAATCTCCGGGGTTCATGGTGAATTGGGGTGCCTTAGTATTATCCTTTTTAAGAGTGGTTATTTTAGTATCAGAACAATTAGGTGAGGTTTGGTTTGATCCCAAATCTATCACACAAGAGAACATGGTCTGAGGCATAGGTGCAGTTACAAGGGTTGGCCTACCTGTTGAACAGGCATAACAATTAGTTTGACCCAACTTCGTTGCTGTGTAGTTCATCCACCTTACCCAGAAGTTCTCATTTTAAATTCCTTCTACTTCTCCTTGGTTCATTTCCTGCAAGAGGAAATATTCTGCCCTTGGTGGTTTAGTGCTATTTAGGATTCCTTCTGAGGGTTTCCAATGGGTATTAGACTATTTGTTGATACCTCTGGTGATAACATTGGATCTACCTGCTGATCTGTCTCGGAGGTGGAAGATTCATTTCTCTCCTGAAAAAATGAACCTCAAACATATATCTGCCCCGAAATCACCAACACAGGCCCAATAGTTCCTTGCTATGTCATCTTGCATAATTGACTTTACCGTTATCACCAGTTCCATTTTACATTTATCATGGGTTTGTTTAATTCCCCATCGGTGGACTGCGTCCATTCCATTCTCATAGTATGTTCCCCAGGTATGTTTAAAAACCCTTGCCCAAGGACATGAGCGTTCCCCAGTGCAAATGTTTTTACCATACCTTCTAGGACCTAACTTTCTTGTACACGCCCCCTTCTTACCAAAGCCCCTAAAACCTCCTATCTCTTCATGGGAGAAGTCAAATGGTATCTTGAATCCCCCATCTTGTCCTAAACTGGACTGACTTTAACTATTAAAATAATCATTCCCCCAATAGTCTTTCTTGGTTTCAGTATTTCTACGAGATCGAATCAGTGCCTTGGTATTATTTTGTTAATCATTTCCCTGTTTAGGTTGACCTGGATTAATCCATAATATGGTTAACATGATGATGCAGCTCAGAGTCCCCCAAAATCCCAAAAACCGCCATCCCAATCCTGTCCCTGACCCACCCACCTGGTACTTCCCCATACCCACACCTCTATAAACACCCCACAGTGATGAAAGGTTGGGGTAGGGTTTCTTCGTTAACAGAGTTTACCCCCGAACCCCGTGGGCATATAATATTAAAACAACGCAGACTATGGAGGGTTTTACGCACATCCAAAACGGGACCTGCATGGCTAAAATAATGTGGGCTTGTCTACAATACATAGATAAAAAGGGAATGCCAGCTCACTGTTTTACTCCTCTCAAACTGTCACGAATTCAGCCGAGGCTGCCCCTCCTCCTTGCTCGGGCAGGTTTCGGCGTTCGTCGTCACCGGTCTTCTAGCTGCCACTGATCCATGTTTCTTTTCCCATTGGTTTTGTCTGTATTGTACACACCTGGTTCCAATTATGTTGTCATTAGTTCCCTATTTAACCCTCTGGTTCCCTCATGGTTTTGTGCGTGTTTGTTTTATGTTTCGTGTCAGACTTCTGTGAGCTGGTGTGTTTTCCCTGCGTGGAAAGTGATGTCCTATTTCCTTTTTGAGTAAAGTATGTTTTTACTCAGTTCTGTGTCCTGCGCCTGACTCCGTCCTCCCGCTACACTGACACCTTGACACAAACTTTATATTCTGAAAACACTTTGGTGATTAAGATTTATTTTCAAGCAGTCTCAGGAGCCAACTGCTTTATCGATAATCTTGACTACTTCGCGATTGCATTTGGGAAGACAATAAAAAGCCTTAATTGAGAGGAGAGCTGGCTATGCTTGGGTTTTAACCAAATAAACCTAAATGGGAAAAAGCATTAGTTATTATGTTTCTAAATACGAAGTATAAAGGCACCAAAAGCACATTAGGCTACTCTTGTTCTATGCACATATGGGCAGTGTGCGTCAAGCCTGGATAGGCTGTGTTTCCGCTGTCAAAAGTCATTCCATAACCAACTGCGTTACCGCTAAAACCAGTTAAATATCCTTATCAGCGCTGCCTGAAATTAGCACTTTGGATCATGTTTTTAAGGACACACCTGAAATATTTCCAACCCGCCCATCTGAGCGCAAGTGAGCTGATATTAGACAGGTAAATTGCCGAACCTGGCATTAGGGCTGGAAAAGGTAGTCTATCGCAGGGCCTTTATATGTCTTCATAGGCCATTCATTATAGAGCTATATAGAGCACTGGGCCAGTGTTGTGGCTGTGGCAGTTTACAAGATTCAGTTGTGTGCCGTGTGAGGAATGAGAGAACAGGAGTGGGCCCAGAGCACTGATAATTGCTGTGGAGTTTATTGGCTGTTTCTCACTCTCTCACACACTCGCACACGCAAACAGACACACACAGGTGCACGCACACACACACACACTTTCACACAACAGCCCACACTTTCGCACAAGCGCACACAAACTCTCTCTCTCTTACACACACACTCACACATGCGCACATACAGTCGAGTGCATGATGGTAGAGCAAGGCCTTTCATCAGAGCTGAAGCGACCTTTATCATTGTGGCCCTTTGGCCAAAACACAGTGACATGTTGCTGACAAAGAATAAGTTTACTCTGACCAAGGTCACACAGAACCCACTTTGTTAATACTTTGGATGATAAATATCACGTTTGCTAACAAACAGGCTATATACTTAGACCCAGACATGAATTAGTTCACTCCTGTGATGGGTTACATTTCTTTTTGCAAATGTAGTCTAGGCTACATGCTATGAATTCTCATTCAATTACTCTGCTTGAATAATTGAATGGAATGCCCCATGTCTATGGTAAATGGCATAGGCCTAGGCAACATCGGTCATGACAACTGTAGCTAACAAAAACTTAGCTCTGAGACATTTGTCACTCATTCAAACCACTTGTTCAAAGAAGGCATAGGCTATTTCCTGACATGTTTCCATTATGATATTGAGAAAACAAAGAGTATTGAATAACCCTGACTGGCACTTACCTTGACCATATTGGCTTTGTGCCTCTCCAGAACCTGGATGGTTCTGGAGAGGTGTCTATTTCTATGGGCACAAGCACTGTTCATGACACAAACAGTTCACACCCCTCTTGTTGGTGGAGAGAATTTTGCAGGTTTAAAGCTTATTTTCTGTAATTCTACACATTTTGCAATGGGGTGCAAAGAAAATGTTGCAGTTTTAAAGAAAATGTTCTTGCAATTCTATAAATGTTGCCATGTCTAATGTGTATTCATGTGATATTTGAGTGACAAAAAAATTACAACAATATCTATGCGATAGAAAAACGTTAGCTAACATAGGCTAGTTGATCTGGACATTTCTGACAAGTTATAAATAGCTCTCTAAGGTATGCAATGACTAACATGACAAGAGGAACTGATGATGCACTACCCAATTTCTAAATTGCACCTTGTGCATTCTACTATTACAACTTTCAAGAGTAAGTTTAAAGCCGGACTGACCCCTCAGTTTGGGAACCACTGTGCTAAAGAACAAGTTGATTTCATTGGCATGGCGCAGCCATAGCCTTCGTTACTAAGCACAGATTAATACAACTCAAATCGTTCTATTCTGTTCTTTTGAAATAAATTGTTTTTTTATGACCTTCCTAAATTAAATATTACTGGATTTATTTGTGATTGTGTATATTAACACTAGAAAGGCAGAGATCATCATAATGAATTTTTTTAGGAGGGCACTTACATTTTTGAATGGTTTTCCCCAGCCTGCTCCACTCCTTCTCCAATAGTTGAATGTGCCATGTCCAGTTGATAATCACCCTGATAATTGCCTTGAAACTGAACCTAAATTATACCTAAACTAATTTCACACACAACAGATGAACAGATGAACAGATGAACAACAGATTAACAACAGATTAACAACAGATTAAATAAATTAAGTATAGTATGATGGGGGAGAAAAGGGGAGAATGGGTCAGTTGAAGAGTGAGAGGATGCGAACAATGCATAATTATGTAATCACCAATTGTGAATGAAGAACAGGGCGGACCATTCTATTGTATTCATCAATTCTAATTATAATCTGAAAACGGTGTACACTATACTACATTACCAAAAGTATGTGGACACCTGCTTGTTGAACATCTCATTCCAAAATCCTGGGCATTAATATGGAATTGGTCCTCCCTTTGCTGCTATAACAGCCTCCACTCTTCTGGGAAGGATTTCCATTAGATGTTGGAACATTGCTTCCATTCAACCACAAGAGCCAAATGTGTTCGATGGAGTTGAGGTCAGGGCTCTGTGCAGGCCAGTCAAGTTCTTCTACACCGATCCTCGACAAACCATTTCTGTATGGACCTCGCTGTGTGCACGGGGGCATTGTCATGCTGAAACAGGAAAGGGCCTTCCCCAAACTGTTGCCACAAAGTTGAAGCACAGAATCGTCTAGAAAGTCATTGTATGCTGTAGCGTTAAGATTTCCCTTCACTGGAAACTAATGGGCCTAGCCCAAAACATGAAAAACAGCCCCAGACCATTATTCCTCCTCCACCAACCTTTACAGTTGGCACCAAGCATTCAAATAAAATAAAATACAATTGTATTTGTCACATACACGTGTTTAGCAGATGTTATTGCGGGTGTAGCGAAATGCTTGTGCTTCTAGCTCCGACAGTGCAGTAATATCTAACAAGTCATATCTAACAATTTCACAACATATACCCAATACTCACAAATCTAGTAAGGAATGGAATTTAAGAATATATCCTGTACATATATGGACAAGCAATGACAGAGCGGCATGGACTAAGATACAGTAGAATATTATAGAATCGAGTATATACATGTGAGATGAGTAGTGCAACATAGGTAAACATTATTAAAGTGACTAGTGTTCCATTTCTTAAAGTGGCCAGTGATTTCAATAGGCAGCAGCAGCCTCTAATGTGCTAGTGATGGCTATTTAACAGTATGATAGCCTTGAGATAGAAGCTGTTTATCATTCTCTCGGTCCCAGCTTTGATGCACCTGTTCTGACCTCGCCTTCTGGATGATAGCGTGGTGAACAGGCAGTGGCTCGGGTGGTTGATGTCCTTGATGATCTTTTTGGCCTTCCTGTGACATCGGGTGCTGTAGGTGTCTTGGAGGGTGAGTAGTTTGCAGACCGCACCGCCCTCTGGAGAGCCCTGCGGTTGCGGGCGGTACAGTTGCCGTACCAGGCGGTGATACAGCCCGACAGGATGCTCTCAATTGTGAATAAAGTAAAAGTTTGTGATGAGGTTGAAGAGGCTCTGTTGCGCCTTCATCACCACACTGTCTATGTGGGTGGACCATTTCAGTTTGTCAGTGATGTGTACGCTGAGGAACTTGAAGCTTTCCACCTTCTCCACTGCGGACCTGTCGATGTGGATAGGGGGGTGCACCCTCTGCTGTTTCCTCAAGTCCACGATCATCTCCTTTGTTTTCTTGACGTTGAGTGAGAGGTTATTTTCCTGGCACCACACTCCCAGAGCCCTCACCTCCTCCCTGTAGGAGGTCTCGTCATTGTTGGTAATCAAGTCTACTACTGTTGTGTCGTCTGCAAACTTGATGATTGAGTTGGAGGCGTGCTTGGTGAACAGGGAGTACAGGAGGAGGCTGAGCACGCACCCTTGTGGGGCCCCAGTGTTGAGGATCAGCGAAGTGGAGATGTTGTTTCCTACCTTCACCACCTGGGGGCGGAACATCAGGAAGTCCAGGACCCAGTTGCACAGGGCGGGGTTCAGACCCAGGGCTTCGAGCTTAATGATGAGCTTGGAGGATACTATGGTGTTGAATGCTGAGCTATAGTCAACGAACAGCATTCTTACATAGGTATTCCTCTTGTCCAGATGGGATAGGGCAGTGTGCAGTGTGTTGGCGATTGCATCGTCTGTGGATCTATTGAGGCGGTAAGCAAATTGAAGTGGGTCTAGGGTGACAGGTAAGGTAGAGGTGAAATTTTCCTTGACTAGTCTCTCAAAGCACTTCATGATGACAGAGGTGAGTGCTACGGGGCGATAGTCATTTAGTTAAGTTACCTTTGCTTTCTTGGGTACAGGAACAATGGTGGCCATCTTTAAGCATGTGGGAACAGCAGACTGGGAAAGGGAGAGATTGAATATGTCCGTAAACACACCAGCCAGCTGGTCTGAACATGCTCTGCGGATGTGGCTAGGGATGCCATCTGGGCCGGCAGCCTTGCGGGGGTTAACATGATTAAATGTCTTACTCATGTCGGCCACGGAGAAGAAGAGGCCACAGTCCTTGGTGGTGGGCCTCGTCGGTGGCACTGTGTTATCCTCAAAGCGTGCGAAGAAGGTGTTTAGCTTGTCTGGAAGTGAGACGTCGGTGTGTGCGACGGGGCTGGTTTTCCTTTTGTAGTCTGTGATTGTCTGTAGACCCTGTCACATACGTTTTGTGTCTGAGCTGTTGAATTGAGACTTCACTTTGTCTCTATACTGATGTTTTGCCAGTTTAATTGCCTTGCGGAGTGAGTAGCTACACTGTTTGTATTCTGCCATATTCACAGTGGGCACAACATCACATATACACTTCCTGATAAACTCAGTTAACGTTTCAGTGTATTCGTCTAAATTATTGTCGCAAGCTACCTGGAACATATCCCAGTCCGCTTGATCAAAACAATCATGAAGCGTGGATTCCGATTGGTAAAACCAGCGTTGAATAGTCCTTTGCACGGGTACTTCCTGTTTGAGTTTCTGCCTATAGGAAGGGAAGAGCAAAATGGAGTCGTGATCAGATTTGCCGAAAGGAGGGCGGGGGAGGGCCTTATAACCATCCAGGAAGTTCGAATAGCAATGGTCGAAGGATTTTAGCAGTGCGAGTACAACAGTCGATATGTTGATAGAACTTCGGCAGCCTAGTCCTCAAATTTGCTTTGTTAAAATCCCCGGCTACAATAAATGCAGCCTCAGGATATATCGTTTCCAATTTGCATAAAGTCCAGTGAAGTTCTTTGAGGGCCATCGTGGTATCGGCTTGAGTGGGGATATACACGGCCGTGACTATAACCGAAGAAAATTATCTTGGGAGATAATACGGTCGGCATTTGATTGTGAGGTATTCTAGGTCGGGTGAACAAAAGGACTTGAGTTCCTGTATGTTACTACAATTACACCATGAGTCGTTAATCATGAAACACACACCTCTGCCCTTCTGCTTCCCGAAAGGATATTTATTCCTATCTGTGCGATGAACTGAGAACCCATCTGGCTGGACTGATTTCGACAGAATATCCCCAGAGACCCATGCTTCCGTGAAACAAAGTATTTTACAGGCCTTGATGTCTCTCTGGAAAGACATCCTTGCCCGGAGCTCGACGACCTTGTTAACCAGAGACTGAACATTAGCGAGTAGTATACTTGGAAGCGGTGGGTGGTGTGCGAACCAGCAGGCCAAACCAGCAGGCCACTCCGAGTGCCTCTCCTCCGCCGGCGATGTTATGGGTGAGCCGCTGGAATCAGTTAAATTGCCCTGGGAAGAGCAAACAAAGGATCTGCTTCGGGAAAGTCGTATTCCTGGTCGTAATGCTGGTGAGTTACCACCGCTCTGATATCCAATAGTTTTTCCCGGCTGTATGTAATGATACAAAAAAAATTCTGAGCTAATAATAAAAAAAAATACCGCAAAGTTTCCTAAGAGCTAGCCGCGAGGCCACCATCTTCGTCGGCGCCATTCATGTGATTCGGGCAGGTAGCGTTATCCTGGCATCCGCCAAACCCAGATTAGTCCGTCGGACTGCCAGATGGTGAAGCGTGATTCATCATTCTAGAAAACGCATTTCCACTGTTCCAGAGTCCAATGGCGGTGAGCTTTACACCACTCCAGCTGACGCTTGGCATTGCGCATGGTGATCTTAGGCTTGTGTGTGGCTGCTCGGCCATGGAAACCCATTTCATGTTTCATGCAGTTTGGAACTCGGTAGTGAGTGTTGCAACTAGAGGACAGACGATTCTTTCACGCTACGCGCTTGAACACTCGTCGGTCCCATTCTGTGAGCTTGTGTGGCCTACCACTTTGCGGCTGAGCCGTTGTTGTTCCTAGACATTTCTATTTCACAATAACAGCACTTACAGTTGACTGGGGCAGCTCTAGCAGGGCAGAACTTTGATGAACTGACTTGTTGGAAAGGTGGAATCCTATGACTGTGCCACGTTGAAAGTCACTGTCAGGCCATTCTACTGCCAATGTTTGTCTATGGAGCTTGCATGGCTGTGTGCTCGATTTTATACACCTGTCAGCAATGTGTGTGGCTGAAATAGCCAAATCCACCAATTTGAAGGGGTGTCCACATACTTTTGTATATATAGTGTATATCAGTCCCCCGAATCGAAGCAGTTTTATTAGTCTACTCTACGCCTACTTGGAGTAGTCCACACAGTGATAGAGTGCGTAATTTACAATGGCAAGACCAAGACGAATGGATGCACATTCATGCTGAACATCTTTCCATATCTGGGAAAGGATCCATATCAGGCAGCAGGTGAGTGAGTGTTGGATAATGTTTTGGATCAGATGGCACTGTACTAGGTGAAAGGAGGAACTTGCTGCTGGCCTGTTGCTGTGTCCAGCCTGGTCTCAATGACGTAACATAGTAAATGTAAATACGGGACACTATTAGTATGATATGTTATGTTTGCTATGGTTACATAAGACAGATGGTTACTTAAGGCAAAAACGAAAGTAGGGTGGTTGGTCGGGTTGGATGGATGGGCGTATAACAGCATTTTAGCTAATTAGCAACTTTTCAACTACTTACTACTTTTTAGCTACTTTGCAACTACTTAGCATGTTAGCTAAACTTTCCCCTAACCCTAACCTCATGTATAAAAAAGGTGGTGTTTACAGAATACTCACTGCGTGTAAGGCTTTTATGTTCTTCTTTAACTTCAGGCTATTGTCGAGTAGTCCAAAAGCAAGAGTGTTTCCTGGACCATTTCTTCCGCTGCAAAAGAGAGGGTAAAAAGGAAAAGAGGTACCTAATCAGTTGCACAACTGAAGGCATTAAGCCGAAATGTGTTTTCCACATTTAATCCAACCCCTCTGAATCAGAGAGGTGCCGGGGGCTGCCTTAATCAACATCCACGTCTTCTACGCCCGGGAAGCAGTTGTTTATTTAAAAAAATATATAAATAGATTTTATAGGGGGTAGATCAGCTTTAATATTGCAGATAGATTGTAACTTCCATCAATGTAATTGTCTGCATCACTTCCAATCCCCCATATATATTATATATATAAAATGATCGGAGAGTTTGAGGGTAGAGGAAGTTCAGGAGTAAAAACAAACTATTGTAAAATTGACTGTGTCCATAAAATGTATATAGTACAGTATGTATAAGCTGGCAGTAGAGGCCTAAGCATTGTTGTTAACTAGTTTAATCGAATTAAGGTAGGGGTGGTAGGGTTAGAAAGTAATAAAGGAAAATATACATTTTTAAAGGATATGTACAGTGGGGAGAACAAGTATTTGATACACTGCCGATTTTGCAGGTTTTCCTAATTACAAAGCATGTAGAGGTCTGTAATATTTATCATAGGTACACTTCAACTGTGAGAGACGGAATCTAAAACAAAAAATCCAGAAAATCACATTGTATGATTTTTAAGTAATTAATTTGCATTTTATTGCATGACATAAGTATTTGATCACCTACCAACCAGTAAGAATTCTGGCTCTCACAGACCTGTTAGTTTTTCTTTAAGAAGCCCACCTGTTTGAACTCGTTACCTGTATAAAAGACACCTGTCCACACACTCAAACAGACTCCAACCTCTCCACAATGGCCAAGACCAGAGAGCTGTGTAAGGACATCAGGGATAAAATTGTAGACCTGCACAAGGCTGGGATGGGCTACAGGACAATAGGCAAGCAGCTTGGTGAGGAGGCAACAACTGTTGGCGCAATTATTAGAAAATGGAAGAAGTTCAAGATGACGGTCAATCACCCTCGGTCTGGGGCTCCATGCAAGATCTCACCTCGTGGGGCATCAATGATCATGAGGAAGGTGAGGGATCAGCCCAGAACTACACGGCAGGACCTGGTCAATGACCTGAAGAGAGCTGGGACCACAGTCTCAAAGAAAACCATTAGTAACACACTACGCCGTCATGGATTAAAATCCTGCAGCGCACGCAAGGTCCCCCTGCTCAAGCCAGTGCATGTCCAGGCCCGTCTGAAGTTTGCCAATGACCATCTGGATGATCCAGAGGAGGAATGGGAGAAGGTAATGTGGTCTGATGAGACAAAAATAGAGCTTTTTGGTCTAAACTCCACTCACTGTGTTTGGAGGAAGAAGAAGGATGAGTACAACCCCAAGAACACCATCCAAACCATGAAGCATGGAGGTGGAAACATCATTCTTTGGGGATGCTTTTCTGCAAAGGGGACAGGACGACTGCACTGTATTGAGGGGAGGATAGATGGGGCCATGTATCGCGAGACCTTCCCTCAGTAAGAGCATTGGAGATGGGTCGTGGCTGGGTCTTCCAGCATGACAACGACCCGAAACACACAGCCAGGGCAACTAAGGAGTGGCTCCGTAAGAAGCATCTCAAGGTCCTGGAGTGGCCTAGCCAGTCTCCAGACCTGAACCCAATAGAAAATCTTTGGAGGGAGCTGAAAGTCCGTATTGCCCAGCGACAGCCCCGAAACCTGAAGGATCTGGAGAAGGTCTGTATGGAGGAGTGGGCCAAAATCCCTGCTGCAGTGTGTGCAAACCTGGTCAAGACCTACAGGAAACGTATGATCTCTGTAATTGCAAACAAAGGTTTCTGTACCAAATATTAAGTTCTGCTTTTCTGATGTATCAAATACTTATGTCATGCAATCAAATACTTGTTCTCCCCACTGTACATATCCTTTAAAAATATATTTTTTCCTTTATTACTTTCTAACCCTACCACCCCTCCCTTAATTCGATTAAACTAGTTAACAACAATGCTTAGGCCTCTACTGCCAGCTTATACATACTATATACATTTTATGGAAACAGTCAATTTTACAATAGTTTGTTTTTACTCCTGAACTTCCTCTACCCTCAACCTCTCCGATCATTTTCATGATGACCATTCGGTTTGCTTCTATATGCCATATCATTCAAACTGTGCTCTTTCACAAAAGTTCTTAACCTATAACCTATATACTGTACGTATTATGGACACAGTATGTTTTACATTTGTTATCTTGTTGTTATTTGTTGTTATAAGTCTCAACCCCTCCCATCAATCTCTTAACACCATCCATATTGGATTTCTATTTGCCATATATTTTTCAACTGTACTGTGATGTTTCACAAAAGTTCTGAACCTTTCTATTCAAATTTTTTCTACAGATTGTAAAATGAAAATGAACATTTTTGCTAAAAGTATTATTATATTATTGATCGATTGACTATGACTTTTCAGATCACCCAGTAGTGCTATCTGCAGTGTTAGCTCCAGGTAAATATAGCAATTCTTCAGCCATTCCAGGACCTGTGACCAAAAACAAGCTACAAATGAACAGTACCAAAACAAATGATCTTATGATTCTGTCTATTCGCAGCAAAATCTACAGAGCTGGGAAGATTGTATCCCCCATATAAATAACATTCTATTGGTAGCAAGAATTTTGTATAATAATTTAAATAGAAAAATTCTAAGTTTTGAATACGGCGTCGTTTTGCGTATCAGTTCATAAACCATGTGCTACGGTATCTCTTCCCAACTATTTTGCAATCTATATGGGACGGCTGTCAATCCTTTGGTCCTTAAATGAAACTGGTATACTTTTTTATTTATCACAATTTTCTTTAACCAATTACGGTCATAATGCAGGGCCGACAGACAAGGTCTTTACTTTTTCCACCTTCCACTTTCCTCTTCCATTTTTGCGGTAATGCTGCAATTATTTGGTTGTAATTTTGGGTAGAGCAGACATTTCCATATGTTTGTGTTAGCTGCATGTGCGACGTAACTCCACCAGTCCTGCCTATGATATCATTTACGAAGATTATACTTTTTTATTTATTTTTTATTATCAATTAGTATAATTAGTTTAAATTGAAATTGCAACCAACTTTATATGGCTTGTTTTAGAAATATTTGGGAGGTGATTTCCTTTTCAAATAACTTAAAGTGAGAGGTTGTAATCTCAATAATGTCACACCCTGGCTCTGGGACTCTATATGTTGAGCCAGGGTGTGTTCATTCTATGTGTTTATTTCTATGTTGGTAATTCTGTTGTGTTTATTTCTATGTTGGCTAGAGTGACTCCCAATCAGAGGCAACGAGTGTCAGCTGTCGTTGGTTGTCTCTGATTGGGAGCCATATTTATACTGTCTATTTTCCCTTTGTGTTTGTGGGTTCTTGTTCCGTGTTCGGTCATTGTTACCGTGGACTTCACGAGTCGTTTCTTGTTTTGTTGATTGTGTTCTATTATCACTAAAGATAATAAAGTTAAACATGTTCATTCATCACACTGCGCCTTGGTCTATTCCTTACGACGATCGTGACAGAAGAACCCACCATGCAATGACCAAGCAGCGTGTCCAGGGGCAGCTCTTGGGCTGGACATGGGAGGAAGCGTCGGGAGAAGAGATGGTGGAGGCGCGCCGTAGAGAGGAGCAGCGGCGCCAAACGGGTCAACGTCGGACAGGCGAGAGGCAACCCCAGAATTGTTTTAGGGGGGGGCACACGGCATGGACGACGGGTCGGACGGAGGCAGAAAAGGGGCGGATTCAGAAGGCCACCAGGTTATGGATACACCGCCCTGTACGTCCTGTGCGGATGCCTCACACAGAGTGTGTGAGGGTAGGCATTCAGCCAGGACGGGTTGTGGCCGCTCTTCACTCCAGGTCTCCTATCCGTCTCCACAGCCCGGTTCGGCCTGTCCCTGCTCCACGCACCCAAGCCTACGGTGTGCGTCGCCAGCCGGTCCGGCCTGTCCCTGCTCTACGCACCAAGCCTACGGTGTGCGTCGCCAGCCCAGTCCGGCCTGTCCCTGCTCTATGCACCAAGCCTACGGTGTGCGTCGCCAGCCCAGTCCGGCCTGTCCCTGCTCTACGCACCAAGCCTACGGTGTGCGTCGCCAGCCCAGTCCGGCCTGTCCCTGCTCCACGCACCAAGCCTACGGTGTGCGTCGCCAGCCCAGTCCGGCCTGTCCCTGCTCCACGCACCAAGCCTACGGTGTGCGTCGCCAGCCCGGCCCGGCCTGTTCCTGCCACTCGCACCAAGTCTACGGTGCGCGTCGCCAGCCCGGCCCGGCCTGTTCCTGCCACTCGCACCAAGTCTACGGTGCGCGTCGCCAGCTCCGGGCCCGGCCTGTTCCTGCCACTCGCACCAAGTCTACGGTGCGCGTCGCCAGCCCGGCCCGGCCTGTTCCTGCCACTCGCACCAAGTCTACGGTGCGCGTCGCCAGCCCGGCCGGCCTGTTCCTGCCACTCGCACCAAGTCTACGGTGCACGTCGCCAGCCCGGCCCGGCCTGTTCCTGCCACTCGCACCAAGTCTACGGTGCGCGTCGCCAGCCCGGCCCGGCCTGTTCCTGCTACTCGCACTAAGCCAGAGTGCGAGACGTCAGCCGGGTAAGGCCCGTCCCTCCTCCACGCACTAAGCCAGGGGTGCGAGTCGTCCAGCCTGGTAAGGCCCGTTCCTCCTCCACGCACCAAGCCAGGGGGTGTGCGTCGTCAGCCTGGTAAGGCCGTTCCTCCTCCACGCACCAAGCCAGGGGTGCGAGTCGTCAGCCTGGTAAGGCCCGTTCCTCCTCCACGCACCAAGCCAGGGGTGCGCGTCGTCAGCCTGGTAAGGCCTGTTCCTCCTCCACGCACCAAGCCAGGGGTGCGCGTCGTCAGTCCAGCACAACCCATGCCTGGGTCACCGGTGCCTGGTAAGGTACCGGTCAACTGCTCCACTATGGAGCTGAAGCTAACCGCTCCTGCTAAGTCCCAGTTCAGCTCCAGCGGCGGGCCAGACTGGACCAGGGGCGCTATGGGGGTGTATTGGAGGGTGGTGGTCAAGGCCGGAGCCAGAACCGCCGCCGAGGAGGTATGCCCGCCCAGCCCTCCCCTGTTTTGTTCAGGTTGAGGCGCGGTCGCAGTCCGCGCCTTTAGAGGGGTACTGTCACACCCCTGGCTCTGGGACTCTATATGTTGAGCCAGGTGTGTTCATTCTATGTGTTTATTTCTATGTTGGTAATTCTGTTGTGTTTATTTCTATGTTGGCTAGAGTGACTCCCAATCAGAGGCAACGAGTGTCAGCTGTCGTTGGTTGTCTCTGATTGGGAGCCATATTTATACTGTCTATTTTCCCTTTGTGTTTGTGGGTTCTTGTTCCGTGTTCGGTCATTGTTACCGTGGACTTCACGAGTCGTTTCTTGTTTTGTTGATTGTGTTCTATTATCACTAAAGATAATAAAGTTAAACATGTTCGTTCATCACGCTGCGCCTTGGTCTATTCCTTACGACGATCGTGACAAATAAAGGGAAAAAGGCCATTCTTGAACATAGGGTGAGACAATTTTACAAATTTGTTAGAGAACCATTTCGGATTATAACTTTTGTATGACTGAAGCTTTTAGTGATAGGTCTAATGGTTTGATATTTATTCATTTCTGTACTCCGAATTCATATTCATTATATAAATAGGCCCGTTTAATGTTGTCTGGCTTGCCATTCCAAATAAAGATGAATATTTTTTTCTCATATCATTTCAAAAACTGTTCCCTAGGCATAGACAAGACCATAATCAAATAGGTAAACTGGGATAATACTAAAGACAGGTATTTACCTTTCCGTGGTAGAAAGATCTTATCTATTTTTCTAACTTTCTATTAAAATGTATTGGAGTGATATAATTTCTTTCTTTTGGGAAGCTGTTGTTGTTGGGGGTTAACTGCCATGCTCAAGGGCAGAACGGCAGATTTTTCCACCTTGCTAGTTTGGGGATTCGAACCAGCGACCTATCAGTTACTGGCCCAACGCTCTTAACCGCTAGGCTTAAACGCTAGGTGGGAGATTTTAAGGGATAGTTTCACCCACATTTCTAAATGAAATTCTTTCAGGGAAGGGTTGATACAAAAGTCAAGGGAGTGAGGAAAGAGCAAAATGAATAGGGGCGGCAGTAGCTTCGAGGTTAGAAAGGCAGGCCGATATTTGAACCCAAGAGCTGCCTGCGGGGAAATCTCTAGCAACATGCAACATCAATTATTAAGATAATTCCAAGGAAATAGACTCACAAATGTGGATATAATTTCATTGTAATCCAACATAACATTATTGCATATGTCATGGAAAGAGCAGATGTTCATAACTTTTTGTACACTCAGTGGACAGTGCATTCGGAAAGTATTCAGACCCCTTCCCTTTTTCCACATTTTGTTACGTTACAGCCTTATTCTAAAATGTATTAAATTGTTTTTCTTACTCATCAATTTACATAGAATACCCCATAATGACAAAGCAAAAACAGGTTTTTAGAAATTTTTGTAAATGTATAAAAAATAAATAAATGGAAATACCTTATTTACAGAAGTATTCAGACCCTTTTCTACGAGACTCGAAATTGAGCTCAGGTGCATCCTTTTTCCTTTGATTATCAACTTGTTTGGAGTCCACCTGTGGTAAATTCCATTGATTGAACATCATTTGGAAAGGTACACACCTGTCTATATAAGGTCCCACAGTTGACAGTGCAGGTCAGAGCAATAACCAAGCCATGGGGTCGAAGGAATTGTCCATAGAGCTCCAAAACAGGCACATGACAGCCCGCGTTTAGTTTGCCAAAAGGCACCTAAAGGATTTTCAGACCTGAGAAACAAGATTCTCTGGTCTGATGAAACCAAGATTGAAGTCTTTGGCCTGAATGCCAAGCGTCATGTCTGGAGGAAACCTGGCAACAGATTGACAGTTCTTTGTGTTTCTTCCATTTGGGAATAATCGCACCAACTGTTGTCACCTTCTCACCAAGCTGCTTGGCGATGGTCTTGTAGCCCATTCCAGCCTTGTGTAGGTCTACAATCTTGTCCCTGACATCCTTGGAGAGCTCTTTGGTCTTGGCCATGGTGGAGAGTTTGGAATCTGATTGATTCCTTCTGTGGACAGGTGTCTTTTATACAGGTAACAAGCTGAGATTAGGAGCACTCCCTTTAAGAGTGTGCTCCTAATCTCAGCTCGTTACCTGTATAAAAGACACCTGGAAGCCAGAAATCTTTCTGATTGAGAGGGGGTCAAATACTTATTTCCCTCATTTAAAATGCAAATCAATGTATAAAATTTTTAACATGCGTTTTTCTGGATTTTTTTTTTGTTATTCTGTCTCTCACTGTTCAAATAAACCTACCATTAAAATTATAGACTGATCATTTCTTTGTCAGTGGGCAAACATACAAAATCAGCAGAGGATCAAATACTTTTTTCCCTCACTGTATATATATACACATACTGTCACGCCCTGACATTGAGATCTCTAGTTGAGTTGGTCAGGGTGTGAAATCTAGTTAATATATTTCTATGTTGGCCGGGTGTGGTTCCCATCAGAGGCAGCTGTCGGTCGTTGTCTCTGATTGGGGATCATACTTAGGTAGCCATGTTGTCTACCTTAGTTGTGGGATCTTGTTTCTGTTTTGGCTTGCTTGATGTTTAGCCTCTTGAACGTCACGTTCTGTTGGATTTTGATATTTTGTCGGTGTTTATTAAAATAAACGACTATGTACGCATACCATGCTGCACCTTGGTCCGATCCTTTACACAACAAACGTGACACATACATACATACATACCCTTTTGTAAAATATATTTCCCTTTATTACTTTCCAATCCCACTACCCCTTCCCTAATTGGAGTAAACTAGTGAACAACAATGCTTAGGCCTCTACTTCCAGCTTATACATACTATGTACAATTTATGGACACAGTCAATTTTACAATAATTATATTTTGTTTGTTTTTACTCCTGAACTTCCTCAACCTCTCCGATCATTTTCATTATGTCCATCCGGTTTGCTTCTAAATGCCATATCTTTCTAACTGTGCTCTTTCACAAAAGCTCTCAACCTATAACCTATATACTTATTATGGACACAGTATGCTTACATTATTAGTTATCTTGTTGTTATTAGTTGTTGTTATTAGTCCCATCCTTCAACCCCATTCAACACCACCTATCTATCTCTTAACACCATCCATATTGGATTTCTATTTGCCATATATTTTTCAACTGTACTGTGATGTTTTACAAAAGTTCTGAAACTTTCTATTCTCATTGTTTCTACAGATTGCTAAAAGTATTGTTATATTATTGATCGATTGACTATGACTTTTCAGATCACCCAGTAATGCTATCTGCAGGAATGTTTGCTTGAGCACACAAGCCCATATGCTCCATTTCAAAACCTGACCATACAACCTGTTGAGTGTCGTGTGTGTGTGTTAATTGAAATACCAAGGGCGAGTTAAATGTGCTCTCAATGTGAGAGAGCGAGAGAGAGAGAGACTAAGAACCCACTCCAGTTGCCAAGCTAGGCGCTACAATCAGATTTTGTTTAGCATGGTCAAATGAGTACTGAAAGTCTAATGCCCCCTGAGCAGCAAACAGGATGTAAATACATTCATTAGGCTCAACACACGGGCTGACACATTATATTACACTACGGTGCCACATAGGGCAAGTTATGTAGCACTGCTTTCCTGTGGTATTGGCTCTTTCCCAGAGTCCAATCGGCCCATTATTCTGTAGGGATACGTCCCAAATGGCACCCTAGATCTCTATGGTACTGTACTACATAGGGACTAGCGTGCCATTTGGGATGCACTTCTCTAGGTCTCGAGGAGGGTTTGCCTGAGGGCTTCACCATAGAGACAATTACAGAGGAGTACTGTGTAGAGTGGAACCTGCAAGCAGAGGGAGGCTCTGTGTTACTACTTCACAAAAACATGAATATTTTATATACCACTAAAACATGCTCTCTGTGCACTACATAACTTTCATCAGACAGGAGGTGGAGAGCCATGCAAAAAAAAAAGGGTGTACAACTTTTTTGTGAAGCTATCTTTGTCACAGGAAGTGAAGCGGAAAAAATGCACATAGGGCTTTTCACTCTGTGGTAATAGCTTTTCACTCTGTTGAATAATTGCATTTACATTGAAAAGGACCCATGAGCACAAACATGTGAAGTTCATAGGAGCATGTCAAATGAAAGCTAAGAGTCTACAGTGGGGAAAAAAAGTATTTAGTCAGCCACCAATTGTGCAAGTTCTCCCACTTAAAAATATGAGAGAGGCCTGTAATTTTCATCATAGGTACACGTCAACTATTACAGACAAAATGAGGAAAAAAAATCCAGAAAATCACATTGTAGGATTTTTTATGAATTTATAGGCAAATTATGGTGGAAAATAAGTATTTGGTCAATAACAAAAGTTTCTCAATACTTTGTTATATACCCTTTGTTGGCAATGACACAGGTCAAACGTTTTCTGTAAGTCTTCACAAGGTTTTCACACACTGTTGCTGGTATTTTGGCCCATTCCTCCATGCAGATCTCCTCTAGAGCAGTGATGTTTTGGGGCTGTCGCTGGGAAACACGGACTTTCAACTCCCTCCAAAGATTTTCTATGGGGTTGAGATCTGGAGACTGGCTAGGCCACTCCAGGACCTTGAAATGCTTCTTACGAAGCCACTCCTACGTTGCCCGGGCGGTGTGTTTGGGATCATTGTCATGCTGAAAGACCCAGCCACGTTTCATCTTCAATGCCCTTGCTGATGGAAGGAGGTTTTCACTCAAAATCTCACGATACATAGCCCCATTCATTCTTTCCTTTACACGGATCAGTCGTCCTGGTCCCTTTGCAGAAAAACAGCCCCAAAGCATGATGTTTCCACCCCCATGCTTCACAGTAGGTATGGTGTTCTTTGGATGCAACTCAGCATTCTTTGTCCTCCAAACACGACGAGTTGAGTTTTTACCAAAAAGTTATATTTTGGTTTCATCTGACCATATGGCATTCTCCCAATCCTCTTCTGCATCATCCAAATGCACTCTAGCAAACTTCAGACGGGCCTGGACATGTACTGGCTTAAGCAGGGGGACACGTCTGGCACTGCAGGATTTGAGTCCCTGGCGGCGTAGTGTGTTACTGATGGTAGGCTTTGTTACTTGGTCCCAGCTCTCTGCAGGTCATTCACTAGGTCCCCCCGTGTGGTTTTGGGATTTTTGCTCACCGTTCTTGTGATCATTTTGACCCCACGGGGTGAGATCTTGCGTGGAGCCCCAGATCGAGGGAGATTATCAGTGGTCTTGTATGTCTTCCATTTCCTAATAATTGCTCCAACAGTTGATTTCTTCAAACCAAGCTGCTTACCTATTGCAGATTCAGTCTTCCCAGCCTGGTGCAGGTCTACAATTTTGTTTCTGGTGTCCTTTGACAGCTCTTTGGTCTTGGCCATAGTGGGGTTTGGAGTGTGACTGTTTGAGGTTGTGGACAGGTGTCTTTTATACTGATAACAAGTTCAAACACGTGCCATTAATACAGGTAACGAGTGGAGGACAGAGGAGCCTCTTAAAGAAGAAGTTACAGGTCTGTGAGAGCCAGAAATCTTGCTTGTTTGTAGGTGACCAAATACTTATTTTCCACAATAATTTGCAAATAAATTCATTAAAAATCCTACAATGTGATTCTCTGGATTTCTTTTCTCATTTTGTCTGTCATAGTTGACGTGTACCTATGATGAAAATTACAGGCCTCTCTCATCTTTTTAAGGTGGAGAACTTGCACAAATAGTGGCTGACTAAATACTTTTTTTCCCCACTGTATATTTTTGGGAAATGAAGGCATAGATACATTTTCAACGATTTTCCATCTTAAAAATTAGGCATAAATTAAGGCTGGATAAACAGATGTAAAAGGAGTCTTAGAAAACATCTACCAGAAAAAGTCTTAAAGGGTATCAGAAATACATCAAAACACAATAGTGTTGATGTGAAGACCTCTGCCAACACATATTAATTTAAAAAAAATGCATTCTAAGTGAAATATTAGCTTTTGTCTGAAGCCGAAAAAGACAGGAAATTCCAAAGCTAATTTGACCTATGCACTAACAAGACTTTTCAGCATAAGCAGTTTGACTACTGCTAGAGCACTGTACTTTGATCTACTGTAGTTCAATAACAGATGTACTCACATTGGAAGTGTTGATTAGGATTCAAACCTTCTCTCAAACAGCCTAATACATTCTCTTAGAGTAGGTTTACCCCATTAATGTACTTGTTAATGTTTCATGTAAGAAATCATCTCATTCCACTCATTTAAACATTATGGGGAGGTTTTCCCGGACACAGCTTGAGCCTAGTCCTGGACAAAAAAGCAAGATCAATGGAAAATCTCAAACCAAAATTATTTCTAGTCCAGGAT